>NC_081349.1:40992953-41130090 GCF_029784015.1 Lycium ferocissimum
ATTGCGCAACCTTTCATTCTCTATTCTTCGCGGGCTCCGTCATGCTATGCGGTGGAATTGTGGATCCGCGGACATGACATTACGGCTCGCATGTTGTGCAAAGTGTGTCCTTGGCCTATTTTGCTTCATTTTGCTCCGTTATGCTTTCCGAATATCTTTTCCTACAAAATGACAAAAACACACGAAAAGTAACACCAAAAGTGCTTGAAGAGTTACAAAAGCTTAAGAAATTAGCATCGAATATCCCATAATTTCACGGCACATCACAGGGAAGTCAGGATTAGAAACAGGAGGAAATTCCATCATTCCTAGATATACAAAGTTGGATTTCCCATATTTTAATGGCCAAGACGACCCTTTGGGATGGTTGAACAGGTGTGAACACTTCTTTCGATACCAACAAACTTGTGTAGAAGAAAAGGTTGGACTTGCCTCTTTTCATTTGCAAGGGAATGCACAACTTTGGTTTCTTCAACTAGAGACAGATATGCCTCATCCGTCTTGGGATGAATTCAAACGTCATTGTAACCTTCATTTCGGGCCACCAATCAGAAGTGAGAAGTGGGCGAATTGCCTAAGTTACTCCAGATAGCGTCTAGGCAGATTACTAAGAAAAAGTTTAAGCAGTTGGTTTCGCAAGCTGGTACACTCATACAGTCTCAAAAATTTAACTTTATATCAATGGTCTTGTTGATTATATATCAATTGAGGTTGGGTTGCATAATCCTCCAGATTTGGCTACAGCGATGAGTTTATCCAGGCTTTATGAAGGCAAGGAACAACCCCTTTGTTCGCAAATGTTAGATGCCAGTAGATCAAAGACAACAAATTTCTTACCTCAACAACCCACCAGATTTGTAAAGAAATTGACCTAATCTAAGATGGATGCAAGACGACTTAAGTGACTCTGTTACAACTATGACGAACTGTTCACTCGAGGGCATCAGTGCAAGAAATTATTCTGGATTGATTTCATGACGATGAGGAAGAATTTGCTGGAAAAGAGGGAAACACTAGTACTTTCCACACTTAGCGCTTGAGGACAAGCGCGATTTAAAGATAGTGAGTAATGTTAGCAGTCCTTGTAAGCGCGATTTAAAGATAGTGAGTAATGTTAGCAGTCCTTGTAAGCGCGATTTAAAGATAGTGAGTAATGTTAGCAGTCCTTGGTGGTCTCCCAATATTTTACAGCAGTGGTAATTTACAGTAGTAATTATTTACAGCAGTGATAATTTACAATAGTAGTTATTTGCAATAATTATTTCTTTGTAGTAGTTATCTGTAGTTTCTTTTGTAGTAGTTATTTGCAGTTTCCTATTGTAGTAATGTTAGGAAAACATTTCCTAGTTATTAGAGGTAGTTATCTTATCAGTATTGTATTTAAACTCTATGTTTATTCAATGAAGTTAGGCAGAAAATTATTCTAGTTTTTGAGTACTTAAATTTCAAGAGATCGCAGGCAGTGACGTATGCAGGATTTTTCATAAGTGGTGTCACTATTTAAAGTAATGAGCAAATGAGTAAATTACTATAAAGGGTTTTAAGACTATGAGTCCAAACTTTCTAACCAATTGTGGGCCGGGGCTTTGAGAACAAAAAATGTAAATGAAAGTGTAAGAGAACACTAAAAATGAGGCTAAGCAGGTTTGAACTTGCAACCTCTCACGTTAAAGTAGATGCGCTAACCACTAGGCCAGTGCGCAATTACATGTGCAAGTTGTGTCCTTTATCTATTTCCTCTTCTATTTGCGTTTTATTAATTATGTATATACGTATGTCTAGTAACAAAAATCGACGAAGCAGTGTCACGTGACACCCCTCGGACCAAGGTAAATCCGTCCCTGATTGCAGGTTCTCTCTTAACGAACCAGCATCATAGGTTGGAAAAAGAAATCATTTTCTCTTAATTCTCTCTACATTAACTCTGATTCTGTTTTACATCCCCTTAACTCGATCCATAACGGGGGACCGTAACATATATCCAATCAAATTGTGGAAAATGATTCAGAAATTTATTTCATTAGACTACAAAAATATTTTCACGAAATATAGATTTTTAATCAAAAAAATTCTCCTCCGTACTAAGCGCACCCAAAATGACAATTGTTTAGTTTTGCAACCTCATTAGGCATACTATTTTAATTTGATTCCTTCAAAACAACTTGAAACATCTTAATTCCTCTTGTCCAATTATTAGCTTGCTTTTTTTATCAACTTGGAAAATTCTTAAAGACCTCTTGTCGAATTTGAAAGTCAATAATGATTACTTAAGAAACATGCGAACCTAATTAGGAATCCTTGACCTGAATTAATTGAGAAATATTAACAAGTTGTTCAATAATTGTTAATTAACTTGGAAATTTTCTTTCATCTGCATTCCTAACCTAGGATCTCCTGCTTTGCATGGATCAACTCAAATATGCTTATCCAAAGCTAAAGCTAGAACCCAAAACAAAACAAAAAAATCACAATTTGATAATACAAATTAATTGAAGAATAAAGCGTAAGCAATTAATTAGTTCCAATGATATCATAAAGGAATCTAGAATAGAAAGCTTTAAAAGGTAGGTAAATAGAATATTTATGGGGACAAAGCAAGCAAGGTATTGATTAATACCATATATATTAAACCTTACTTTATTTCCACTTGTTCACTTCAAAGTTTCCGTAAAGAAAAGAAGAAAAATTAAAAAGAAAATTATATACTACTGGCTATACATGCAACAGTTTTATGAGATGCTAGTACAATTCTTTTTTTCTTTTCTTCTCTAACTAGTATTCGTACCGCGCGGTTTAAAGAATACTATTTCAAATTGCAATCAATCAAATGAAATTTACCTCCACCCTCAATAACCAAACCTATTTGAAAATAAAGACAACTAATTACATAATTATCTAATAAGTAACTTTTGTGTTCCATATTATTCTAAATTACATTTTCACTATTTAATATTATATTAATATGTTAAGCAATCATTAATTACTTAAATAATATATATTCTAAACTAACCAAATTATATAAATGTCGAAACATTCAACAACAAAAAAAAGGAAAAGAAAAGCTAGTCATAAATATATCTTTAAGTGGAAATCAAAATCCTTTTATATTTAAAAGGAAAATCTTAGTAACGCATGCATTTACAACACATTCAAGTACTAAACTTTATCCAAAAATACACGCATAGATTAAGAATCAAAACAAACAAAAGAAGGAAATATATCAGTGTTGATGTCTATAAGCTCACCGTATTAATGAAGTTAATAGGAAGTTCTTTGCTTGGCCACCGAAATTTTAAAGAGAAGAAAACCTATAGAAGTCGATCATTATTAATAGCCTGTTTGGCCAAGCTTCTAAAATTAGCTAAATTTAAAAAGTATTTTTTTCAAAAGTACTTTTCAAAAAAAGTATTTTTGGCTAAAAGCAGTTTGTCTTTGGCCAATTAATTAAAAAGTACTTTTGAGCAGCAATTAGTGTTTGACCAAGCTTTTAAAAAGTGCTTCTATGTGTATTTTCAAAAAAGTTCTTTTGGGCAAAAACTATTTTTTTAGCTTCTGAAAAAGCTCATTTACTGCTTACTCTCCAAAAGCATTTATTTTCTCCCAAAAGCTTGGCCAAACACCTCACTTTTTTTAAAATAAGCACTTATTGAAAAAAAAAATACTTTTGGGGGAAAAATAAGCTTGGCCAAACAGGCTATAATTTCTCTAAGCAATCACTGTACCAGGAAAGCAAATCAAAATATTAATATCATTATACTTATTCGATAGAAATATGGGTAAGTATTACTTGCGCAATCACACATAGTGTAATACAGATCAAGGGTGAAAACACATTTAAAATAACTTATTGTGGATAGAATCTTCATGATGTATTATAATTCAATAGAAGTTCTAAAGAAGAAATACCTTACGCCACGTAGCTTAAATTTGCGTGAGTATGCACGAAGCCTGTACAAAAGAAAAAAGGGAGAAAATATATATTTGGTCTCGGATATTGACTAAAAATATATCCTCATAATATTAGATATAATAGAGCACAATATACATAAATTTCATACACTAAACTTAAAAACAGATAGAGGTATGATATTCTCATGATGTTATTGATATTGAACATAAAATTGCATTAACGAAGAAAACTTATAGAGCATATATAGAAGAGTTCTTCTATTTAAACAAAAATCAAATTGAACAGGAACAAAACTAATTGAAATAACATACATAAAGAGAATTAAATTACCTCTAAAAAAAAACAGATACATCTTGCGTGCTTCAATGGCTGATAAAATCTATTCTTAAGAAACACAATGAGACAACATAACCAAAAGATATCTTAAAAAATATTTCATTCAAATGAGCCGTTTTTTCATGAAAGGGACAAACATTTTGTTTATGACTAAAGCAAGAAACACTTATCACATAATTTAGTTTTCATTGAGATCAACACGAAATAATTCCTTGAGCGAAAATTCATGTAAAAAAAGGAAATTAAATCACCTCTACCAAGTTGATTTGTGCATGCGACAATGGCTAATTGGAATAATCTGGAACTTCAAGAATATATAGGCAGGACATTATTGGAGTTTTCTTCTCCAATTCAAAAGTTTAACCATACGGTTTAAAATTGGAGAATTATTGGAGTTTTCACCAATTGAAAAGCTTGATTAGTTTTTATTTTGGAATGGTTCTTAGTTACAATCTTTTTTTTTTAAATGTGTATCTTTGATTGCTAACTGATTATTCAATTTCAAGTCATATTCTCAATCAATTCGTCATGTTTCCTTTATTTACTCAATGTGAATGATATCATGTATACCTTTTTTTTTTTTTAACCATATAATACTCTATTTCTTATGTTTCTCCGGTCAATATTAATCAAAATAGGTGAGTGCATATTAGCTTTAAATAATAGTATCAATTAATAATTTTTTTTAATATCATATAGATGATCTCATATTACCAAGTAATGTAGTATAGTTATATGTGATTCACTTCCAAGAATTTATGAGTACTATGGTTCTAAAAGGTTACAATATGTTTGAATATTTACCTTTAGAAAAAGGAAAGACTTGATAACACAATATTTGGCTTGAAATTGACAAAGAATTCCTTTTATGTTTTTATATCACATAGTCTCGTTTCAACCTTAACTGAAATTCAAAAAATTAATCACACCTAATGCAGTATGTTTTTATTGCATCAAAAAGCTCTAGAAAGTCAAAAGTAGTATATTTATAGTAAATTATTACTACTACTACTACTATGTGTTGATAATATTCTAGTATTCCTTATATGATAATATTTGAACCGTTCAATAAAAAATGGCATTTTAAATTTCAGTTATGATTTAAAGTAAATGTGGTGTTTTGATTAACACATAACTCTTTTAAAAAATTTAAAAGTCCAAATTACGATACTGATAAGGATAAGAATGAGATAAATTTTTCAATTCATTTTTTTTATATACAATTCAATTTATTTATTTTTTTAAAAAAAAACTGCCTATAAATTCCAAAAGATTCTTATTCCAAATATTTAATAGGTGTTTTTATTTTGCTAGAACTATTAACAGGTTACTTATTATTTATTAAAATTTATCAATCAATATTATTAACTACAATTAACTTTTAAATGATATGTTTTTATCAACACTCTTTTATAATGTTAATGTTAATGCACGATACTTAAAAACTCTTATCATTGCCACGTTTTCATTCAACTATGATTTAATCATCTCAAATTGAGGGAAGCCAAAAGATAATAAATGACAAAATACAGTTATTTAAGAAAGTTTTTTTTTTATTAATCACAATTTCACTCTCCATATTAAACCTCCCAATGAAATAGGAATTGCTTATTTTTCAAAGCTTTGGGAATCTATTTACTAAATAGGACTTTGTTTATTTCTCCAATCAAATTAGGTAAATACATATTAGCTTTTAATAATGTTATTTAATTTCTTTTTAAAATTAATACAAATAGAATTTGTTACCAAGTGGCTTGTTCATATTACACCACTTGGCTTAATATTAAGCTAGACTACTCTCCTTTTATATATATATATATATATATATATATATATATATATATATATATATAGATATAGATATAGATATAGATTATTATTAGTAGATTATTAAATTAGTTAATATTTTGAACTACAATTAATAACTTCTTTAATAATTAATGCAAATAGAATTTGTTGCCAAGTGTCTTGTTCATATTACACCACTTGGCTTAATATTAAGCTAGACCACTCTGCTTTTATATATATATATATATATATTAGTAGATTATTAAATTAGGTAATATTTTGAACTACAATTAATAACTTCTTTAATAATTAATGCAAATAGAATCTGTTGCCAAGTGGCTTGTTCATATTACACCACTTGGCTTAATATTAAGCTAGACTACTCTCCTTTATACATATATATATAGATGACTATGAAATAGAGACATTAGCATTAGTAGATTTGGGATGTACTAAATGTATAATAAATAAACGAATAGTTCCACCAAATTTAATAAAAGTTCTATATATATATATATATATATAGATAGATAGATATATAGATAGATAGATAGATAGATATAGATTATTAATTATTATTATTATTGTTATTAGTAGTAGTAGTAGATTATTAAATTAGGCAATATTTTGAATTACAATTAATAACTTCTTTAATAATTAATGCAAATAGAATTTGTTGCCAAGTGACATGTTCATATTACACCAATTGGCTTAATATTAAGCTAGACTACTCTCCTTTATATATATATATATATATATATATATATATATATATATATATATATAGATAGATAGATAGATAGATCTTTCAGTTCAATACTCTACTCGAGAGTTATCAAGAATATTAAATATGTTCCTATTTAATGGAACACTATTGGATCAAATGACAAAAACATAATTTAAAAAGGATATGATTTTCTAGGATTAAATAGTAATTGCATGCATGTTCGCCGAAGTTTATCTTTCTTTCAACACAAACATGATGAAGGTAAACCCTTTTTTCCTCCCTTTTTCCACTTAAATATAATACATAAAACAATTAATCATATATGAAAATACGTATTTATATACTAGTGTTGCAAAAAACGTAAGCAAGAAAAAAGTGGAAAATGATACCAAGATCACAATCCAATTATCAAAAGATGCATAACAAAAGCAAAGAAAAGCACCTAAAATCATGTGTCCTTGCAAGAAAACGAATGCCCAATGTAAAAGCCATCAAACATTCTCTCAAAACATGCATTATTAGTGTCCAAAAATATGAAGTAGAAAACAACTTTAAAACTACTCCAACTCTCTCACTATTTTCCCACCTCTTTCCTTTCAAAAATTTATATGGGTATTCGTTTCGCTAAACATTTCTGGTTCAGAATGTGTCAAAACATCAAAAGATTATTATTTTGTAAGAGGCGTTTAATACCAATAACTTGTCAAAAACAGTCAAAAAAAGTTTCTGAAAAGCCAGTGATCCCTTCTTTCAAAACTATGCCAACTTCTTCAAATATTGGACCAATTTTGGGCAAGCCTTGTGTTGACATTACAAGCCTTTATGATCTTGATAAAGAACTTGGGAGGGGTCAATTTGGTGTAACATATCTATGTACTGACAAATCTAGTGGATTGAAGTATGCATGCAAGTCTATTTCAAGAAAGAAGTTGGTAACTAACAACGATATAGAAGATGTTAGAAGGGAGATTATGATAATGCAGCATCTAAGTGGACAACCTAATATTGTTGAATTTAAAGGTGCTTATGAGGACATGAATAATATATATTTGGTCATGGAGTTGTGTTCTGGAGGGGAGCTTTTTGATCGCATTACTGCAAAAGGAAATTATTCTGAGAAAGAAGCAGCAACAATTGGAAGACAAATTGTAAATGTTGTACAAGCTTGTCATTTCATGGGGGTCATGCATAGAGACCTTAAACCTGAGAATTTCTTGATGGTTAGTAAAGCAGATGATTCTCCATTGAAGGCCACAGATTTTGGTCTCTCTGTCTTCATTGAGGAAGGTCAGTTTCTTTAACGGGAAATTTTCAAAAATATACAGCCCAACATAAAATGTTACGCCACGTAGCCCAATATACAAACCTATACAATATTATACAACAAGTATACCTGGGAAAGCATTATATATAGTGTATCAACCTAGTATAAAGTGTATAATAGGTGTTTATACACAAATATATGCTAAACCGGGTAACAAACTCAAAAAGTGGGCCACATGGCGCAAAATATTTTCTCCCAATAGACATAGAACGTAATTTTCCCTTCTTCGAAATGGTTTCCTGCTACTTTTTCACGTTTATCATACCTTGCTTAGTGGGGATGAATGTCAAATACTTTGCGAAGCTTCTATGTCACACTTGGGAGTTGAAACTTAAAGGAAAGAAATTCTAGTTAATTTGATCTGATAAGAACAGAATAGTATTAGTTGCTAGTCTTTGGTCTTCAACACAATATTATCTACTTATCATTCTTCTTGTGGCATACATGTTTTTGGCTTTTAATTTACGTACAAAGAGATTTTACATGCTCCAACAAATTCTAATAATTTGATGCTGGCAATTCTTGATCTTCATACTCATACTAATCGATCAAAATTTATTTTAAGCCACATAAACCTCTTTAGTGTATGTGATTGTGCCAGACACTGACTATTATATGCTATGAGAACTGCATTTTTATTCTAATAAGTCATGGTCATGGGCGTATTTTCAGTATCAAATGCTTTTTCTGTTCTCTGTTCAATCTATGGACTGCTAATATTACTAGTATGTTTTACGTGTATCTCCAACTTTTAACTGTCGTGAACGAGAAGAAAGTATTTGCATTCATCTTTACTTGTTAGCCATAATGTTAGATGATTACTCCTATCTTTCAGTTTCGACGATCAACTAAAACTAAAATTAATAAAAATTCTACAGGAAAAGTTTACAAGGATATTGTTGGAAGTGCATATTATGTGGCTCCTCAAGTGTTGCAGCGTAACTATGGAAAGGAGATCGACGTGTGGAGTGCTGGAGTCATATTATACATTCTATTGAGTGGCTTTCCTCCATTCTGGGCTGGTAAGTGGAATATCTTAGTTGTACAGTACAATTTTAGTTGTTTGGCTAAATCAACCTAAAGAAACTTTAAGATTGTGTCTGCTTTGGACTAAGCTCGTTCATTTTCCCTAAAAATCTTTTCACCATTAAGAGTAATTTCTTATCATTTTCCAATGTGGGACTTTGTTCATACAGCCAACATTAGTTGATCAACAATTTGTGTCTCGTAGACTCTTTTGCTTGTTCGATGTGCCTGTTTAGCAAGGATGGAAAGGGTCTTCATTGTTTATTGTTCTAGGCTTTAGTTCCTTGAAAAAATAGATTAAGAAGGTGGATGACTGCTTTCAATAATGTCCCCCTTTGTAGATAATGCATTGCAATTGATTTGATGAACTTATTTCTCTTGGCTATGCTTGGCTTCCCGTTACTATGGCGTTATGGTGGTAAATGGGTATATCTAGTGTGTTAAGTTTGTGAGCCTGACTGTGGGGGTTGCAGTGGTGGCAGCCTAAGAAACTCTAGGGTTAGGGGTTTTGGCAGATGATATTAACTTGGCTTAATTGGTGTATTTTGTCCCGTAATCTTCTTTCATTGAGAAATAATAAGAGTTGGTGACTGGTTGTGGTTTTCTTCCCCTTGAGGATTTCCCACGTGAATTGTGTGTTGTTTCTTTTTATTGTATTGCTTTCATATATTGTCGTCTCATCACACTACTGATCCTGAGAGTAATATTTTTCTTTCCAAAAACGCTCCATCTAATAAGTATGTTTCATGTGTTTATAACTTACTTGTATATCAGAGACCGAGGAAGGAATATTTGAAGAGATTCGTAAAGGTAAGTTGGATCTTGAAAGCTCTCCCTGGCCTTCTATATCTGCCTCCGCAAAGGATCTTCTCAAGAAAATGTTGACAGTGGATCCTAAGAGAAGGATCACTGCAGATCAAGCCCTTGGTAAGTAGTCAATAAATCTTCAAAGTTGTAAACCTTAAATTCATGTATATGGTGAGGGAAATAATTCATTTAACATTGAAGTGAGGATATTTTCCCAATACCAGATACAAGATGAACTCCATTCTTGTGTTATAACTATCTCATAAATGATTTATATATAGACAGATAATTCGAACTTATCACGTGTTAGATTGTTGTATCATTTTTTTATTATCGCAACAAAATTTGAATCTAGATACATGAACCAGAACATCCATGGCTGAAGGAAGATGGCGAGGCATCAGACAAGCCTATCGATAGTGCTGTTTTGATCAGGATGAAGCAATTCAGAGCAATGAACAAGATGAAGAAGCTTGCTCTTAAAGTAATAATTACCACTTGGCTTATACCCCTTCTATGTAGTTTCTCCCTCACATGCATATCATACAATTTCATATTAGAAAAGTGATGAGATACATATAGTATATTCATTCTTTAGTTTCTTACTCCTTTTTATCCCTCTGATGTTGCGGTATCTATTGCTTAAAGGTTATCGCAGAAAATTTATCAGAAGAAGAAATTAAGGGACTAAAGCAAATGTTCAGCAACATAGATACTGATGGAAGTGGTACAATCACATATGAAGAACTTAAAACTGGATTATCTAGGCTAGGATCCAAGCTCAATGAAGCAGAAACAAAGCAGCTAATTGAAGCAGTAAGTTCTTACAATTTTTTTTTTTTTCCTCAATTTGAAGTCAAAGTTAGCAAAGCCAGTACTGTTATTTTTGTACTTACTGCTAGAAACAGAGGATTTTCTGACAATCAGTGGAAAATTTGTGTTATAAAACATGATTTTCCCACCTCATTCCCACCGAACCACTGGGAAACTTCTAAATTTATATCCGTGTGAAAATACTACTATTTTTTCTTTTCTCATTGATTCAATCAACATATCAGTGGGAAAAGCCACTGAACAATGTTTAGTGGAAAATTTCAGTGAAAAAATAATGATTTTTTAATAATGTTAGAAGGTCAACAACGCTTCAAATAATAACTTGAACAACGTATAACAGAATTCAGTTTTCATTCTAATTATTTCTCTTCTAGGCTGATGTTGACAAAAGTGGGACTATAGACTATATCGAGTTCATTACTGCTACAATGCATCGACACAGACTTGAAAGAGAAGAAAATTTGTACAAGGCTTTTCAGTATTTTGACAAGGATAATAATGGGTATGTATTCCACCATAAACTAGTATATCTGTCTTGCAAATATGTTTGTTCAAAGTTGTATATACTTAGATTTTTAACTGGCATCATACTGTTCTTTTGCATTCACTAGATTTATAACAAGAGATGAGCTTAGACATGCTCTGACCAAGTACGGAATGGGAGATGAAGCTACAATTGATGAAATTCTTGATGATGTTGATACAGATAAAGTTGGTTATTCTCATATGAGATATCTCATATTCTCTCTGTCCCAATTTATGTGATACGGTTCGAGTTTCAAGAGTCAAACTTTTTTACTTTGACCGTGAATTCGGACACACAATCTTTAATTAGTTTTTGAAAAATAATTTACATATTTAGGAACTACATAAAAAGTACTATAAGTCACAATAATTAACAATTTAAAATATTTGAAGGGCATACGAATAAATCGCAGTCAAAGATTTTCTTGTTTGACTCTCGAAATCCGAATTGTATCTTATAAATTGAGACAGAGGGAGTATTCTGACTTCACTTCCAAGGTTTTTGTTACTTATTGTCTGCTATAACTCTGCAGGATGGCAAAATTAACTATGATGAGTTTGTATCAATGATGAGAAGAGGTACTGTTGATGGTGAAGGAAATCAGAGAGAGGTTAACCATATTTCTTCTCTTGGTCACTCAATGTGAGCTAAATCAACAAGCATTTTCTAAGAATAAGATCTTTCACTAGGTCAATTCAGGTTGTTAATTTGCTCAAGCTGACCATATTTGTAACTGTTTACTCAAAATACCAAAAAGGGAAAACGAAACTATTGGTCCTTGAGTTATAGCTTTATTTAAATTTTAGTCCTTGTGTTGTTCAAGCAAAGCACATTTAACCTTCAATTAACTAAAATGAGTTATTTTGATCCAACCACTAACAACGGGAACAGACATTTTAATCCTATGAATGGCAAACTGGGTATTACGTGTCACAACTCTCACAAGAATAGAAGAAAGAAGAGAAGAAAAGTCGAAAGCCTTTCTACAAGAAGTTTACTGTCCTCTTCTTGCTTCTCCATGTATAGGGAACTCGATTAAAGGTAAAATATATTCTTTACTAACCAACCATGGCAGGAAAGATGGTTTTGCAGAGACCAAATTCCTAACAGTGATGTTCATGGAAATGTTACCCAACCATTCTAGTAACTTAAGTTCCATTTTCTTCCTGAAACATGTGTGCTCGACAATTGAATCTCTTATTGCATTTTTCTATGACCAAATTACATGTGGTTCTTAATAAATAATACGGAGTAGTACTAATTAACAAAGGCAAAAAAAATAATCTCGGGTAATTATTGTTTTAAAGCCTGGAAAGTAGAAACAAAACCAATAGCAGGATATCTATAATCTTATTGACATGTTATGTCAATATTCGTTAATAACCTGTGAAATATACCCACGTTCAAGATAGGATCATATGTTTCAGTAATCTAGTTTTTGCGCAGGGTTGAATACATACAACCCACTTGTCCTATTTCATTCCTCCTTTAATTAAGCTATAAACAAATATCAAAATATTTTTCTAAACAACAATAATACATTGACATTTACCCAATCAATTCTCTATCTGGATACTGCGGAGAAGCATTGAAATTATTTTTATTTCACAAATTAGCTCTCTTCTACGTATTGTATTGATAAGCTTTATTCTCCTTTTCTCTTTTTGCTATTTATAAGAGCTGTGCAATGTTTAACTTTAGAATAAAAAGATTTACCGTCAAAAGAATGACAGATAGAGAGAGAAGAGCGATATTTCACTTTGGAATAATACCCGGTTTGCCCCTCATATAGGTCAGCACTCAGCAGTCTGCTACTTTTATAAACTTCTGTCCGTGATTGGATCAAAATCACCTATTTTAATTAATTGAAGGTTAAATGCGCTTGCTTGCATAACTCAAGGACTAAAATTGGAATTAAGCTATAACTCAGGGATCAAAAATGTTGTTTCCCGTACCAAAAATAAGATCAAACTAAAATGAGGTGCACCTTGCCTCATATCTTGGTGTGAAGAATAATAATAATAATAATAATCGATTTAATTGGTTTCTATGTTTAAAAGTTTGCTAGGTGCAATGACATTTAGCTAGTTACACATTCTTGGGCTGGCACTCATGCAATGCTAGTCCTTGAAGGGCTCATGCAATGTTAGACATCGAGTATCTCGAATTTATGATAAATCACTCATTTAAATAATCAAAAACTATTTTGACCACTACTAGAAAATTACTATTTTTCCACTAAAAAATATTCAGTGGCTATTCCAACGGATATTTTGATCGAATCAGTGAGAAAAGAAAAAAAAAAGTAGTATTTGCACACAGAAAAAAAATCAAAGAAGTTTCCGCAAAAGGCGTTTGAAAGGGCCTGTTTCCCCACCATACGTTTTCGTTTATCGAAATTTTTGCTTTGGGAATGAGATGAGAAAACCATGTTTTTCACACGAATTTCTCACTGATTCGTCGGTGGGAAAAGCCTTGTTTCTAGTACCGGACAACTCAAAACAACAACTTTGTTCTTGCATGTAATTGCAACATTAGTCCCCGAAAGGATCTTGAATTCGAGAGGATCCAGGGTTGTGCTAGATGCTAGCCTTCGTGATAAGATCTGCTCAACCTGCAACCAGTTTCAGTCTAAACAATTCAAATTCCTAAGAATCATGGTCTTGAAATTGGAGAGCAAAGGCTATAGAATACATGTTGCACAGGGTTTAACTCTTTAACTACATATCACTAAGTTTTTTTTGAAAAAGAAAAAGAACCAAGTAATATAAAAGCAATGGAACTCTGGGCTAAAGGTCCATTCCAGCTGGACAAGAGCCAAATGCCTTCAATAAGGATCAAATATGATAAGGCAAATTTTTTTGTAAGCTAAATTGTATAGGAGTCATACTTTTGCAAGGGTTCTTGTTAGCTAAGAGTTTAGCTTCACTTCCCTATTGATTGGATATTGTATTATCCTCTTGTGTTGTATTCAGAGGTTCAAGGCCAAGTCCACCTCTTTTACTCTTTTGCTTCTGAAATATAACACCCCAGACAACCTTAAAAAAAAAAAAAAAATTAAAAAAAGAAACTATGGAAATGTTGTCTCCTGTCTTGCAGCACCATATTCTCAAGAATTCAGGTTCCCCAAAATGTGTCCACATTGTAGCCGATCAATGCATGTGGAAATGATTCAATATTTCAATTCAACTCTCATTAGAATATAGACGTACCCAGAAAAATCTATATCTATATTATATATATATAAAAGGAAAGTAGTCTAGCTTAATATTAAGCCAAGTGGTGTAATATGAACTAGCCACTTGACAATAAATTCTATTTGCATTAATTATTAAAGACGTTATTAATTGTAGTTCAAAATATTACCTAATTTAATAATCTATTAATAATAATTATATATATAAAAGGAGAGTAGTCTAGCTTAATATTAAGCCAAGTGGTGTAATATGAACAAGTCACTTGGCAACAAATTCTATTTGCATTAATTATTAAAGACATTATTAATTGTAGTTCAAAATATTACCTAATTTAATAATCTATTAATAATAATAATAATAATAATAATAATAATAAATCTATGTATATATATATATATATGTATATATATATATAAAAGGAGAGTAGTCTAGCTTTATATTAAGCCAAGTGACGTAATAATATGAACAAGCCACTTGGCAACAAATTCTATTTGCATTAATTATAAAAGAAGTTATTAATTGTAGTTCAAAATATTACCTAATTTGATAATCTACATTATTAATATTATTATTATTATTATTAATAATAATAATAATAATAATAATAATAATAACAACAATGAACTCACGTAATATACTCATACGATATATATATATATAGTAGTAGTAGTTGTTACTAATATCTATAATCAAAATAATAATGAACTCACTTAATATACTCATACGATATTATCAACACATAGTAGAGAGTTATTAATATTATAAAAATAATAATAATAATAATAATAATAATAATCTATATCTATATTATATATATATATATATATATATATATATATATATATATATATAAGTGGCGTAATATGAACAAGCCACTTGGCAACAAATTCTATTTGTCTTAATTTTAAAAAGAAATTAATTGACATTATAAATGAACTCACCTAATTTAGTGTATTTGATTGGAGAAATATAACTAAATGATATTCTTGGATCTAATTTGTAGTAAAGAATAGTCCTTTAAATGGTAAGATATAATATTACATTAATTGACATTATTAAATGAATTCACCTAATTTAGTGTATTTGATTGGAGAAATATAACTAAATGATATTCTTGGATCTAATTTGTAGTAAAGAATAGTCCTTTAAATGGTAAGATATAATATTACATGATAGAATTAAAAAAAAAAAAAAACTTTAAAATGATTACTTGGAGATCGGGTAAAATTTCTGTCAATGTGCAGAACTTATAGTACTCAATAAAATAAAAACTTACCAAAGTAAACATACGTGATATTTTATTATTTATTATTCATAGATCAGTAATTTTATTATTTATTATTCATAGATCAGTTGTGAACTATTATATCGTAATGTTTTTGCACCATTTTTCTATACCGTATCAAAATAAAGGTAATTGAAGTAAATAAGGTAATTAGAGATTGAAACTTACTGTCTAAGGCAAGGAATAATATTATATGATAAATAATATTTATATGATTTCATTCGCGAACAAATCGAGGAAGCATGACAACGATGAATCAGAAATAGAGTTGGAAATAAATAATTAATTACCAATCAAATTAGACATATATGGAAAAGAATATTATGATTAAGAGTCACTCCAAAATAAAAAATAATCAAAGTTTGAAAATATTTAAAGTTCTCTGCCAAAGAAAAAGTTATTAATGTGATTGAAGACATCTTTAAAGGTTGACTCTAAACCCTAATGAAGGCAGAAAAGAAGTGGTTTTACTAAGAGCAAATAGTTTTCAATATTTTCCATCTTGCTTCATTCCTAGAGTTTTAGAGAGCTAAATCGCCTTTTCTATCGATGAGGTGAATTCTCTTTTTTCTTCCTTCCCTGTTTTTTTTTTTTTTTTTGGTTGAAACTTTGAAAAAAGTATTGTAACTACGAGCCAATATAGTGTTTGCTTTTTAGATGTGCCAAACTACGAGCCAATATAATTGTCAGATTTTTACAATGAAATTTAAGAATTTTTTTTTTTTAAAATTATTATGTGGTAATGACCTTTTTGTCCTATTTTAAATTCAAATGTACGTAATTAGTATGATCTACTATTGAATTTGAATATTATGATCATGTTGATATAAGATGAAGGCTTTGTGCAATATTCTAATTGACATATGATTGCTTTGTATGTAATTATGGATAAATAGTTTTGGTATTTTAATTTTAAGGGTTTCCTGTTTGGTATTAGAACATGAAGTACTCTCTTTAACATATTTACAAATAATTGATAATAGCTCCAACTGCTTTTCTTAGAAAACACTCATGGTCTTGATGTGTTAATTACCTCAAGTGGTCTAGAAGTGAATATAGTTAATTATCAACCAGTTTTTTTTTTTTTTTTTTTTTTTTTTTTTTTGATCTTTTGCTTCTTCTTCTTTTCAGATCTCCAATAAGTTGTTGGATAAATATAATTCATAAGACATTCTCAATACACTAATTAGTTACCGAGGTTGGTTTTTGGAGTTCAAGCATATATTAGCCTTGAATCATCTTTACTATTCTCCGTAAATTCATAATTAAATCACTTTCTTAAGGAATAGGAGTCAATGAAGAATAGTTTGACGAAGAAGTTAATTCCACATCTTCGACAAAGAAGGAACATGTACTTTCACTAAAATATGCGCGCAAAGAATGTGAGAACACTTATTGAGTAGTGAATATTATAAAAGTGAAAAAATATGTGTAACATACAATGGAAGAAATCATGGCACTGAGGCTAAAAATTACAATAATTTAATAGTAAACACATGATAAGATTCATGGTACTTTTCCACAACGGGTTTATTGATTTGGTTTTCACATTGATGATCCTTCTTTGATTTCTCGATTATTTTTCTCAAACGAAAGGGATAATCATTATTTGAAATTCCCAAGAAAAAGAAAGAATCGGAGTGATGATGGAAAATTATGTGTTTTTTGTGAATACATATGATAACGAATTTCCACATAGTTTACGCTTACAAATGCATAAATATTATTGTCAAAATTAATTTGTATATCTTATTTAAGTAATTCGTGCTTATTTTTTATTTAACACTTGAAAAATAAAAGTTCAATTTTTTCTAATTAGCAAGCAATTGAAACCAATATGTTCTTGAGTGCACACGAGCACATATGAATAATTTTTTGATTTCCATTTATTTGGAAAGTGAGATAAAATAAAATCTATTACTATTTGTTGGTCCATTAATATAAGAATAAGTTAAATAGTAAATGTTGGGAGATCAAGCAAATTGTTGGGGGTGGGGGGGAGGGGGTGGGGATGGGGAAGGAGAGTCAGAGAGAGCGGGAATGAGTTATTGCTCATATTCTACTCAAAATGTTTGCTCTAATACTTTTAACAAATAAACTCTCAGAGTATAAAATTTATTAGCATAAGAAATAAAAAATATTTTAGATTATATTATAATAGAAAAAATATATTATGAATAAGACCGTGTGATGGAAGACTTAATAAATATAACCAAATTTAAAAATATTGAATATAAAGAAATTCAAGTACCACATTAAAAATTTAAGAATTAAATTAATTTCTTATGTGGGTAACTCTAAAATAGAGCATTTTAAGTTTTTTGGCTTCCAAATCATATTTAGAAGTAAGTTACTTAACTAATAATTATGTCAAGAAAACCTTTTATTTATAATTATATGATCTTTTTTATATGTTATAGATCAACAACTATTCAGGATTGTATAATGAACATGGTTAATCATCACAAGATTTAGATTTTATTAAATTAATATAATCTAATGTGTTCAAATTAGAAAAATTATAATTAAAATTGCACATATTATTAATTTATATATGTTAATGATATTTTTTTGTTATATCAAGCAAATAAGGTGATAATTTTTTATGATTAGTTTCATTTGACACCGGCCGCGCATCGCGCGGGTAAGGATACTAGTTATATTGAAAGGAGGGTAGTCTTGCTTGATATTAAGTCAAGTGGCGTAATGTGAACACGCTACTTGGCAACAAATTCTATTTGCATTAATTTAAAAAGAAGTTATTAATTGTTGTTCAAATATCACCATATAAGAATAATATCATATAATTTAAATAATAATAATTATAATAGAAATCAATTTAGATTGACTCCTATTTAGAAATCAATTAGGTTGACTCCTATCCTCATAGTAAGTAGATCCCAAAATTAAAGCTTTTGAAAAATAAGCATTCCTATAATTACGGTTTCCTATTTTATCCAATATTCCACTCAAGATTATATAAGGTAGTAGTTGAGCTTATCTGTTTTTTGAAAAATAAAGCAAATTCAATTTTAAAAGAAAATAATAAAATATCCAGCTTAAATAGATAGTATATGAATTTTTTGAATTTGAGTTAGAAATATATGTAGTTAATTTTTTTTATTACTGTATACGGGTAAAATCAAGGACACATGCACGCTCGGTTTCCCGATGTCATGGTGATGCTCGGTCACAATACGACCGTTTCACCGGGAACGAGCCTTCGATCTCGGGCCAGGATAAGGCGATAAAGGAAGGGTGATTGACTACCATTAGCGGGAGACCGAAATATCCGCCCTCACCCCGATATTTCGGCGTCGATCTCGGCAATAAAGCTGTCACCAGATTTACTTGCTCTATTTAGAATTGTACTAGGGTTGAAACTCCTCTACTATATAAGAGAAGGTTATCATTCATGAAAGGGTTAGCGTAACAAGGAGAGAAATAGTTTACATCAACAAGCATAAGAATCTTATTAAATCGTTCCGTACGTTCTTAAGTTCATTTTTTATTATACCTCGTGAGAGCTTGTAGCAAAAAGGGTATCGACCTCGGTTTCTACCCGAGGCCATACGTATTTAACATTAGGTTAGATACCTTCTCTCGTTCATTTTATTGACATATCTCGCTATTTAATCTTGAATTGAATTTAGCCACATATCTTTGGGAATCACGTACAAATTTAATTGTTCTCCGTTTTAAGGTTAAACAGTTTGGCGCCCACCGTGGGGCCTTAGATAGTAGTGGCGGTTCAATACAACATTCTGGTCACACTCGATATTTTACACTTGTTCTTTAGGGTTTGATTTCAGGTATACCGGAAATGTCGAATTCCATCTCGTCAACTTTCGTAGGAACCAAGCCATCGCCGAGCATGACGACGGGGACGTACCAAACAACAATGCCCCCCCCCCCCCCTCCGTTAATCTTGTTCAAGTCGAATCATTGGTGGGCAACGTACCGGCCGGTGAGAATAACGGGGTCATGCTGCAACAGCTCCAAAACCAGTTAGACATGGCCATGGCTCAGTTACAGGCCCAGCAAGAGATCATAGCGCAATTGCAAAATCGGGGTCAGGCACCCGATGTTGCCCCATCAGAACAGACCCAGGATACGGAGGAAAGACATGCCTCACGGGGTAACGAGAACCACCCCGGACAAAGTACTGAATTGATAAGAATGCTCGAAGAATTGACCAAACGGGCCAAATCCGGTGAAAAGAAGATAGAGGCGAACGATAAGAAGGTGGAGAACTACAATTCGAGGGTCGATCAGATCCCGAGGGCTCCGCTAGTGTTGAAGGGACCGGATTCGCAAAAGTTTGTTCAAATGTCGTTTCCGCCAAGTGCGGCACCGATGAAAATCCCCAAGAGATTTCGCATGCCCGATATCGCGAAGTACAATGGGACAACGGACCCAAATGAGCATGTGACTGCGTATACACGCGCTATTAAGGGCAACGACCTCGCCGATGATGAAAGGGAATAAGTGCTACTTAAGAAATTCGGGGAAACTCTGTCGAAGGGGGCTATGATTTGGTATCATAACTTGCCCGAGCACTCGATTGATTCATTTTTCATGCTCGCTGATGCTTTCATCAAGGCCCATGCCGGGGCCATCAAGGTCGAAACTCGAAAATCAGACTTGTTCAACATTAAGCAACGAGATGACAAGACCCTCCGCGAGTTTGTGGCTCGATTTCAAATGGAGCGCATGGATTTGCCTCCGATCGACGATTGGCCGTTCGAGCTTTCACCCAAGGCTCAACAACTCGAGAGCTCGATCACATCTATGGAACTAAAACAAAACTTGATAGAATACCCAGCAATCACCTGGGCTGATGTGCACAACAGGTATCAGTCGAAGATTAGGGTCGAAGACGATAAGATTCTGAAGGCCGCTTCAGTATCATGGCATTCCAGTAAAGGAGGTGATCGATCAAGAAGAGTGATAGATCGAGATTTCAGATCGTCATATGATAGATACTAGCCTTACCTGCTCGATCGAAGGGGGAACGGGCGTAACAGCGAATCGGGCAAGAATGATAGGAAAAACGATTGAAAGAATGATCGAGGCCAAAATAACCGTGGTTTGGTAAATAGAAATGTAGTCGATAGAGCTCCGGGAAACAGAGAAACTCTAAGGTTATCCGAGTACAACTTTTGCGTCGATGTAGCAACCTTAACTGCAGCCGTTATCCGAAACAAAGAAACAATGCATCCGAGGCCAATCCAATCTGACCCCGAGAAGCGGGATAAAAGTCTTATTTGTAAGTATCATCATACTCACGGCCATCGAACCGAGGATTGTCGACAACTGAGAGAGGAGGTCGCCCGTCTGTTCAATTTGGGGCATCTTCGAGAATTCCTAAGTGAACGAGCGAAAACCCATTTTAAAAACCTGGATTCCAATAAGCAGGATAGGCCCCGATGGCCCCATCACGAGGGAAAAGCGTATCCGAAACGGTGACCCCGATGGCCCCATCACGTTCGATGACGAGGAAATGGAAGGTATCACCCAACCGCATAATGACACACTGGTAATATCTGTCCTTGTCAATAAGTTTAGAATTAAACGTATGCTGATTGATCCAGGTAGCTCGGCTAATATCATCCGATGGAGAGTCATCGAACAACTGGGACTACTAGATCAGATCGTGCCGGCTATACGGGTCCTCAATGGATTCAACATGGCATGCGAAACGACGAAGGGTGAGATCACTATACCGATCAGTATGGCAGGAACAACGCAACAGACGAAATTTTATGTGACAGAGGGAGATATGGGATACAATGCATTCTTTTGCGACCGTGGATTCACCTCGTAAGAGCGGTTCCCTCGACTATGCATCAGGTATTGAAATTCCCGACTCCAGAAGGTATCAAAACCGTCCGTAGTGAACAGCAGGCAGCAAAAGAAATGTTCGCGGTTGAAGAATCTGTTAAGAATATAAAGGCGCCAGATCGGAGTGAAGGGAAGAATGCCAAATAGCAATCACAGATCTCGATCCCGGAATCTTCGAAAGATCGGAACGGCGACATGCTAGACGAAGAGTTAAAATTCAGAATACCGAGAACCTTTGTGGTGCCCGATGATTCTGTCGCCACTAAGTCCACCGTTGAAGAACTCGAGCAAGTCACACTATTCGTCCATCTACCAGAAAAGAAAGTATACCTGGGCACGGGGTTAGTGTCACGACCCGCCCACTTAGGTCATGACTAGCGCTCAGTTAGCCTAAGCCAACTGAACAAGCCTGAATCATTTCTTGTTAGCAAAAATTTCGGCAGAGTTTCCTCTGTACCGGGAGAAAATCCAAAAATCAAAACCTGTCAACACCCAGTAAAATAATCCAACGAACTATAATACCAACATATTAAGTGTTATAGAGCATCAGAATCCCAAGCCATGGGCTTCCGAAAACTTATAAGTCCCAAGCTATACTTTACTAACACAGGCCAAAATAAGATATACATGGCCGACTTAAGGAGTAAAACTCTAGGATTGGAAAAAAAAAAAAAACTAATATACTATAGTAGTTAGCAACATGGTTGCCCTCGCGAAACAAGTGCGGGGCTTACTGGATTCGTTGTCAGCTCTGTCTATCGCTCTGTCTGAGTCAGAATGTCACCTTCGGCTAAATTATTTGTAGGAAAATAAAACAAGGGAGTGGGGTCAGTCACACCGACTGAGTGAGTAATAATATCAACCATAACGTTTTATTCCGGACAAGCATATGTATAAGAAATCATGCAACATATAAAATCATCAAAAGATATCTCCTTTAAACCAAATGAACAATACATCTATGAAAACTATGTTTAAACTAGTTAAATAATCACGTTCTTATTTATTGGGAGGTCCCTATGCCAGTATCGAAATATACATTCTGACGCTATGGATTTACCATAGCCGTCTGACTACCCCGTCAGCTAGGTTCCCTTCTAGAGGGCCTTTGTACAATACGAGTTCACTTATAAGGTGCACCAGGTCTAATGATCCCGACGTTAGATAACGGCGAATCTGGAAATAGTTTTTCCGAAAGTTCCTTTTTCATAATACAAATGGATTCTTTGCGTGTCAAGAATTTAAATCCAGTAGTATATATCAACTCATCCTGATCAAAAAGAAGAATTTATAACAACTCATAAATGGCATAGTTCAAGAACATCCGGTGTGTGAAAGTGAATTGATGTGTTTTTATATGCAAGGCCATGTTGTTGCTTGTCCGCGTGCAAATAATCTCTTTCGTTAGACGACCAACTCTATGCAAGAAAACGACTTTAAAACATGCTACAGAAAAAGAAAATCAACTATGAAGGAATTATCACCCACTGCACTCTTGTCGAATAACTCCAATTCGCTTCCGGCAATTGTCCCCTTGAAGTATCAGTTATCTAAAATATATAAAGCAATATTCGAGTCACATGTGGGCTTATTAGATGCTAATTTGCCCCAATTAACCTATGCTCATCAGGATACTAAATTTTGATTTCTAGCTACTGTTATTCTCTGTCTGGCTTGAGCATACCAACAACAAGTTTTCAGTTTTATTCCCCAAATTTAGAACTCTAGAAGAGAATTTCAATTTATTTAATTCTAAATCTTAGTTGTTATTGCTCCCTACCCAACAAAAGGATGAATTTAGTGATGAAAGAACTTACTTGCAAAGTCAAGAATGGAGAAACTAGTTGGATCTTGAATTTTTCTTATCTGGTTCTAAGTCTCTAGCTTCTTTTCTTCACTTCCTTTCCCTGTAGCTCTTGATTTTTTTTTTCTCCTTGGAACTATGCTGATACTTCTCCCCCTTTTTGTTCTTTTTTTATTTTATTTTTTTTTTGTTTAAGTTATCAAGTAGGTTCTAGAGAAGTGGGTAATAAATAGCTTATGATTGAAGTAGTATGGGCCAAGACTTAATACCTAAGTAACTTAGATGGGCCAAGGCCCAATATTTCAGGTTGTTATATTCTTCCCCCCTTATGGAAATTCGGTCCCAGAATTTTAAAGATATACGTACCTACGGATATGAACAAGTGAGGATACTTGGATCGCATCATTTCCTCATCTTCCCATGTCGCCTCTTCACTACTATGATTTTTCCATACTACTTTCACTGTTGCGATCTCTTTCGACCACAGCTTTCTTATTTGTCTGTCGATTATAACCACTGGTTCCTCTTCATAGGTTAGATTCTCATCTAACTGAATATTTGATGCTTCGAGCACATGGGATGGGTCTGGTATATACTTTCGTAACATAGATACATGAAATACTGAATGTACGGTCGACAATTCTGGTGGAAGTGCTAAACGATAAGCAACTGCGCCTATTTTCTCAAGGATCTCGTATGGTCCAATGTATCTCGGGCTCAATTTCCCCTTCTTCCCAAATCTCAAAAAGCCTTTCATTGGTGATACTCGTAAGAATACGTGATCTCCTACTGAAAACTCCAACTCTCGATGTCTCTTATCAGCATAAGCCTTTTGCCTACTCTGGGCTGCTAATAATCTCTGCTTAATTAGTTTAACCTTGTCCAGTGTTGCCTTTACTAAGTCTAGGCCTAATACCTTTGCCTCACCAGCCTCAAACCAACCAATGGGTGATCGACATCATCTCCCGTATAAAGCCTCATAGGGTGCCATCTGTATACTTGCTTGAAAGCTATTATTATAAGCAAATTCGGCTAAAGGTAGATATTTGTCCCAATTACCACCAAAATCAAGGACACAAGATTTCAGCATATCTTCTAATGTTTGTATGGTTCGCTCGGATTGTCCATCCGTCTGCGGGTGAAATGCGGTACTTAGATCTACTCGCGTTCCCAACGCTTCTTGGAATGCCTTCCCGAAGTGTGAGGTGTTGGGACCCCTATCTGATATGACAGACACCAGAACCCCATGTAGTCTAACAATTTCATCCATATAGATCTGTGCATAACGCGCTCCATTATAGGTAGTTTTTACTGGTAAGAAGTGTGCCGATTTCGTCAGTCGATCTACAACCACCCATATAGAATCATGACCCTTAAGAGTCCGTGGTAATCCAGTTACGAAATCCATAGTGATCCGCTCCCATTTCCACTCTGGTATCTCAAGCCGTTGCATTACCCCTGCAGGTCTTTGATGCTCTGCCTTATCTTGTTGGCAAGTCAAATATCGAGTGACATAGTTCGCAACATCTTTCTTCATACCTTCCCACCAGTATAATTGACGAAGGTCCTGATACATTTTTATGGACCCGGGATGAACCGAATACTTGGTGCCATGTGTTTCTTCGAGCACCGTTTGCCTCAAACCATCGACATCTGGTACACAAATGCGATCACCAAGTCGTAATACTCCATCACCATCCAGGGTAAAATCTTTGTTCTTGCCAGCAATACTTTCATCTCTAATTTTGCACAACCGCGAATCTTGGTATTGCTTTGCTTTTATGTCCTCCATCAATGACGACTTAGCTTGAATACGTACTGATAATAAGCCTGTATGCCCCAAACTAAAAACTACTCCACTTTCTTTTAATTTATGGATCTCTCCATCTAGTCTCTACTTCTCTTGCCACGTCCACTGCTTGCGAGTAAGTTATATCTCCCTTTGTCAAGTGTGATGCCAATGGTTTGAACAGTGGGTCAATTAGACCGTGAATGAACCTCTTAGCTCGCATAGAGTCATTCATCACGTATTGCGCATGTCGGGACAACCGATTGAACTGGATATTATATTCGTTCACTGATATTTGTGGGGTCTGCCTTAATCCCTCAAACTGTATCGCCAGAGCATCCCTTAGGCTCATAGGCAGAAATCGATCAATAAATGCATTAGTGAACTCCTTCCAGGTCAAAGGACGTGAGTTAGGTGGCCGCCCTGCCTTAAGAGATTTAAACCAGTCTTCAGCTATATCCTGCAAACAATATGCAGCCAACTCAACCGATCGTGTACTGGAACATTCAAGCGCATCTAATGCTTTCTGAATACCATCCAAAAACAGCAAGGGGTCTTCAGTCTCACTAGCCCCCGTAAACACCGGAGGTTTCATATCCAGAAACTCTCGAATGGACCTGCGGAGTGGTTCATCGGGTTGGTTATGTCCATTATACCCTCCGGACATCATACCGGCTCGAGGTTGTCTGGATCCTTTCTACCAAACTCTCCATCGCCTGCTGAAACATTGCAGCTATCGCGTCAGTAGTAGTACCAGTCTGAGGTTGCGACGGTGGTATCTCTTCAACTTCTTCAACTGGGTCGATCGTCTGCCTAGCCGATAGGCCCCGACCTCTCCTTCGACCCCATCTTAAGTTTGGTGGAAGCATAACTCTATCTGTCATCTGTAATCATATCAAGGGTGTTAGATCCTAACTTGGCTCTAGACCGCTTATAACATTTTCAGATTTAACAAAGAATGAGAAAGACAAGTCCTACCCGGTTTCTGCGGGGTCCCGATCGTGCATAAGGTGCACAACATATACACAATTAAGTCTCCGCTGAACCGGTCCTCCTTAAGTCATATCCTAAACCGACAGCTCTGATACCAACTTTGTCACGACCCGCCCACCTAGGTCATGACTAGCGCTCAGTTAGCCTAAGCCAACCGAACAAGCCTGAATCATTTCTTGTTAGCAAAAATTTCGGCAGAGTTTCCTCTGTACCGGGAGAAAATCCAAAAATCAAAACCTGTCAACACCCAGTAAAATAATCCAACGAACTACAATACCAACATATTAAGTGTTATAGAGCATCAGAATCCCAAGCCATGGGCTTCTGCAAAAACTTATAAGTCCCAAGCTGTACTTTACTAACACAAGCCAAAATAAGATATACAAGGCTGACTTAAGGAGCAAAACTCTAGGATTAGAAAAAAGAAAAAAACTAATATACTATAGTAGTTAGCAACATGGTTGCCCCCGCGAAACAAGTGCAGGGCTCACTGGATTCGTTGTCAACTCTGTCTATCGCTCTGTCTGAGTCAGAATGTCACCTTCGACTAAATTATCTGTAGGAAAATAAAACAAGGGAGTTGGGTCAGTCACACCGACTGAGTGAGTAATAATATCAACCATAGCATTTTATTCCGGACAAGCATATGTATAAGAAATCATGCAACATATAAAATCATCAAAAGATATCTCCTTTAAACCAAATGAACAATACATCTATGAAAACTATGTTTAAACTAGTTAAATAATCACGTTCTTATTTATTGGGAGGTCCGTATGCCAGTATCGAAATATACATTCTGACGCTATGGATTTACCATAGCCGTCTAACTACCCCGTCAGCTAGGTTCTCTTCTAGAGGGCCTTTGTACAATACGAGTTCACTTACAAGGTGCACCAGGTCTAACGATCCAGATGTTAGATAACGGCGAATCTGGCAATAGTTTTTCCGAAAGTTCCTTTTTCATAATACAAATGGATTCTTTCCGTGTCAAGAATTTAAATCCAAAGCGGTATATATCAACTCATCCTGATCAAAGAGAAGAATTTATAACAACTCATAAATGGCATAGTTCAAGAACGTCTGGTCTGTGAAAGTGAACTGATGTGTTTTTATATACAAGGCCATGTTGTTGCTTGCCCGGGTGCAAATAATCTCTTTCGTTAGACGACCAATTCTATGCAAGAAAAGGACTTTAAAACATGCTACAGAAAAAGAAAATCAACTATGAAGGAATTATCACTCACTATACTCTTGCCGAATAACTCCAATTCGCTTCCGACAATTGTCCCCTTGAAGTATCAGTTATCTACAATATATAAAGCAATATCCGAGTCACATGTGGGCTTATCAGATGCTAATTTGCCCTAATTAACCTATGCTCATCAGGATACTAAATTTTGATTTCTAGCTACTGCTATTCTCTGTCTGGCTTGAGCATACCAACAACAGGTTTTTAGTTTTATTCCCCAAATTTAGAACTCTAGAAGAGAATTTCAATTTATTTAATTCTAAATCTTAGTTGTTATTGCTCCCTACCCAACAAAAGGATGAATTTAGTGATAAAAGAACTTACTTGCAAAGTCAAGAATGGAGAAACTCTTTGGATCTTGAATTTTTCTTATCTGGTTCTAAGTCTCTAGCTTCTTTTCTTCACTTCCTTTCCCTGTAGCTCTTGTTTTTTTTTTCTTCTCCTTGGAACTATGCTGATACTTCTCTCCCGCTTTATTCTTTTTTTTTTTTTTTGTTTAAGTTATCAAGTAGGTTCTAGAGAAGTGGGTAATAAATAGCTTATGATTGAAGTAGTATGGGCCAAGACTTAATACATAAGTAACTTAGATGGGCCAAGGCCCAATATTTCAGGTTGTTATAGTTAGCCCCCGAGCTCAGGAAAGAATTTATTGAGTTTCTTAAAATTAACTCAGATTGCTTTGCTTGGTCCCATTTAGACATGACAGGTATTCCACCGGACGTGACAACACACAAGTTGAGCTTGGATCCAAGTTTTCCCTCGGTCAAACAAAAGCGAAGGCCACAACCCGAGGTGAAACATACATTCGTCAAGGACAAGGTAACCAAGCTCCTTAAAATCATTCGTCAAGGACAAGGTAACCAAGCTCCTTAAAATAGGGTCCATTCGAGAGGTAAAATACCCAGATTGGTTAGCTAACGTTGTAGTAGTGCCTAAAAAGGGGAATAAGTTTAGAATGTGCGTAGATTATAAAGATTTAAATAAAGCATGCCCGAAGGATTCCTTTCCTTTGCCCAGCATCGATCGCATGATCGACGCTACCGCGGGTCACGACACGCTGAGTTTTCTCGATGTGTATTCCGGGTATAACCAAATACAAATGGACCCGGAAGATCGAGAAAAACCTCCTTTATAACTAGGTTTGGCACATATTGTTATAATCTAATGCCTTTCGGCTTAAAAAATGCCGGTGCCACCTATCAGCGTTTAGTTAACCGAATGTTTGAACACCAAATAGGGAGATCCATGGAAGTTTATATAGATGACATGGTCGTTAAGTCCCTGCGAGCAGAGGACCATTTGAAATTTTTGCAGGAAACTTTCAGCATATTGAGAAAGTACAACATGAAGCTGAACCTGAAAAAATGTGCCTTCGTGATCGGATCGGGCAAGTTTCTCGGATTCATGGTATCAAATCGGGGAATTGAAATCAACCCAGATAAGATAAAAGCAATCGAAAATATCACCACGATAAACGATATTAAAGGGGTACAGAGATTAACGGGACGGATAGCTGCCCTGAGCCGATTCATCTCCAGATCCTCGGATAAGAGTCACCATTTCTTCTCGTTGCTCAAGAAAAAGACCGATTTTGCATGGACCCCGAATGTCAGACGGCCTTGGCAGAACTCAAAAGATACTTGTCAAGTCCACCTCTACTCCACACACCAAAAGCGAACGAGCAGTTGTATCTATACCTGGCGGTGTCCGAGATAGCGGTGAGCGGTGTCGTGATTCGAGAGGAGAAAGGTACGCAATACCCGATTTACTATGTAAGTAGATCCCTCGGTGACGCTGAAACCAGGTACCCACATCTGGGAAAACTCGCTTTGGCTTTATTAAGTGCACCTAGAAAATTAAAACCTTACTTTCATGGTCATCCTATATGCGTCGTAACGTCGTACCCCCTAAGGAACGTCATGCATAAAGCTGAACTCTCAGGCCGACTGGAAAAGTGGGCTGTGGAGATTAGCGGGTATGATATTGAATACAAACCCTGAACTGCCATCAAATCCCAAATATTGGCGAATTTCGTGGCCGATTTTGCACCGGCCATGATCTCCGAGGTCGACAAGGAAATGTTTCTTGCCTCGGGGACTAGTATGGGAGTTTGGACCCTTTACACGCATGGTGCGTCTAATGTAAAAGGGTTCGGGTTAGGGATCATTCTCAAACCCCCCTCAGGTGACATAATAAGACAATCTATTAGGTCTGCTGATTTAACTAACAACGAAGCCGAGTATGAGGCTATGATTGCAGGTTTAGAACTGGCTAAAAGCTTGGGAGCCGAGATCATCGAGGCCAAATGCGATTCTCTCCTGGTAGTCAACCAAACGAACGGAACCTTCGAAATCAAGGATGATCGAATGCGGAGATATCAGGAAAAATTGCAGGTTATCCTTCGCCGGTTCAAGGAGTGGACGTTGGAACACGTACCCCGGGATCAGAATAATGAGGCGGATGCCCTGGCAAATCTGGGATCCTCGGTAGAATCAGATGGATTCAATTCGGGAGCTGTGGTCCAGTTGACAAAATCCATCATAGAGACCGGCCACGCCGAAATAAACTCGACCAGCTCACTTGGGATTGGAGGAACAAATACATAGACTATCTCCAAACAGGAAAGCTACCATCCGATGCCAAGGAATCAAGGGCCCTCCGAACCAAGGCGGCTAGATTTTGTTTGGTCGATGGCCAGTTGTACCGAAGGTCATTCCACGGCCCCTTAGCGAGATGCCTAGGACCAGGAGATACCGACTATGTTTTGAGGGAAGTTCACGAGGGCACTTGTGGAAACCATTCGGGAGCCGATTCATTGGTCCACAAGCTGATCAGAGCAGGATACTACTGGAACGAGATGGAGGAGGATGCCAAAACCTTCATTCGAAAATGTAACGAATGCCAAAGGCACGCCCCGTCAATACATCAACCCGGGGAAGAGCTCCATCCGGTCCTCTCCCCATGGCCATTCATGAAATGGGGCATGGATATAGTGGGACCTTTGCCATGGGCCCCAGGTAAGACGCAATTTATTTTACTTATGACTGATTATTTCTCTAAATGGGTCGAAGCACAGGCACTCGAGAAAGTCAGGGAAAAAGAGGTCATTGATTTCATTTACGACCATATAATCTGTCGATTCGGGGTACCAGCGGAGATCGCGTGTGACAACGGGAAGCAGTTCATAGGTAGCAAGGTTAACAAGTTTTTCGAAGAATACAAAATCAAGAAAATCTTATCAACCCCGTATCATCCGAGCGCGAATGGTCAGGCCGAGTCTACCAATAAAATCATATTGCAGAATTTAAAGAAGAGACTGGCCGGTTCTAAGCACCGATGGAAGGAGGTTCTGCCCGAGGTTTTATGGGCCTACCGCACAACGGTAAGATCAAGTACCGGGGAGACCCCATTTTCCCTTGTATACGGAGCCGAGGCCCTGATACCCGTCGAGGTTTGTGAGCCAAGCTTAAGATTCTATTATGCCACTGAGAACTCGAACCATGAAGCAATGTCCGTCAATCTGGATCTCGTGGACGAAAGAAGGGAAGCTGCTCATATCCGGATAGCCGCACAAAAACAGAGGATGCAAAGGTATTATAACCGGAGGACCAACCTCAGACATTTTCAAATTGGGGACTTGGTACTGAGGAAGGTCACACTTCATACGAAGAACCCTCATGAAGGGAAACTAGCCCCGAATTGGGAAGGACCGTACCGAGTCACTGGAATAACCGGAAAGGGTTCTTATCAGCTCGAGAATGAAGACGGACAACAGCTGAAAAACAACTGGAATGTGGCACACCTAAAACGATATTACTGTTAAAGGTACGAATAACTTTTCTTTTGCGTTCTTCTCTCTCGATCTAACCATGCAGGGATACAGCCCGAGGGACAACGAAACAGCACAGCGGATACTCGAAAGTCATGGACTTAGGACTGAAAGCACGTGCTGCACTCTTTTTCCCTTCGACCGTTTTGTCCCGAAGTGGGTTTTCGGCAAGGTTTTTAATGAGGCAGCGCCGAACAGCGTGCTACACATGTAGAGCATATCGATCAAAGATCGGAGACCGGGGACTGCACATACCGGGCTAATAGTACCCGAGCCCTCATACTTCGGACTCGAATACTAGGGGACTATTATACCATGGGTTAAGTGATAACTATGTAAAAGCCAAGGCCTGAACGATAGGATCAGATGTAAGGACCAAACGATCGATTGAATCGTGTCCACTTAGTTTGTTCTTGCCGTGGCAACAATTGCGAATGCATCTCTGGCCGATTTTTTCAATAAAAAACTTACTTCGATCAAAAGGATCCGATGTTGCCAAATACCGAAAAACTATGGCATAACAGTTAAAGACTACGGTCTAAACTATGGCGTAAACAGTTAAAAGACTACGGTCTAAAAAACATATGCAAGCTCGAAAGCTGCGACCTAAAACGGTTAAAGACCACGGTCTAAAAACGCAAAATTGTCATGATCGGGTCTGTCTTGCAAATTATGAATAAAGCAACGACTAACGACAACACGGACTAAAACCCAATCATGGGCCGTTACCATTTGAATTTTATCCTGGCCGAAACAATATGGCAAATTATAATGAAGGCATAAACCGAACAAAACATTGAACCGAGGAGTACTTTGCAAATATCAAATACAAGTTTTGATTCATACATACATAAAGTAGATTTACAAAGGCTCGGAATAGTGGCCTCAAAACAAAGGTATAAAAACAAAAGAAGGGACACAAGGTCCCGAACCTAATCTTCATCTGACCCCTCGGCCTCTTCATCGGCTGACTCGAGGTCGATATCCGAATCCTCAGGGTCGAACGCAGCCTTTGCTTCCGCTTCAAGCTTCTTGGCTTCCTCGATCAGATCTGATAAGTCCGCACCAGTGGCTTGAACTTCTTCGAGGGTCTTCCTTCGGGACAAGCACCGCTCGTACTCAGCTCTAAGATTACTGGCCTTTTCGGCAGCAGTCACATCGGCCTTGTACTGCTCTAACATGTCTTCGTAACTCGAGATCTGGTCAAGAGCCTTTCCATGCTCAGTTTGCAGATCGGTGATAACCCGGTTCAATCGATCCCGTTCCACTTCGGCCGCAACAAGTGATGAGCTAAGGCCATTCATTTGTTCCACCGACGCCCGAAGTTGCTCCCGGAGAACATCACGTTCGGCCACAGCACCGATGGTCGTTTCGTGGAGGGCATCAAACTCGGGCTTGATCCCATCAAGCTCTGCCCGGAGTTGATCAATCTGGCTAACATAAGCTCGGGCCTGAGAAGCAAGGGCATTAGCATCGGCTATTAAAGATTTATTGTAAACTTTGAAAGCCTTTACCTTCTCTGCTAACTGGTCACATTCCCGTTTGGCCTCGGCAGCTTCGTTTCGAGCCGCTGCTAAATCTAATTTAAGGATAGAAAGATCAGGGAGAGAAGAGATATATTGCAACTTCTTCTCATATAGATTCATGAGCTCGTCTACCTCCTGACTCTTATTTTTGAGCTCCTCCTTGAGTCGGCCCACTTCGTGCCTAAGCTAGTCGAAGCTTGCATGGTGAAGCACGGAGGCCTATAAGGGGAAAAGGAACGGTTATTAAAATGAGGCATGAAATTAAAAGCTGAGTAAAAAGAACATAAGGACGAGACTTACCCGATTCAATGCATGCTGAGCCTCGTTGAAAAGGCACGATTCGCTGACTTCGGCCATTTTCTTACGGTCCTCTTGGGACACCAGAGGGTACAAATAGCTAGACACCCCAACAGGACCCGATAGCATGTTCATATCGGCCGGCACCTTAAAAGTGATTAGCCTCTTCGGATTCGGGTCGATACTAGGGGCAGAAAACGATTTCTCCAACCTGGGACCGAAATTAACCCCGAAACGGTCAGCTACCGGGATGGGAAAATGCTCGAAACCTGACATACCCGGAGCGAGTATTTCATAAACCCCATGATCGGCTGCCTTTGCTCGGTCACCTTGCCTTTGGCTTTTTCATCATCGGCAGGAATATCCACCAATGGCGGCGGAGAATCCTGTATGCAAATTATCATTTCAGATGAGGCCACAGCTTGTATCGGAAGGACGGAACCAATATTATACAAAGGCGGAATAGTAGGTACCTTAGAGCCTGATACCGATGAAGTTGCCTTCGATCCAGCGGCTGCGGCTGGCAGTTTTCCAGTACTTCGAGTAGAAGTGTGATCGGAGGCCCCGACTTTCGACCCGACGATCCCTGCGTCCGTCGACCTCGAGATGCCACTCGACCCAGCCGGAATTCGACTTGAGCTTTCCACCAATGGTGGAGTGATTGCAACAGAATCGGTCAAATCATGCTCGAGGGGCTCGTCAATAAGACGATGCCCACCCAACGCCTGGTCATCGTCGTCAGAATGGTTCAATAATTGGCCAACAACCTCAGCGTCCAAAGCACGGGCCGAGATATCTTCCGATGAGGTTTCTCGAATAATGACCTTCGATCTTTTCCTAGACTGGGAAGGAGCTCGAGATGATTTGGAGGATTTTCTTTTCCTCGTTTCAACTAGGTCTCCCAGACCGGGAGCTTCGACATCCTGCTCGTCAGCTGAGGTCTCGGCAGTTTCCTGGCCCCGAATTCTGGTGGCCTTTGACAAACCTGTGAAGCAAAGAGAAGAACAGTCATTACCTAACTAACGTGGCATATTACACAGAGTAGAAAGGACGACGCTCTAAGGGGAAGACTTACCATGGGTCCCGGCCTCCCAACGGGACCGGGATAAACGCCTCCAGGTACGTTCGGCATAAGTAAGTTGGGAACATATTTTCCCAATCCACTGGTCGAGGTTAGGAACCGCACCAAGGGTTCGGATAAGCGCTGTATACACACGAACAAATAAAAAGTTCAGTATCGGTGCAGGCACGCGGCCGAATCGTATCGACATAAAGTTACTTACGTTTTGGGTTCCATTTCTCGGGAAATGGCAATTTGTCAACGGGGATCAGATCCGCTGTTCTGATTCGGACAAACCTGCCCTGCCAGCCTCGGTCTCTATCTTCGTCCAGACCGGAGAAGGGCGCTTTTGCAGCTCGTTTTGAAAGTTTTATCATTCCCCCTCTGAAGACACGGGGGCTATATAGTCGAAGTAGGTGGTGCACCGTGAACGGAATGTTCACGTTTGTAGCAAAATAACGGAGGAGCACAACGATTCTCCAAAATGACGGGTGAATTTGGCCAAGGGTGATCTCGTACCGCTTGCAGAAATCGACCACCACAGAGTTGAGTGTGGTGAAGGTGAAAGGGTAAGTATAAACACTTAAGTACCCTTCCACGTAGGTCGATATGGCTTCATCTTGGTCGGGAATAACGACCTCCTTACCTTTCCACCCACAATCTTCCTTGACTTGTTCGAGTTTATTCGGGGGTATCGTGCACAGATAGGCTGATATTTCGACACCTCGATCCCCCTGTTGAGAAGGTTTCTCGACTTTGAAGTCCCGAATGGTCGAACAGTCTTGAGGAACGAAGTCAGTCAGCAGTGGCTCTGGTTTAGGAGCCGAAGACGTCTCACCGGCCTTAGCCTTTGAAGATTTGCTCGTCATTTTGAAAGTATGAAGATAAGAAGGTTTAAAATGAAGGTTTGAAGATTGAACAGGAAATTAAGAAGAAGATATGAAGATATGGAGGTTTGAAGGTTTGAAGATATGAAGATCAAAATTATTCAGAGCACACGAAGGTAAAAATTCCCTTTGGTAAAAGTCGGAAAGTGAAAAAAAAAAAAAGGGAAAACTTGCTTTTATAGAGTGGGACCGAGACGCTTTACCTTCCGCAACCGTTTTCAGAGCCAACGGGGCTTCGACACGTGTCGATGTCAGACGGATGTGATGGATGTGACCTTGATCCTATCTAATCAATGGGAAGCGTACGCGAGAAGGAACCGGGGCGTCGCTCAACCAACAGATCGTGCTTAAACAGGTCGACCTTCCGAAGAGACCTAGATCGGGACCTCGTACGAACACCTCCATGATCGAGTAAAGCTTCCGAATATTTCGCAAAGGATGTTGTTTCGAACCGGTCGTGGCCGAGTTTAATCACAAGATGCTCGATTATGGTGGCCGGTAGCAAAACATGTCAGGTTCTTTCGGATTATGGAATAAATGATTACTGATCGAATACAACAAGAGCATATACGAAGGTTTGGGTACAAACAATACACATGGAATGCTCAATAAAGTCCAATAACAACCAATTTGCAAAACTCCATTAAAGATTTTTTCCATTTCATAAAATTCCGACTATCTTGGGATACATCGGTACACATCGAAAAAAGCAGAAGAAACCCTACTCTACGACCAGTAATGGGAAAACAAAAGTAAGGCAGCCACACCCTTACTCAACCTAACAAGTCGGAGGATGAGATCTCCGAGTCTATCCACAGGATGCGGCAATGACGGGTGATACCGATTAGATGTCCCCGTGATTTGCACCAGAGGTGGACGACCCGGGGATATCCAATCCCGGTAAATCTTCCTCATCGAGCACAATCACTGGTGTAGTTTCACCCGAAGGCATTTCTCGATGGGTCCCCATAATATGGCAAGTTCAAACTCGAGATCCAACCCCCGAATGCACAACGGGAAAACTTCCAGCCTCCCTGCGTCTAGGTGGCCTCGATGGAGCGGGTGTTCTTCTTCCTCGAACTACGTCCTCGGCTACCGACTTTCCTTTGGAAGCCCTCCTCGTCCGAAGTCCTGGAAACCAAAGGTATTGAGTTAAGATAATAATATAAGGATATAGGGGTCGAAACGATCAGATTAAGAAGTTACCATGGTCTTTGCCTTTCCACCCTTCAGGTATCATTCTTCTCCAAGAACGGCCTAAGCTACGAGAAGCCCGGAGAAGGGCAACCACCCATTCAAAAATAGCAGTTTCGAGCGTGGGCTCAACTGGATCCGGTGAAGGGTTCCACACTTTAGGAAAATCGACAGACGATGGACGGTGAAGTTGAACCGTGCGTATCATCACGAACCGATGAAGCCATCCTCGATCATAATCGTCTTCAGGGTCGATTATGCTTCGACTTCCCCTGGGAAGCAACTGAACAATTCCCCCTCGGATCACCCGAGGTATATATAAATGAAGCAAATGATCGAGGGTAAAAGCAACTCCGGCCGCATTGGCCAATTTCTCAATACAGAACACGAGCCTCCAAATTTGCGGGGCGATCTGCCCGATACATATTCGATATCGACGGCAGAAGTCCTCGATTATTCTATGAACAGGGAGGGTGAACCCTATGGCGAAGGGATAAGTGTATAATAGCGAATAACCGGCAACATGATGATTTATTTTCACACCCTCCCCAACGGGGAGAAGATCGACGTCTGCGCCTAGATGGCAATCTTCTCTGACCGTAGTAATGGCGTTATCACCGATACAAGATTCGAAATCTTCCAATAGGTCAAGATGGTGAAGGACTTTACAGTCGTTCGTATAAATAAAACCCGACGGAACAATACCAGCAGCAATAGATTCTAACTCCCTATCAGAGCCAGCGGCTCCAGCCGATGGCATGAATGAAGGTTGATCTTCACCCTGAGTCAGTAACGGTACGTAAGCCATGATCGTGGAAGGTCCTCCTTAACAAAAGGTATTCTCACCCTGGAACAAGAAGATTGAAGATCCGAAGAGTATTATGGGCTCAATGCAGGAATATCAGTAGGTTTTGAGGTGGAACAAAGTGAGATTTGAAGAAGTGCAGATGCATGGAAAAGAAAGAAGACATGGGCTTTATATAGAAAGAGATTTAAGAGATCCTGTAGCGTATCAAGAATTCTGATACAAGGAGGATTCCCCAAAAAGATTTGGCGGCTGGGTAATAATGACCCAGCATCGGGCAGAGTGAGATTTGACTTAAAGGTCCCATCCTAGGTAATTGGAGGCGGCTGCTCAGTTTATTCAGGGTCCATTCCCCGCCGTCAGTAACTGTACCTCGGGAAATGGGGGGACTATCTGTATACGGGTAAAACCGAGGACACAGGCACGCTCGGTTTCCCGATGTCATGGTTATGCTCGGTCACAATACGACCGTCTCACCGGGAACGAGGCTTCGAGCTCGGGCCAGGATGAGGCGATAAAGGAAGGGCGATTGACTGCCATTAGCGGGAGACCGAAATATCCGCCCTCACCCGGATATTTCGGCGTCGATCTCGGCAATACAGCTGTCACCAGATTTACTTGCTTTATTTAGAATTGTACTAGGGTTGAAACTCCTCTACTATATAAAGAGGAGGTTATCATTCATGAAAAGGGTTGGCAATAGCAAGGAGAGAAATAGTTTACATCAACAATCATAAGAATCTTATTAAATCAGTTCCCGTCTGTTCTTAAGTTCATTTTTTATTATACCTCGTGAGAGCTTGTAACAAAAAGGGTATCGACCTTGGTTTTTCTATACGTATTTAACATTCGGAGGCCATACGTATTTAACATTCTTGGTTAGCCATATATCTTTTCACATACTTCTCCGTTTTAAGGTTCATTTTATATGACATATCTCGCTATTTAATCTTGAATTGAAATATATATTTAGCCACATAATTATCAATAAAAAAGGATGTTTGTCTTATTATTTGTCAATCAACTTATTAATGATGGATTACAATTTAATGATCAAATCACGATTTTATGATAACGTCCAAATCCACTCCTCAAAGAGAAAGTGTACACGGTCGTATGCAATATAATTTACCTAACTATGAGTCGGGGTCGATCCCACAGGGAACAATATACTAGGCGATTAAGAAAGTAAGGAACTTTCACTTACTAAGCTAAGCCAAACGATAGATAATATTTTGATTTTTGGAGAAAATTACAACTAATGCGGAAATGTAAACTAACCTAGAAAGCAAGTAAAATGATCAATGGCCACAAGCATGGATGATAGGAGATTACACTCAAGTAACGATCCAATGTATTTTACAATTTTACAACTAAGAACGAGGTTATGTTAATAGATAATGATTTCTAAATTTCATTGAAAGTTTCTCAACCAAATCAATGAATTTCACTTTAAGCTTTCTCAAGTCTTAAAATGTGATATTAGGCACAATCAATATAATCCCAAGTGACTTTCCTCTCTCGAGCTCAAGTCATTAGATGAGGGTTATGCCTCAAATCCTTGATAACTAATCTTTCCCAAATCGATTTTCCTCTCTCGAGCTCAAATCAAATTAAATGGGTGAGTCCTAGGGTTAGCTAATCCCTTTGGAAACATTCAAGAATGAGATTAATTAAAGAAACAATAACCCACTTCATTAGGAATAAAATCATTCAATACATAAGCAAAACAAGAGTTTTAATCCAACCCTTGATAATGAATAATATCATAAACAAGATTCAAGTGAAAGAAGAAAATACTACACACTTAAATATTCAATACAAAACAAGGAATTGAAGAAAGGTTTAAGAAATATCTCATTAAGGTGCTCCAATCTTCTCCTCCAATGGTGTAGATGAAACCCTAGCTCTCCAAGCTTGAAAATATGGCCAAAGATGAAAGAGATTTCTCCCAAGTCTTTCTTTTATAGTCCCTCTACTTTCCCAAGTCAAAATATGACAAAATAAAGCCCAAAGTTTCAGTTTTGCAAAGCTGTCCCGTTTTTGCAAAACTGTCCAGTTTTGACAGTTTTGCAAAACTGTCCAGTTTGGCCTCTTTTTGACTTTATTTTCACTTGGTTTCTTCCGATCACTTCTAAATCCCATAAAACTGAGTAGAGCACCAATATTATACAAAAACACCCCTGCGTGCGCAACGTGCGTCTCGCATGTTGTGTCGCAAGACAAACATGCGAGACGCGAAGCATGCTCAGTAGCCGCATGTTATGCTCTTGACTTCAGGCTTCCCAGATTTCGGACAAGGTTTGCGTTAACACTGTTGTCTCGCAAGTTCAACATGCGAGTCGCATGTTGATCTCGCAAATTGCGCAACCTTTCATTCTCTATTCTTCAGTGGCCTGTCATGCTATGCGGTGGAATTGTGGATCCGCAGACATGACATGCGGCTCGCATGTTGTGCAAAGTGTGTCCTTGGCCTATTTTGCTTCATTTTGCTCCGTTATGCTTTCCGAATATCTTTTCCTACAAAATGACAAAAACACACGAAAAGTAACACCAAAAGTGCTTGAAGAGTTACAAAAGCTTAAGAAATTAGCATCGATATCCCGTAATTTCACGGCACATCATTTTACATTACATATAAGGAAGAAAATTTGGACTGTTCACACTGTAACAAATTTAACAATTAAGTAATTGATCCGAATTTGGAACATCTTAAGAAAATCTATATTAAATATAATTATTTTTTAAAAGTTAAAAATCTTCTATAGAGATATATCCTCAAATTGCTTCTGTTTAAAAATTTTTGAATGAAAAATAAAGAAAATCAAATCATATTCAAACTCTTGAATTAGAAAAGCAAATTTCGAGTTTTTACCTTGTGGTTAAACTTTTGAATTGGAAAAAAAAAATATTCAGGTTAGTGTTATATAAGGAGAGTTCAGGGGATGACAAAAGTGCTATTGATGGAGAAATTTTATTTATCAGAAGATGGAATGAAAAATTCTCGATGTAGAAACTTTTATACATCTGGATTTTCGCCTACAAATGCAAAAGTCTGGCTCATTTTGGTGTTTCTTTGATTTGTTAAAATTTTATATTTTTGTTATTAAAATTTTATAGGTTTATCGGTAAATTGTGCATTTTGCTTACTCGAAGAAATTAACAATTTATGAGTTTTAAATATGTGTGTATGCTATGACTTTCGATTTATTTATTAATCAATAATTTATCGTGTTTCAGTTATAAATTTTTCTGCTTATAGTCCATGAGATTATTAGTACTATTGCAGATTCAAAAAGCTATAATAAAGCAGCGAAAAGAGCTTATGACTTTTGAATCAAGAAATTTAGGTATTAATACATAAAGTTGGTAAGTTAAATAGTTTGTTCGTTTGAATGCTTTAATAGTTAACTTACTAATGTTAATCGAGCAATATCTCAATTAAAGATGTCATTCACTTTTATTTTTTGACATGCTTTACTCTATTATTATTTGATTTCAGGTGTCAATCAGTTTTCTCATTTATGCAAGCAAATAGCTATGGATGTTCTTGCAAACATGCAAGTATCGAGCATTTTTGAAATATTGGAATACACAATTGTTTTGTCCTTCTTGAAAAAATTAAGGTACCTTGTGTGTTTAATAGAGTTTCCATTTATATTTAATGGAAAAAAAGAGAATCCAAGGAAGAGAGATCTTAAATTTTTGACAATCATAAAATAGAATCAATTAGAAAAATCACCTTTATACGAATTTTCATGATAGGCTCATTATGTTTAATTTTTTATATTATATATTGTTAGGTCGTGATTTTTTTGTCTTCTTAATCTTTTGTTTAGTTATTTTATACATACATTACTATTGAGTTTGTGTTTGTTTAGATATACTTTAATTTCGTTATAAGATTCTACACTTTTGAGATATTATACAAGAGAAAAAAAGATTTAATTTTGGGTTATTAAACAAATTTCAACCCATATGATTTTCTCATTAAATGTAGCATCAGAAAAAGGGTTATTAAGTAAGAAAAAGGGAGTCAATTTTGAGTTTACTTTACGAGTTTGAAATGAACTTGGTTGTTCAAGGCTTCCAAATATTTGATAATTTTTAAAAATTTAACATATAAAGTAAAATAAGTTATAAGCATTCACAACTTGCAAATTTTATCTAATAACAATAAAATCAATCCTCTAAACGCCGACATAGCTTCAATTTTTTTTTTACTAAAAACTTAATAAAATAATGTGAGATTTTGATTAAGTATCATGGAGTAGGACATGATATGCATTTTTTTTAGTCTATTAATGAATTAAACACTAAAATAAAAAATTAATTAAAATATCATAGTAGGAAAAATAATATAGAAAGAGGGATATATATATATATATATATTAAACAATCCTACTCGGTACTCCCTCACTCCTTAATTCCTCTTATCATGTAGGTATATTTCTTATTTTCTGCCTATCTCCCAATTTTTTCGATTTTTTTTTTTTAATATATACTCTGTCCAGTTATGAATCTTATTACATTATTCATCTCTTTCTCTTAATCTTAGTTCTTAATATCCCTCTTCTTTAACCACACCCCGGTTACCATGGCCAACATCGTCCCTTATCATTTTGGACATTAAAACGGCCTTTCAAACACCTAGGAATTTACAGGTTAATCCATCGAGTATATTAAGAAATTAAGAAAATAACCACATACTAAGAGTAATAGATTCATAATAACAATTCAGTAATTACTCAAACATTATTACTCCAACATAATATATTAATTAAACATGGAATAATTTACATAGTAGGGAGATTAGTACAGAAAACATAGATAAAAACTTACATGTCTTGAAGATGGAGAGAGGTTTCCCTTTCGGGGAACCCGAAAACTACTTCACACTAATAGAAAATTACTTGAGGGCTTAATACTATTTTACAAGGAAGTCTATATTACAAAAGGTTTTGCTGAAAAAAGGAGTTGGGGCATTGTGAAAGGGAAGGGGAATATGGAAAAGTTTGTTGAGAGAAGTGTCAGATGCTTTTTTCTCGATGCTCTTGCTTCTCCGCAAATGATGCTATTTATAGGTGTCTGGCGGACTTCAACTCCAGATTTCAAATTTGTGAAGAATCTTTTGAGTTTAGCCGGGTGCTTTTGGGGCCCCATCATCACGTGAAACTTTTCAAAAGATACTTTATATTTTTGTCCGTTTGCTGAGCTGTCCCATTACTTAAAGCTACTACTTTATTAAAGCTACTTTAATAGAGACAGTTCTCAAGTACAACACAATTATATACATTATAGAGAAGAACAATTATCAGCTATAGGAACTAAAGTTACTACAATAAATCTAATAAATCCAGATAGGGGGGTTATATTTTTGTTTCAATATGAATTGAAATATAGAGTGATTTTTAGCAAATATTTTAAACAATCCTACTCGGTACTCCCTCACTCCTTGATTCTTCTTATCATGTAGGTATATTTCTTATTTTTACGCCTATCTCCCAATTTTTTTCGATTTTTTTTTTTAATATATACTTTCTGTCCGATTATGAATCTTATTACTTATTTGTTCATGTCTTTCTCTTAATCTTAGTTCTTAATATCCCTCTTCTTTAACCACCCGTTACCATGGCCAACATCGTCTCTTATCATTTGGACATTAAAACGGCCTTTCAAACACCTAGGAATTTACAGGTTAATCCATCGAGTATATTAAGAAATTAAGAGAATAACCATATACTAAAAGTAATAGATTCATAATAACAATTAAGTAATTACTCAAACATTATTACTCCAACATAATATATTAATTAAACATGGAATAATTTACATAGTAGGGAGATTAGTACAGAAAACATAGATAAAAACTTACATGACTTGAAGATGGAGAGGTTTCCTTTCGGGGAACGAAACTACTTCACACTAATAGAAAATTACTTGAGGGCTTAATACTATTTTACAAGGAAGTCTATATTACAAAAGGTTTTGCTGAAAAAAGGAGTTGGGGCATTGTGAAAGGGAAGGGGAATATGGAGAAATTTGTTGAGAGAAGTGTCAGATGCTTTTTTCTCGATGCTCTTGCTTCTCCGCAAATCTTTGCTATTTATAAGTGTCTGGTCGACTTCAACTCCGGATTTCAAATTTGTGAAGAATCTTTTGAGTTCAGCCGGGTGCTCTTGGGGCCCCATCGTCACGTGAAACTTTTCAAGAGATACTTTATATTTTTGTCCGTTTGCTGAGCTATCCCATTACTTAAAGCTACTATAAGACATAAGTTATATATATATACAAACATAACATAACATATATAAATATACATAAGGTTTATATATATATATATATATATATATATATATATATATAAACTTTGTCAATAATAACCCTGGATCTCTTTGTATATTAGGAATTGTGAAGGAGAAAGTTCGTGAAGGGAAGAGGAATAATTGAGAAGTAGATTTTGATGATTTGTAGCATCCTGTTATATATTTTTGTGTCAAGGTTGTTGGTTCGTGTTAATGTTTATTTTATTTGTTTATGTTCACAATGTATTGATTTTTTATATTTCATTTGAGAGAAGCCAGAAGAAAACTAAACATGACACGAGTAATTTATCTAATTTTGCATTTCAAATTTTGAAATTTTATCCCGAGACCTCATTTTATGCTCCAAATGTATCTCCGAATTAGTGAACAGCTATATGATTCATCTCCATAGAGATTTTGTTATTAGGTATATTTTATTATTATTATTATTATTATAAGAAGATATGAATTTTAAAAATTCGTTTACTAGAATATCAAAATTTGTCATGATTAATATTCTTTATTATTGACCGCGCATCGCGCGGGTACTAAATACTAGCTAAAATAAAACGAATTTGTTTTATATACATTGCCAATTTAAATTTAAGTTGTTTTAGCATGTTACTTACCATATATTTCCAGTTAGCAATTAATATTATTAAATAAAGTTAAATATAATCTTTTAAGTAACCTGATTATGTAAATACCTTTTTAATCACCGGCACATACATCTTTAAATTCTAAAATAAGGAGGCATTTGTAAAGCTCCCAAACTTTTGCCAGCCCATGATGCATCACTTCCTCCTAACATAGTATCTAGTCTAGTTTTAAAGGAAATATAGCACACAAGGGACAGTCTATAAGATGCGAATTATATTATGAACAAATGTGAACCATTGGTAAGGATTAGTGGGAACCTTCAAAGCAACTTAGTGCACTAGTACTATAAATCTATGTGATATCTTACTACATTGTTTTCTCTTTTACTTTCAATTTAAATATTTTAAGATGGAATAAGTTATTGAGCCATATTGTTTATAAATTGGCTTAACGTGATATATTAGTCGACTACTAGTTGAGCCAATTGGCTGGCTGAGATGATATTGATTTTTTATCCTTAAGAATCATTTTTCCAACTTGTTTATTGCTATCGCGTACTTGAACCCAAATTTGTATACTCCTATTGACTATAATTAGGAAGTTGTTAAGTATGCCCATTTTGTTTATCAAATCATGTCAAGTTGGTATATTTTTCTATTTTTTTCTACCTGAATTAAGCTCTTAAATATTTTACTAATGATGGTTCGATTTGGTTTTTAAATTCTCTCCATGCAATACCTCGACCATTCATTCGTTACTCTCTAAAATTCAATCTACATTCTTCTTCATTCCTTTGACTTAAATTCAGATTGAAAGATAGGGAGATAAAGTCGAATAAAATGAAATTAAAGCTTAACCACATAAGCCACAGCAGCAAGGCAAAATCAAATTGTGCCACATAATCATTGCTTTTAATTTAAGATTGAGTTCGAATTTTGAGAATAAAAACATTTTGAATAGAAAAAAAAAATTGTTGAGAATTTTGGTATGAATGGGATTTGAACGCATGAAATTTCGGTTAGGTTGTGATTAAGAAATGAAAGGATGTTATCTCATATTGAAGAAAAGAGAAGAATTTTTTCGTCTAAATAGAAAATCACTTCTACACTAACTTAATTAAAGAGTTGTGAAGAACGCAAGCCCTCGCGCTAGGCTCGTTCAGCTCGTCTTTGACTTTGGTGATTGATTGATTGATTAATTTTTTATAGCAATTATTTTTTCTTTTTTAATTTTTGCACTTTCAGAAGTAGTAGTCTTTTCCTTAAAAAGCACCCGGTAAATTCATAGGTCTTTTCCCGGAACTAAAAGACAGATTTTCGAATTCTTCTTCTTTACATTGTTTTTATACTAAAGCAACACCTTGAATAGAGGAAATTAAATTTCTTAAGGATACATAATAAAGTTGTGTGCACGAAATAAATTTTAGTTTCTGTTTAGACATTACTATCTACGTTTTGCTGTTTATATACAAATTCTGATTTTACTTTTGAGGTTTTGAACCCAATAATCACTTTTTGCGTTGGTGGACTTTACACGGAACGAGAGACATCACCAATCCTGTAAAGATAAATCCATCAACATAAAAGAATACAAATGAGTTATTTTATCTTTCTTTCTCTTTCAAGAAAGGGAAAACCCATTCTTTTCTTTACAAGAAAAAAAGAGGAGGAAGCTACGTGTCGATTTAATCAACTTCAAAATATTAATCTGGGTCCACAAGAAAAGATTATGTCAAAAAAGTGATGGGTGTTTTTGTTTGACAATTCCACTCACAAAGAAACTTACATTTATGCCTTTTAATTAAAATACTGTCTGTCACCATCGTGGATTTATACATATAATTTTTAAAATTTTTAAAAAATAATTTACAGATTTAGAAATTTAAAAAATACTATAACTCACAATAATTAATAATTTAAAAAAATTTAAAGACATATAAATAAATCGCGATAATTCATTTTTATTTGACTCTTAAAATCTGAGCTATGTCATTTAAATTAAGACAAAGGGACTACATTTATGCCTTTTAAATGAAAATACCGTTTGTCACCATTGTGGATTTTGTCTAGCACGGACGTCGTATTCAAGGTTTCTTCATCAATTTGTAAGCATCACTGTCTCTACCCGACGTCGTATAGTGACTGTTTGTTTGGTTTTATACGTTTACTTGTTGACTTCCACCGTCCACGAGAATCATGCTGCTACTTTTTAATACTCTTTTGTTTTTTTGGTTTTCTATCTGTGTTTGCATTAGAGCCCGATTAAATTTGAATTATGTACTGTAGGATCTATTTCTGGAATTGGGTTACGTATTGCAAGGTCCATTTTTGAGTGCTTTCAACAGAATTTTTTTCATTCCCAAAGACGTAAGTTCGAGTCCTTTAGATAAAGATGGAGGGATCCAACTATCACACTTTAACCCGTGTTGGTTACTGTTTAATACTCTCATACGCCTGATTGTTTCACCATTAGTGATTTAAATTCTGATTTTAAATTATATATAAAAAAATTAATTTTTATACACAAATAATTAAATATTTATTACTAGCATGTTACCCATAATATATATATATATATATGCGTACATCCTACCCTCTTCGGATCCGACTTGTGAGATTATATTGGATATTTTGTTGTTGTAAACTCTCTCTATATATTTTTGATGGTATACAAAGTTTTCATGATATTAATTATACTATTTTCACGAGTAACATGTCATTTGTCATCTTTTACAAGTTCCTAGTTAATATAAAAAAGGGTGAAAATCATTTTCACCCCCCAACTTTGCTTTAAAACTCAAACTCCCCTTTCAACTTTTAACAATAATCATTCTCCCCCCTTTATTCTAATTGACTTTTCTAGATTCCTATTTTACCCTTACATTATCAACTTGTCTTTTTTTCTTTTACTTCATTAAAATCATGATTTGTTTTATCTTTTTAATCTATGTAACAATTTCCTATGAAAAATAAAATTATTTTCGAGATGGAAAAAGAAAAATGAGAAATACTAGTTGAGTATATAACTTAATGCCGTTCTATAATGAAATAAATGAGAAGAATAAGAATTTCTTTTTCATTAATAATAATCAAAACTCTAATATCCATTTATAAAAGAAAAAATAATAGGTAATAATAACTTTATAAATATATTTCAATGCAGGTAATACAAAATAATTAATAAAAATAGAGGTATATTCTATAACAAATTCCTAAAAGATTATCTATTTATATTATAAAATGAATTTAGAATTATAATTTATAATATTCCATTAATGACAACCACAACTCGTTTATATATTGACAATAGAGAATAAGAGAGAATTGAAACTTAAATATACATACACATGTATATGTAAAAATAACATGTAATAAGTTTGTGCATATATTTAAAATATCGATCATAAAAAGTAACATTAGATTTTGTGATAAATTCATCAAAAGGATTATTTTACTTTTATAATATGAATTTAAATAAAAATCTATAAATAGCTAGGTTAAAAAAATAAATTTTATATAATATAAAAAGGTATTACATAGATGGAAGATTGAAAATGTCCAGGGTAAAATAGACATTTTGTAGGATAAAGGGGGGAGAATGTCTATTGTTCATAGTTGAGGGGGGAGTTTGATTTTTAAAGCAAAGTTGGGGGGTGAAGATGATTTTCACCCATATAAAAATTTATTGTAATTAAATTTTGAAAATAGCTCGATAGTGTAACAATTATGGCATTATTAAAGTTAAACTAGTTCTTTAAATTACATTTAAACGACATATGTTAATTCATTAATCATTATCAAACAATGATGAAAGATTTTTTTTTTTTAAACACTGATAGTAAAAAAAGACAGAAATCAACATTTCATTATTTTATTAGTAAATAACTTATAGTAGGATTTTTTGATAATGTGTGGCTAAACACTATTAGAGACAATTTTTTTGGTTTAGTGATGAAATTTCTCGCTCACTAATTTTTTTTAATTTCTACTAGTCTGAATTTCTCATATGTGCTTTAAATTAATTTATCTTATGAATGTGACACCTATTAGGTCTTGCAAATTTATCTTGATAAGGTATCGTACAGCTTTAAGCACTATTATTATAAAGAAAGAAAACTTCTTCAACTTAATTAATTATATTCTGTTGGAGGACAGGGTCGTAGAAATGAGATGAGTGAAATTCATTCTTGAGTTCACTTGCAAGTTGCAACTTGTTAGTAGTTAAATGTAAAATTTGAATTTGGCTAACGTCAATGACTTGTAAAGTATTACTCCATATAGGATTAACGGGAAATTTTTAATTTCAAAAATGATTTATAACCACTACAACTTCACCTATGAAATTAGTACTAAAATAGAATTAGGGGAAGAATCAATGAGGCGAGTGTTGTAAAAAAAAAAACTCATAATGAGAGAAACGTAAGAAAAATTATAAACTCAAGATGTTAGAAAGTTTAAAATTAATAGGTACAGGAGTTGCTACAATTACTTTGATGAATTTTTAATTAATTGAAAACCTTTCAGTGCCCTTTCGTTCGGTCTCCTGTGTATTTTCTTCACAGTTTCATGTAAGCATTTCAAATACATAATATATCATTATAGAAGAAGAAATAGGAAGGGATACTGCCATAGGAGCTTGTAATTCTTCACGAAGATGAGATTAACCTGAATAAAAAGAAAACTTCTTATCGAGTGACAAATTACAGGAGAAAGCCTCATATTAGATGACTTTCACTGCTTACAAGGCCTAGTATCAAGTCATTTATACCACCATATAATTAGATGAAATATTGAAGTCGCATATTTTATCTTTAGTGAAATAAGATATAATTGTGCTCTTTAAACAACAATAACTATAAGAGTAATAAAATCTGCATAAGTTGTATCTCATAAATTTAAGTGACTTTGGTGATAGGTTATTTTCGTGCATGGCTTAAGACAAATTATTTAACCCACTTAGTCCATGCGTAAGTCATTACCAAATAAGTAACTTGTAAATTTAATTTTACTGTAGTATAGGTAAAAAAATTAAAATTATTATTTAAGCTTCTATTATTTTATTAGTGTTACTTCTTATGTTCAACAATATTCGTATCATCATTACACTGACATACTCAAAGTGCGCCGCACACACTACTAAAACCCTTTGACAACCGCAAACAAACAAGTAATCGTACACCTTAAAGTCATATTTCTTGATCTTAATTTCTTGAAATATTGATTATAGCACCACTTTAATATTATTTAAACATTGCTATATCCTTAAAAGCAGGATTCTTTTGATTTTCAATTATGTTTTTTCAACTTCATCTTACTATTTTAATCCATTTAAAATTACAAAGAACAACTTTAGGTTATAAATACTGCCGTTCTCTCGTGCTTAGTGCTTGACAAAAGTGCTACAAACCAATTATCATCTAGAAGCTAGCCAAAAGATAGAAGGCAATCCCCTAAATAAAAATAAAAAAAGCCAAAAAACCAAGAAAGCCAAACCTCACTAACTTTATGAAACAAAAGCCTATTAATTATTTGAACACAGTCCCCTATAGCTAGCTACTTTGATCCTTAATTTTGTCTTTTCCTAAAGCAAATGATCCCCTACTAAATGCCTTATTATTATAGTGACACAAACCAAATTTATTTGAACTTTGTCAATTTGAACTAGGGCTCGATCGTTCGGTATTCGGTTCGGTAATTTCAAAGTTCGATTTCGGTAATTCGGTAATCGGTAATTAAAAGTATATATCAAATACCGAACTTTCAAATTTCGATTCGGTAATTCGGTAATCGGTAAATCAAACTTCGATTCGGTACGGTATTCGGTAATACCCTATTGAAGTCGAAGTCCACTGTATTAGAACGCAAGTATGCTATGCAAGGGGTCAATACATTGCAAGTATCATCAGACAACTAAACTTTGGGGGAAACAATCAAACTTTTCATTCTTGAATTCACTCTAATATTCTTCAACAGAATATGGACAAAGACAAATGGAGCCACGATATTAAGCACTACTTTGATTTATCAACACTAATAAAGCGATGATCAAAGCAACTTGCATTGATTTATCAACACTAATAAAGCGATGATCATGAACTCACACTAATAGCTAGCTTGAACGACAAATCTAACGAAATTTGAAAGCGACCATCATCATGCGTATACAAGGGTATCGGCTAAAAGATGAGGCATTTTTGTATATATACACAATATTAGAACTCCTGTAATGCGTTCTTCTACTTTCCTGGCATCTACTAGTCTTGTAAAATCCCCATCAATTATCTTGAGTGATAGATGGTATTTATTTCGGTATTCGATATTTACCGAATTATCGAACGGTATAATTGTATTTGTAAATACCGAATACCGAAACCGAAATACCGAATTTTATACTTTCATTCCCGAAAACCGAACCGAAAACCGAAAACCGAATTACCGAATAACGAAATAGCCGGTTCGGTTTGGTAATTCGGTTTTTGATGTTTTATGCCCAGCCCTAATTTGAACCATTTCACAAAGTTCAAAACCTCATGAACATTTCATACAATTTAAGGATGAATTTGAACCTGTTTTTCCTTGTAAAAAAGGCTCACTTATTGAAAATTCCGTCTTTAGCAATAAGGCAAATATTTTTTTAAAAAAATTTAATGTGCTAATAGGCGTGGAGCGGAGCTGGAGCGCGTACTAGCTGATTTTATTAAAGCAATAAGGCAAATGTAGGTCATTTTTTAATGGGAATTTGTATACTTGACCACAATTATTGACATTTGGTAAATTTCAATTGTTTTGCAAAGTTTAATTAGGGGCAAATTTTGAATATTTTACCTTGATCAAAAGGTTTTTTTTTTTTTTTAAAAAAAAAAAAGAGAAGGAAAGAGAAAAACGAAGAAAAGCCCCTCATATTTTGGCAATTAACGTTTTGGCAAAATCAAACATTTTCTAGTTCAATGTCGAAATTCTCGGACCAATAAAAATATGATTTCCGGTTCACTATTTTTATGCTAAGAAGTTGTCTCTCTCATTCATGTGATGAGAACACTAAAAATGAAAATTAGCAAATTAAATTTCATATAGCATTACAATCTCAAATTTTGAGCTTTAGAAAAAGTGCTTATTTTTTATTTTTGCAAAAAGAAGAAAAAAAGTCGAATTTTTCTTCTTAGAAGATTTCCAAACGAGATTTTCAAATCTTTTAAAAACTCAAGAACTCCAAGAACTAGTCTCTTTAAGTTTTTGAAAACTTTGAACAATGGAAACTTGGAAAGTTTTAAAATAATTATATCACTCTTGAATTCTGTAGCAACTTAATGGTCCCAAGAGTTGAATATACAAATGGAACGTGTTGTTGACATGCAGAATTAACGTACAGATTAAAGAATACATGCAACATTAATTAAAATTATATGCTCTACGGAAAAGAAGACACAGAGAAAAAGTAAAGCTCAAGGCAAATTATTACTCAGTACGTGCATTTCCCTATGTTTTAAAAACCCCAACATAGTATTAAGCATATGGAGGGAACAAAGTGGAGCATGCCACCTTAGGTGTTAGGTAGTATCATGAATCTAAAAAATTTTAAAATATTCATATTCATACTAAAAGGTGATTAATGGTGGGTTTTCTTAATTAGCTAATTACACCTTTTAATTAAGTGGAGGTAGAGACCACACTATTAAAGCAAGCCTATGTGAATGAAGCACATTACCTAAGGAGTAGGAAGAAGTAATGAGATTCTCTTCCAAGTGGGGATATGTATTCTTTTTTGTTATTATCATCCGATTTATGCAACCCAGTGACTCGATTAATTCATATTTACGCTATACAGCATCCTAAAGTAAAAAATAATAATTTTAGATTTGAATTCAAAACCTTAAGTTAAACGCGAAGGGAGCGCATCTTACCCACATCCATGGGTGATAAGTGAGGACATGTATTTTTTGTTTTATTAGGGCATGTTTGGCTGTGGATAGATTTCACTTTCTTCCGAAAATTATTTTATTTTGAAAAATTGTTTAGGCATAGAATAGTTACAATTTTCAGAAATTAAATTTGAAGTTGAATTCCAAAATTTTCTGAAATTGAAATATCATAGAAGTTGCTTTCACGATTTTCACTTTAAACGACTCGCGAAAATTTAAAAACGGCAATTTCTACGTACAAACGTTCACTTAATCTTTTGCATTTTTTCTTTAGTAGTAGGTGATATACTATGAAGTCACAAATGTAGTAGTTTAGTTGTCACCAATCAAAGTGTGTAAACAACATACTCTACACGTACCTATCCTTTTAAAAAATCAATTCCGTTCAATTTAATCGAGTTGGGTCCCACACCACATGGCCCCCACCATATAGATTACTAGATGGGGACCATCTCTCAAACCTCAACAAGTATGCCTCGATTGATATAGGAGTCTGAGAAATAAGCAAATTGTAAAATGGGGAATCTCTTTATTTTTGGGTAAACCACCAACCATGTTATTGTCGTACTAATACGTTTCAACACTAAAAGGGTAATATTCCTTGTCATCCCCACAATTGAAGTGTCTGTATATCATCCTAGTTAGTACCATGTAAATTTTATATTTTTTTCTAAAGTCCATCTAAGTAGAATGAAAAGAAAGAATTTGGAAAGGGTAGCTATTTTGAAGCTTAAAAGACAGAAATAACAAATCGCTTATCTCGAAATCCCTAACAATAATTAAGCTTAGTAGTTTAACTTGTTCTATATTGTGTGGCGTTGTTGGATACTTCTGATTAATAGAACACGAAGAGAAGGAAAAAAATGTTTATATTGAAAATCTATTTGAACCGATGATTCACGTTGTTTAGGGGGAATAGGAGGACCACCAGTTACACTATCACGAACGTGTATATTCTTGTACTAACACCACTAGGTAATAAAAGGATATGATGGACTATTGTGATGTGCGCACGATGTAAGTTGTTACAACTATTGGTACTTCTTTCTGAGAAACATATAACTTTTGAATTAACAAAACAATATGATAGTTACATACATATGTTCTACGAGCATGAGTTAAAAAGTGTACATATAAATACCATGTTGACGAAATGCAGAGTTAAGACTAGCTAGAGAATAGAGATTGACAAAAAATTCTGGTGAGCCCTACTCATTGTTCCGTGGATGCTGCTCTCGTGTTCTTTTATAAGTTTTATTGATGTTAGTTTTTTGTATTAGCTACTCTAAAGTATCCCATGAACTTCACAAGTCTCAGTTGTCTACTTATTATTTAAGTACAACAAAAGTTGTGTACTTAAGATTTCCTCTAAAGTTTAGCTATTGAATTGCTCGATGATGTCTTTATGTTAATTATGCTATGTAGGTTCCTTGCTTGGGTGAGTTCACTAGGTTATTTTTGTTTTGTGGATGATGCTTAATATCAGTTTACGCAGCCTAGGGACAACCAAAAAAAAAAAAAGTGGAAAAAAATGTGTAAATGACACATGTCGGCACGTATATACACTTCGAATAAGAATAGAAGAGTGATAAGTAGCTCGTAAAGCTAATGCCTGTAAATAATTTTTTTGTGTCCATTTAGAGAGCAACTTATATATCTTCCCTTCTCGTAACCAGACTTTCTTTTATCATCCAGCAATATATGTCTTCCATTTTGATTTTCATGCATTGAAAGCTGTAAAATCAGTCAAAAGTGGAATCCATGAAATACTTTAGCTTGCCACCTTTATTTACCATTACAGTAAGCTTTTCACCATCATCATAGATTAGCTTGAATCCTTTCTTATAAACAGTAAAAACACAAAACCGTGTGAGATTTCAAAGCACTGCCTATCAACTTTTACCCAAACTCACACGCTTCCCTCGTCCCCCAACTACCCAACCATTCTACAATACCCCCACGTGAACCCCCAACCCCCCCCCCCCCACCCCAAACCAAATTGTACAATGCCCAATTCTTCAAATTTTGATCATGTGTTTTCTTGAATCTTGATGCACAACTTCAATGAAAAAAAGATCCTAATGGTAACCCAATTATTGTTTTTTTTTTTTTTGGGGGGTTCTTGTTTTGACGAGAGCAACGTAACATAGAGCTAAATCTCAATGAGCGTGACGGCAAAATCACTTTGTCATTAACAATACTTCTCGCATCATCGTGGTAGCAAGGTCACTTAGATACTGATACTCTTCGCATATTTAAGTCATCTGTAAAGGATTCTGCCCGTTGCTCCATCGATAAAAACCAGATAAATTTTACAGTCTTACCCCTCTATACAAAATTAGGTATCTTTCCAATTCCAGTCCTCTGGAGAGTACCAATGAAGTGTAGGAGCTTGTTCATCTGCGAACAAAGTACTGCAAGATTCTTCACCACTGAAAAAATTATGCTCCTCCATCTTCACAAAATATGATGGATTATAATTAACCTTGTGGGCATCACCAAGAATTGATTTTTGATTTGGATCCAAGAATTGGAAGCAATTCAATGAAGAATTAGAATCTGGTGATGATGATCTTCCATTGGAATTATTAATCAAGAAAGCTCCATTTGGACTGTTATCTTCATTCAAGATTGCACTTGAATCACTATCTGATGATCCATCTTTGAAATCAGTAAAAATGGAGGCATTTATAGTTCCATTTCCACCATTAAAGCAACTCTCAAATTTGAGCTCTGTATTAGAAGTGTTGTTTGGGTTGTTGCTCTGTTCAATATCTTTGTCATCAGTTTCAGTATCTGTAGCCTCTTCTTTCACAGCAACTTTGGTTTCATTGTTTCCTCCATGTGGCTTTGATTTCAGGTCATTAATCTGGAATGTCAAAAAGACAAAAGAATAAGCATAATGTAACAAATATAGTAATTAAGTGAAAGAAGTGTTTATTATTCAGCAGCTTACATTGTTAATCAAAGTGTCACACATTTCAATATGTTATAACTAAAATTAGGGGCTCGAGAGGTTCATCTGAACCCTTTCGCTCGAAAATTACACAATATATACAAGGTTAAAACTATTTTTTATGTATATACAGATGTTGAATCTCTTTGACTTTTTTCTTAGTGAAAATTCTGATTCTACCACTAACTAGAACATATAAAAAAATTAATCGAGTTAAGTAAATCAACTATAGTTAGTTTTCCTTGTTTTCCTTTGAAGAATGAACCTAAACAGCCGCCCATGCACCCAATCACTTAGGCTATAAATAGCTGGCGGATGTATACCACATGTATATCCATATGTATAATTCATGTATATATGTGTATAGCTGGGGATAATCAGTGTATAATATTATGTATACCGACTATTCGTGTCTACTCAATTTACACACAAGACCAAACAAGTTCTATGAATAAAACTTTGAACTTTATTGCTATGATCTAAAAAATGTACCTCTTTCAAGAGAGCTTCATTGTCATGTTGGAGAGACTCATAGTTTTGTTTGAGAGAATCAAAATTGGCTTTGAGAACATTGTAATCTCTCTCCAATTGCTTAGTCTTCCACCTTGCACGGCGGTTTTGGAACCAAATCGCCACTTGTCGCGGTTGCAACCCGAGTTCTTGAGCCAATTTCACTTTCCTCTCAGGTTCAAGTTTGTTATCAACTTCAAAATTCTTCTCTAATGCCTTCACTTGGTCCACCCTTAACCGTCGTTTTTTCTCCGATCCTACACCGGATTCTTCCACACAGGTGGCTTCATCATCTAAGCCTTCTAACATGGAGTACTGAAAGTCCCTTGAATAAACTTGGCTGTTCCAATTGTTTTGGTCATCTAAAACAAGCACACACAAAAAAATGAGAAAGACATAAAAGTTACTACAACTACTACTATGTTTTACATATTGAAACTTGACTATAGTAATAGGTAATTCTTCAAATTGAAAGTATAGGGAGACCCTGGGATAATCAGTTAAATTTGATAGCATAAAATTATTTATACTACCAGTAGTAGAACATTATAGGTATATGTCTATAGTAATTTCGATTCAATAACATCAAAGTTCAACTTAAAAACGTGCTATAATCAGTTAAAATGCTTTGATTATGTCAAACTATATGCACCAGGGCGCAGCTAGAGATTTGGTTGAGCTTCTATATTTGTCTTAAAAAATTAATTTACTACGCAAGAATTATTAATTTAAAACTTAATAACTCAGGACTTAAATTACGAACTCATATAGTTTAAATCTTTGCTTCGCCTCAGACTAAGTGCATATATAAGTTAAATCTATAGTTAACGGAGTGAAGTGCAAAACTAACTAGAAAAGGTACAAGTAATAAAAAAAAAAAAAAAACTGTTCTAGATCCAAGAAACCACATCTATATTCCCCATATTGGTTTTTTAAACGTTCATGTTGCAAAGGGATTAGAAATTGGACGTGTTATCAACAAAACAACAGAATTTAATGAAAACATAGTAAATAGTAAACTTCTAGATAATTTAATTTAACCAAGTAATTAAGCACCTGTAGTATTTTGACATGGACATCAATGGTGCACCCAAAGAATCTTTGCTACGAACTCTCTTCATGATGATTGCAGTTTCTTGAAAGTTCAATATTTTATTTTTTTGGATCAACCAGTAAGAAAATTGTAAGAAAGTGACTGAGAAGAGAGCTGAAAAAAGTGGCTAATTATTTTTCTTTTTTACTTATAAGAAGACATGACAAGAAATACTTATTGAACCAACAAAACCAACCAACAAGGCAGAGATTTGGGTGAATTTAGAGAAAAAACTCTCCTTCTGTCTATTGGATACAACTCCATATTTCTCATTTTTAATTAACTCCTCAACTTCTGCACCCATAGCCAAAAAAAACCCAACAAGCCTAATAATAAGACAGAATCAAGAACAGCAAGTTAAAGGGCTAAATTAATTTTGTGATGCCAATAAAAGTGTAGAAGAAAACTGTGTACATATTTAGAAAGAGAAAAATTAAGGGAAGAAGAAAATGGAGAGAGGAAAATAGAAATTGAGTTCACAACACAGGTGGCTTAGCTTATTTTCTGTCACTTTAAATAAAACCAAATCTGGGGTCAGATGTAGGGTTAGAATCTGACTGGGGTTAGGTACACTTGCATATTTTTTTGGGCAAATGAAATGAACTTTAAATTCAGTGCAAATGCAACTTGATTTGCAATAAACTTGACTTTTTCCTTGGGAGATATTTTACATTTTAAGGGCACGTTTGGTTGTCGGGATTATTCTCGTTGTTTCTTGTCCTTCAATTTTATTACTATCTTTTGTCTCTCGTGCTTCGATTATCTCATTATTTTGCGGATGTTATTGTTCCTTTTTACTGAATGTTATGTAATAATTTTATTATTATTTGTTATGTCCTCTCTATTTCTGTATTTTCCTTTTCACCTGCTTTGATATACATTACTTAAGTCAAAAGTCTTTCGGGAACAACATCTCTGCTCCATAAAGGTAGGAGTAAATCTATTACATCTCTATTTACCTTGTGGCACTTGTGAGATTTCACTGAATATGTTTTTGTTATTGTTGGTTTTCGGGAATATGAAAATAATTCTGGTAAAAATTGGTATAATTATGTTATCTTTTTTATTTGTATTTTTATTTTTAGTATAACTATTACCGATATAACGATCGCTGAATTGTGATTATTAACATATGTATTCTTAATTCATATCCTATATTGCATATAAACAACGCACAAATTTTTGGGTGCAATGGAAATGCTTGATGTTTGGGAACAAGGTTAGGCCAAAAGCTTGCTTTACTATGTGGTTGATAATGCAGAAAAGATTACTAACAGCAGACAGGTTGATCAAATGGGGAATTGATGCATCACCTACATGTATTCTGTGTAAGCAAGCTCCTGAATCACATGAACATTTGTTTGTTCAGTGTCCAGTATCCAAAGCAATGTGGACTAGAGTTCTGAGATGCAGTGGCGGACATGCATCAAACCGACACCCCTTCGCCGAAAAATTACACAGTGTAAATACGAAATAATTTTTTTATGTATATATATTATGTGTTGAACCCCCTTAATTTCATTTTACTTTTTTATATTTTTGTTTCCCTTTGTAAAAATCCTAGTTCCACCACTGCTGAGATGAGGTAATATACAAGACTGCAATGCCTCTTCCTGGGATGATTCTGTGCAGTGAGGTGTTAGATTTGATAAAGGTAAAGCGCAGCCTAGTCAGTTCTTCAAGTTAGTTTTTGTTGAATGCTCCTATGCAATATGGATTGAGAGAAACCAGAGGTTGTTTGAGGCTAAGAGCAAGACTGTGGACTGTTTTGCAAAGGATGTGGCTTTCCTTTGTATTGTTCGAGCTCCTACAGGGGGGCAACAGCTAATTGATATCTTGAAAATTTAATGATTGCTTTATCCTATACTTTGTAATGTTGGTCCAAGTGATTTTGATAGACCTTAGCTAGCTGAGTTGGCTTAGCTAAATCTGATATGTTTACATTGGTGTTAATAAAGCTGTTTGTTACAACAACAACCAAAAGAAAAAAAAAAAAAAAAAAGCAGCACAAATTTCTACATAACTTATGTGAGTGTTAGCAATGTGAAATAGTACCAACCAAATGTTTTACTATTAAGTTAGTATACGGCAATTATTTTTTCTTGTACACCCAAACGGGCCAAATATTGTGATTACTTGTGCGACATTTTATTATGTGCTCATTTTTTTGTTATGTATGGAGGTAAACCAAACGGCCCTTATATTTTATGTTCTTGATTTAGTAAAAGAGTTTTAAAAAAAAGGGGGTAGAATAGAGAACATAAATAACAAATTCCTGATTCACACTCTAAAAATAAAGGCAGATGCAAATCACCTTCTAGTTCAAACGCCCTTTTTAGCTTATGGTTGTTGGAGAATTGTTCTCAAATTCTATGTTCTTGTTTAATTTCGCCTACAATTTTCTTAAAACATAAAAACAATAGTGTTTGTCCGAACTATTCAAATTGCTAAAGTTAGAACAAATACCACTTAGCACATCTAAAATATTTGAGTCATTTCTAAAACAAAATGACTCACTTTGCAATGCTTACGCCTTTTTTGCCTCCAGCATAATTACCCATATATCCAAATTTCTCAATTTGACTAGGTTCATTCCCCCCCCCCCCCCCCCCCCCTTTTTTTTTTTTTTTTTTAAAGCTGGATTGGGGACTCTTAGCTTTGTGCAATTGCTAGCTTCCAATCAATTGTTTTTGGTTGAGGGTATTTTATATGTATTTACAGTATAAAAGATATTTTCATAATTAATATGTTTAAAGAAAACTGCAGATAATATATTCTTTGAGTAGCATTGATTTGTAATCTTTAATCGGTAATTAACACCTTTAATCAAAGATCTCGAATTCCAGTACTTAGATTGGAGTCATTTTTTATAAGCGAGACTTTCCCGTGCAAATCTGATTAGTTAGGTTTCAAAGCAGACAATAGACAAACCAAGTGAAAAAAAAAAAAAAACTAACAATTAGTAAATAACAAGTTAAATTACCTTTTGGTAATATAAAAAAAAATGTTATCCAACTAGTATATATAACGTACATTTTATTTTTTCGATTTTCTTTTAAACAAGATAGTTTTGAGTGGAAGGGTAAGGCTAAAAGATGTACTCCCTCCGTCCCAAAAAGATTGTCCTCTTTTAATTTGGTACAAAATTTAAGAAATAAAGGAAGACACGAAATAGATAGTCAAAAACAATAGATATTTGTGTGGTATAAATAAATACCGTAAAGTTAAATTATTTCTAAATATAGAAAGGGGACAATTTTTTTGGGACAGACTAAAAAGGAAAGGAGGACAATCTTTTTGGGACAGAGGGAGTATGTACTCAGGATATCTCAGGTGATGGGATATCTTACGATAATAACTAGTTCACCTTCTATATAAGATAGTTAATCTTATTATTTTAGTGTAAAAGTTATTCAGGATAAGCTAATACCTCAAATTAATTATGGGATAAAATTAATCTCATCATAATTATTATCCTTATCTTATGTACCAAGCGATCCTAACAAGTTACAGAAATGACGGAATAGGGCTATAAGCTGTAATTTTATTTTCTTTACTTGACAAGTGGAATGAGAAGGGAACGGCTCGGCTTGGGCTGGAGCCGATTAATTGAATAGATCGCTCGCGTCAGCGGATCCCCAATTTATCTCCTCGGTGTGGTCGGTGCCGATTAATTGAAATATTAATGAGAATATAACTCGAAACTCTTTGAGAAAAAATGACAAAATATTATTTGGATAAGAAAAAAAGAAATAAAAAAAGGGGGAAAAAAAAAAGCAACCCATGTGCTTCTCAACTGAACTGAATCAAATAAGCCAAGTAAAATTGCAGAACCTATTCAGATAAGTTTTGTTTGATTCGTATTTCTTGAAACCAGCCACTTTCATAAACTGTTTTATGATTTAAATTTAATGAGTTCATTCTTTAAATGTTACAACTGAATTATCTCATTATTATTTTATTAAATTATAAATATAAAGTATAATATTTGTTGGTGTTATAGTGAGTATCAGGCTCCAAGATGCAAAACTAGAAGAAATTAAGATCTTGGCGCTGAAAAATGAAGGATATTCCATCCTTGGCATTCTCAATATAATGAAGATGATCAAGTTCTTGAACCAAATAAATGTCCCACTTATCTATGTCACGGACCAAAACTTCTGACGAAGTCCCCCGAATATTTTAGTGATATTTGCAATTCAAATAAAGCAATTCGGTGCAGGAAACATCTCATGTTCACATAGAGCTTGGAGAAAGATCAAATCTCAAGGAAATGCTCTCTCCATCCATTTTTATTTGTGCATATTTGACTTGGCATACTTTTAATTAAATGACAATTTTATTATATCACCCTTAATTCTTATATATATAAATCATCTAAATAATTAAAATCAATCAAACATACTTTAAAAGTTGTGCAGCCACTAATAATTCCTTGAAGTTTCCAACCCAACAATTAATAATTAATAAGGGTAAAATAGGTATGAAATAGTAAATTATCTCTTGTTTTTTCAAATTGGACAAGTAAAGTGGACATCTATTTTTCGTATAGGATAAGTCAAAATGGACGGATGGAGTATTATGTAAACAGTCCACCCTAACACAAGTATCAATAATTATTCCACGGCTCAATTTCTAACTATATTGTCAAAATCATCAAGCTTCAAAGTACAAGAACTTTCATAATAAAGGTAAAATTTAATTTAGTAAAGCATGTTAGGATTCTCAATTGTAAAAGCCTAATCTCCTTCAGTGATTCTTCACTTTTATGAATACTAGCTGGTAGATAGTATCATCCTACGGATCTGTGTTTGGGTCTGAAGCTCGTACTTTCTGTCTTTTGATTATATGCCTGTCTTACTTGATATGTGTGTGGTACATCACTCTTAAATACTCGTTAAAAGTGAATCAGAAGCTAAGGTGGCACCTTTATGACTTATGCTAATCTAAATGGAAATCTTTGTTGCGTATTCCTGCTTCTTATTGTATTAGATGTCATAATCATGCTTATTTTGTATCTCATGCCTATCATTATTGAATATGATTGTGGGTCCGTGGAAAAACTTGTTCCATACGGAGTGATGATGATTATTGAACAGATTGGCTAAGAGACAGGTATCATGGAGCCCACGAGGCTAAGTTTGAGAGTTGGAGCCTAATGTGGCTAAGGACCCGATGTGATCTGGGAGATCTAATATTTCGGGTGGTATATGGACCTCACGAATCCCCCATGGGTCACAATTCGTTAATGTTCGAACGTGGGTGATCGAGGGATGGAAAAAGGCCTTGCATTGCATTCATGCATTCATACTTTAATTGTGTCTGATGCTTGTTGTTAACTAAACTGTTTTTGGATTGTTTGTTGTCCTTTGTGTGGTTAAATACTTGTTCTCGATGTTATTATATATTCTCGGACTAATGGCGGTTAAGTGTAGTAGCAGTAATTAGGCGACCAACCCTCATCTTTGTTTATCTAGGGTCGGTTGATGATGTTACTGAGTACCTGCTGTTTTTGTACTCACGCAACACTTGCTGCATCTTTTGGTGCAGACTTGTCCTTTGTTCCAGTTCGATGTCTCGAGATTGATTGGGACTCCATATCTGAGAGCTTCAGGGTGAGCTATTGTGCAGATGTGTGGCCTTGGATTTCTCTTCTAGTTCACATTTTTTGTCATTTCCCTCCGGCAGATTTGTAGTTGTTCATTTGGTAATGAGAGGATTCTGTTAGTGCTTTTGTACACTTAAGGCCAGGTTTTGGGAAATGTTGAGATTGAATTTCTTTCCACACTTCTTTTATTACTTGTGTATCCGATTATCCACTGACATTTTAAAGTGTTTAATCTTGTTTGTACGAGAAGAACTTGGGGCCAGCTGATTTATACACGTGCTTCTAATTTGCTCCCAGTAGCAATAAACTTGAACTCTGAATACACCTATTATATATCTAATTTAATTGCACTCACAACCATAAAGATATGGAAAACTGAGTACCCAATTAAATGCTAGCTTAAATCTCGGGTCCATCGTACATATAAACAAAAGAAATATCTGTCTTGTCTTTATCAATTTTTTATTATTGGAGTACTATTTTAGAACACATTTATTGATTCAAGAGTTTTCTCCACATGTATAGAATTTCTATTTCTAAGTAACTATTTAAATAGTGAAACTTCGACATAGCATTTTCCGTCCCTTATCTTGGCAATAAATAAATATCCGAGACATGGTATAAAGGGAAATGTTTCTTTGAAAGACATTTAAAGCCTTAATTCAAAACCAATATTTCGTTGAATAAGTGGTGTATTGGAATTTTCAAGTTGTGAAATCTAATAATTGGGTAAGTGGAATTAATTTTTGTTGTCGACGTATACTAGTTACTCACCATATATGTTAGATATAATAGTTTAAATTAAACTTTTAGTTGATTTGCTCACACATTTTTATATAGTACTAGAGTAGGCAAACAACGTACTAAAGATATAATTAAATAATTTTTTTTAACAATTTAATTTTAAATAAAAATAATATTTAGGAGCATTCCTTTAGAATATCATGTTTAGGCCAGGTGGATCAAGACTTAAGCGCGACGGATTCAATTCGATATCTGAATGATCGAGTCCGATCCTTTGAACTTTTGCAAACAATGATTCAATATATATATATATATATATATATATATATATATATATATATATATATATATATATATATATATATATATATTTGTTGAAATGTTATTGACTATATATGTGTTTCGAGTGAAAAAAAAATGTTTGAATTAAATTGAACTCATTACACACAAATTGCATCAGCCTCTAATCTTAGATCAATGATATATAATTGGAAAATTAAGGCATTTAACACTTGAATTCTATAATGTGGACAACACACATTACTGTGGCTTCTTTTAGTCCCAACGTCTCATGGAGACTCCACAGGAAAAAGGGGAAATGAGGAGTTGTGTGCATGTGGTTTTGTCATTCATCAATATAAAAAGTGGATAAATAAAACAAAAATCTGAAATAGCGTTTGCTTGGCTTATAGGAGGACATACAACTCAAAGCAAAAGCTGTCAATATGGCCACATGCATCTTGGGAAAAAAAATGAACATTTGATATGCTTAAATTATTATTGGTCGTTGGATATCAGATTTAATTATTAAGAATCACGTTGAATTTCACTAAACAGATATTGTTAGTCTTATCCACTCCATTATACCCACCATATGTAATTACTAAACAAAACTAATATAACGTATTTTTCCTCATTATGACATATATAACAAAATCAATAAAAAAAAAAATTAATTTTCTTAAATTTCTCATTGGTCAGTTTGAACTTATATTTAAAGTGCAACAACAGCGTTCTTGCCTGTGCGCCCGTTACCACTCGTTTACAATATTTTAGTATTTTACACTACTAAAAAACTGCCAAAAATCGACTGACAAAAAACCGACGCCTTATGCGTCAGTTTTTTACATTTCTAATTTTTTTTAATTATTTTAATTAGAAAACCGACAGACGACGTCGTTTTTTAGGCAGAATTTTGAAAATATATATCCGCAAAAAAAAATAATAATAATATAAAACCGACGGTCGACGTCGGTTTTATTTTTAAAAATATTTAAATAATATGCAATTCAGTTTGTTTTTTAAAAAAATAATAAACAATTTTTTTTTAGGAAACCGACGGACAGGGTCGGTTTCCTATTATTTTTTTTTAATTTTTTGGGTCAAATCTGGTCAAACGAGCGGGAAAAACCGACGGACAGGGTCGGTTTTGTCCGTCAGTTTTTCTTTAAAAACATTCCAGATGGGTTTTCATACCCATTTCTTCTCCTCTTCCCAATTAAACTCCCATTCCCCTCAAACCCTAGCTACCCGCCGCCCCCCTCCCCTCCGCCCAGCCCCGCCGCCCATTTCCCCGCCGCCCAGCGCCGCCCAGCGCCGCCGCCTGCGCAGCCGGTCCCCACCAACCCCAGACCCGTTTTGAAGTTAATTAATTGAGGTTAGTTTCTCTTAAATTAGGGCTTTTAAAATTCTTTCAATTTTAGTTTTATTTGTAGATTTTAGGCCTAATGCTAATCTATTTAGCTTTGTTAAACATCATTAGCAATGTTATTAATGTTGAATTTGTGAAAAAAATGTAAACTTTATTTGACTAGTTTAGTTGTCATTTTTTTTTTTTTGGCTTGAGATTGTGCTATATTTCATGTTCTTTGTCAATGTATTTGTGTTAGCTTAGTTATCATTCTTTGTAATATTATTGATGTTGAATATGTGCAAAAATGTATACTTTAATTATTTGACTAGTTTTTTTTTTTTTGTTGGATTGTGCTTTTTGTTAGAATTCCATAAGTTATTAGAATTGTTATTGATCATTCCAAATTAGAATTGGTTGAGATTGTGCTTTTCAAAGTTAGAATTGTTAAGTTATAGTATTTCTATAACCTCAATACTAAAATGTAGATTTTATTTCTCTAGATTTACTTTTCAATTTTTAGAATTGGTTGGAATTGTGCTTTTCAAAGTTAGAATTATTAAGTTATGTTAGAATTATTAAGTTATAATCTATATATATATAATAAAAGAGAGACTTAGGCCGGTGATGTGGCACTCTCTAAAAGCTTAATTGCTATTTATCTTTTTTCTCATTTTTTTTAGTTTTCTCAATTTTTCTCACTCACAAAAATTACTCTTTTAAAATATTGGTGCCTTTTCGGATTCAAAACCGTTTATCTCCGTAAAACTTATGGTGCCTTTTCACTATCAAAAGGTGAGGTACATTAATTGTCTATTAGATCAAACTTTATCTTTTGTTGTCACACACACACCGTTTGGATTTCGTCTCCCTTTCTTGCTTCTTTTTCATTTTCTCTTATTCAATCATTAATTTTTGTTTTAATGACAGACTACACTCATCTTATGGTCCATCCAATTGTCAATTTCAGTTTCCACCATACATTGAATGTTATATAGAGGAAGTAAATAAAGGTATATATAATGCCCTCTCCTCACCGAAAAAAGTAAGTGAAAATGGAATAGTACACGTTCTCTCATGTTCCCATATTATTACATATAAATCATAATATAATTTTACAAATGATAAACAAATCGAAGTCTCACAAAATTTTCATTATCCATAAGCTGATCATATTATACTCTCTTTTTCCTTTCCATTGAACTTTGAGTCGTGATGCCTTTATTTTATAATTAGTGTGTTTTATATGCAAGAAAGCTGGTGAAAAATTGTAATTGGTAAAGATGATTTTTTTAGATATTGGTGTATTAGAAGTGGCGTTTTATATTATGTGCGATTTTTCAAGGAAAATTAATTTTGCTAACGTTTAGTGGTTGCTAGAGCAATGATTTTAGTTGCTCAATATATATGTGCCAAGTTTAGAGGAGAAAGAAGAAAGAAGTTGAAAACAAAATTACGAAGAAAAACAAGGCAACTAGAAAAGAATAACAAAAGATAATAAATGAACAACAATATTAAAAAAAAAAATTGCTAGCTATAGATGATAGTCAGGGTCAGGATGAAAAAAGAAATATACTTATTTTCAAGTCCTATGAGGTCCAATAGTGTACAAGTTGGAAATCTGCTTAATGAAGTTGTAGTAGCCTTTGTTTTTTTTAGTTTTCACACCCTTTTTACTTTCCTTGACATGTTAAAATAGGAAAAAGTTGTTAAAGTACTAATTTTCAACTATCTTTTAAGTGAAGAAATCAAATATTTACACCTACTTGTACCCACATAAAAATAAAAAAGGTAATTGCCTAAGAAAACAAAATGTGTTTATAAAATAAAGATGGAGTTCCAAACGTTATGTAAGAAAATTTAAGCAATGTTATTTCTTTTTTCAAAACAACAAAACATCGATAATAAATTCACAACTAGAGATCTCAAAATGAGATTTCTTAAAAAAATATTTAAACACATAAAACTGTACATTTTTTAAGAAAATGGAGAGTTAAATAAAGCATATGTAAATCAAAATTTTGCTATTCTTAATATCCAAAATTCCATCTAAAAATCATTTCAAGAAAAAATATTTTATAATGGTGCGAAGAGCGTGCAAATCTACTAGTATTTCTATAACCTCAAAACTAAAATGTAGACTTTATTTGACTAGATTTACTTTTCAATTTTTAGAATTAAAGTTAGAATCCATAAGTTATTAAAGTTAGAATTGTTATTGAGAATTCAAAGTTAGAATTGGTTGGGATTGTGCTTTTCAAAATTATATTAAAGTTAGAATTTATAAATTATTAAAGTTAGAATTGTTATTGAGAATTCAAAGTTACAAGTGGTTGGGATTGTGTTTCCTTAAGTTATATTTTAAGTTAGAATTCTTAAGTTATAATATATTTCTATAACCTCAATAATTTGTGGGTATATTTTTTTAGATGGATCGTATGTGGATGTATAATATGAATAATAGTAATCGTGTGGGTGTACATGATGAATTTGTTGAAGGTGTTGATGGGTTTATCACACATGCAATGACACTTCACACTAGTAAAGCTTTCACTTTAAAACATGGCCACAAAAATTCATGGTTTGACTCTCATCGTCAATTCTTGCCTATGGATCACCAATTCAGGAAAATGAAACAAGCATTTATTACTAGTTTGGATTTAATAATGGACTTATGTTAAAACTAGTTAATGGTACTTTTGGTTGGACATTTAAATATTTCTGAACTTTGAAGGTCTATTTAGATCGTATTTTATGTGTTTAGATAGTGTTTGATATGTTTTATTATTACTTAGGGTGATTTTATGTGTTGTAGCTCTTTTAGAATTGATTTGTAGCATTTTAATACTAGTTTTGAGCGACTTTTAGTGCGGTTTACGTGCATATGTGGGCGTTAGAAAATGCATGAATTGCATGCAGGAAATTTTTCAGAAAACCGACGGAAAACCGACTCAGTCCGTCGGTTTTCTGGAAATTAATTTTGCAAATTTTTCGGAAAACCGACTCAATCCGTCGGTTTTCTGGAAATTAATTCTTAAATTTTATGAAAAAACCGACGCACTGTCTCGGTTTTTTATTTAAAATAAAAAAATTTAAGTAATCAGTTTTTTCATAAAATATATATTATTTTTATATAAGATCAAAAATCAGAAATTAAAAAAACCAACTCAGTCCGTCGGTTTTTTTAATTTTTTTTTTTTAAATTATTGGATAAAACCCGACGGACCACGTAACCGACGCAGTCCGTCGGAAAAAACCGACGTGGTCCGTCGGTTTCCAAAAAGCGAGGCTATGAAAACCGACGGACCGTAAAAGGTCGGTTTCCCGTCGGTTTCATTAAAAAAACCGACGCGGTCCGTCGGTTTTCGTCGTCGGTTTTTCCCCTTTTTTTTAGCAGTGTTACTAGTTGGGATAGAAGTGTAAACAATAAAAAAATAGTATACTTAATTAGTTTCGTTTCTTGGGTCTTTACTTTCAAAATATAATGGCTGAAAGTCCATAGAAAAATATTGCATTCAAATTTGTGAGCTGTATTTGAAGTGAAAGTCAGTTTCTAAAAAGTATGGGAAGAAAAGGATAGTCTGGTTGATAAGAGCATCAAGTATGGCATCCAATTAATTAGTCTCCGACCAACACAATATACACGTCTACCTACCATAACATTTTTCTTATTTTTCTTCTTTTACTTATTATTTTTTGGGGGAAATTCCCCATAACTTTTTGGACATCATCTATTTTCCAATAATTTAATTATTTATATGTCATCAACAATTTTTTTGAGAAAATAATCCGAGCTTCTTGATTTGGGAGATTATAAATTCCATGGAAGATAACAACAAGAAAATGATTGGTTGTCCATAAAACAAGGCATCCATTTTCTATTCTTTCTAATAAAATATATAAGTTGCCATATCTTTGCAGCTTTGACAAATTCTTGATGTATCTAGAGAGATGCACTGAAAGAATTGAAATAGGTCAAATCGTTCTGTTCTTGTAGTTATACGAAAAGATTGAATTACATTATCAAATTGTAATTTTTACACTAAACAACAAGCCAACAAAAATAAAACTTTAATCTTTAAAAAAAAAATTATTTTACAAACATTAGCTAGCATGATCATTATATAATCTGTGTGTATAGAGTATATAAATGAATAAACATTTATTATACATTTGGTAATACCGTGGACGGCTATGAACAAACAAGGGAAAACTATATATATATATATATATATATATATATATATATACATGTTAAGGAGAAACGTGACGATAGTTTTTCTTATTTACAAAATATAACGATATATTACGAAACATGACGGATTTTCATAAATTTTTCGTTTTTTTATTTTTTTTCCAGAATATATATATATATATTATTTTATTATTATTATTATTTTGCTCAAAAGCTTAAAAAATTACCTCAAATTTTTGTGTATGAAATGTGTATGTATGAGCGAAATTTTTAATATAATTTTCATACACAAAATTGTGAGCGAAAACTTTAAGCCTTGAATATTGTATGAAAGTTGTTACAATGTTGTTGTAGTTGTATTAATTTTACAGAAACCTAATATGAACATTATATATGAAAAATGTGAATGAAATTCTAAGTCTTGAGCGAGATATACACGTTTCATACCATTCTCATGCATAAAATTTTGAGTGTAATGTTTAAACCTTAATCGAGATATACACACTTCATACATTCTTCATACACAAAATTTGAGCGAACTTTTTAAGCCTTGAGTAAGATATACACATTTCATACACAAAAATTTGAGCGATTATTTTAAGTCTTGAATGTTGTATCAAAGTTGTATACAATGTTGTTATAGTTGTATTAATTTTACAGAAATCTAACATGAACTTTATACACAAAAATGTGAGTGAAATTTTAAGACTTGAGCGAGATACAAATTTCATACTGTTTTCATACACACAATTTTGAGCGGATTTTTAAAGCCTTGAATGAGATATACACATTTCATACATTTTTCATACCGTTTTCATACACTAAATTTTGAGCGAACTTTTTAAACCTTAAGCTAGATATACACATTTCATACATAAAATTTTGAGCGAAAAAAATATAAAAATATTTTTAAAAAATATTTTTTTTTAAAGCATGTTTTGTATAGGGTTTGTAATGTTATGTTTTGTAACTATAAAACTATCGTCACGTTTCATAAATATTTCTCCTTAAGATGTATATATACGTAGTTGTCTCAACAAACAACTATAAGCGGATGAATATATTTTTAGTGGTCTGCCAATAAATATTAAGATCCCATTTAAGTTCACGTAATCAACTTTAAGCCTACAAATTGAGGGTTATATAGAGTCACTAAAATTAGTGTTTACACCAAATCGTATTAATATATTATGGTTAAGTAATAGATTCGGGTGAAAATCTGTATTAACTAGGATTTAATAATAATAATGTTTGTGAACATATGTATCATATGCTTATTGGATTGGTTAGATATTTTGCGGGTAAGTTTTTACTGTATAGAGTCCTATAAATATTAAAATTATGAAAATGAAAGATTCCCACCAACTTTATGACTCAGTATTTGGGTTCAAAGTTAAGCCTCCCACATAATCCTTTGAAAATTAAGAATCAGCAAAAGGAACAGTGAAAATTATTGGGTGTACGAACAAAGTACCACATTGGTAGCTAAAAAGAAAAAGGAGCTACTTATAAGGTGTTAGATACTCTTAATGATGTGAGATCTTTTGGAAAAAACCGTGCGGACTTGGCCCAAAGCGGACAATATCACATCATGTTAAGAGTATCTTTGAGCCGTTTAGCCCAACAACTGGTATCAGAGCCAATGGTTTGGCGTGACGAGTATGAAGATGGCGGAGTGTGGCGGGCCCGGCTTAGTGCCATTGCTCGTCTATGGGCCGGTTAACGACTTTTACCCATAGCTTTGAAGACGCATACACAGCCTTTGGGCTTCGGTGATCGTAAATCCTCTGATGATGTGGGTGACACACAGACATATTGAATCTCTGACCTGTGAGTTATGGTAATGAGCCATGTGGAACTTAGTTCGAGAGAGAGATTGTTGGGTGTGCGAACAAAGTACCACATTGGTAGTTGAAAAGAAAATGGAGCTACTTATAAGGTGTTGGATACTCTTAATGCGTTTTGGGAAAAACCGTGCGGGCTTGACCCAAAGCGGATAATATCACATCATGTTAAGAATATCTTTGGATCATTTAGCCCAACAGAAATTGTCTGATTGTATGTAATTGGTGTTGAAAACATGTTAAATAATTAGATTACACTTCACATTATATTTAGAGATTACTTAAGTTAAAAAATAGTAGGATCCATAAGCAGGAGACAGCTTCAATAACTAAAAATATTTTCAAAGATAGGATAGTTCCAGAAGGTCTCAAAAGTGAAATAGTGAATAGCACTTGTCAATTTTCTTCACTATCTGCCAAACCTCTATGCTTATCTTGCTTTTGGACAGGTATAAAACATTAGAAAGAAAATAAAAAAGCTCCCATTTCAGTAGGAGTTTATGGTATACACTAATTCCACGAGGCCCGTGCTCAAACTTAAGATATAAAAGTAGGTATTTTAATTAAAGAAATATAATTTATGTTAGTAATAATTAAATTTTAAATAAGTTTATGTTCAATATATAAAAATAAAACTTTCATTTCACTTCTTTTAATATTTTAACTTTCGTTTTGATGAAATTATTATTTACTTCAAATCAGATGCAGAGCCAGAATTTGAAGTTTATGAGTTCTCAATCCTGATTTTTGAAGTTATTTAGTTCTAAATTAATAATCTATGCATATTTGATAAACTTTTAACATAAATACATAATTTGAACCAAAGCACTACCAAATCCGACCATATTCGTAGCCGACAATCTAACTCCGCCTTGATTCAAACTTATTTTGTGTTTAAAAGATTAATTATAGTTAACCAAAGAAGATATTTTAAAGATAACGTGATCTTGACTGATAACACTGTTTCCATTTTCAACACTATATGGAATCATTTAATAACTTTAAAACTATCTGAAAATCATTTAGTAAAAATCTTTTTAAACACATATGAGCTCATTAAAATATAAACAAAAAGTAAAAGAAATGCCTATTAAAAGAAATGTCAGAAATTCTCAAATTTCATAATACAAATATAAAGTAAAAGAAATGACTGCAAGTAAAAATCTATAACAAGAAACAAATGAAAAATGAGAAAACGGGAGAGCAACAAGATGTAAGAATCAAGCGAGGAATTACTATTTTTTAGGTTAATAGATAAGATCAACAGAATAAAATTATAGGGAAGATAAAGTACAGCGGATGGGGTTGTTCCTCCCTTAACCAGGGTCTCAGGTTCAAGCATGAGTATGGAAAAATCCTTGATGCGGAGCGCTTCTCCCGAATAGGCCCTATGCGACACGAATTCGGATTAATCGGGATCCAATGCGGATACCGGAGACCAGATAAGAAATCACAAAAAAAAAAAAAAAGGAAAAATACGATAGGAGGTTCGACAACTTTTGAAAAGTACACCATAAGAACAAAAGATAAATTTGACTTTAAAAAATAAGATCAAGACCTAAAAATTATTAATTGAAAAGTTTGACATTTTATTGGAAACTATTGTGAGGACTACAAAAGCCTTTTAACTGTCTCTTATATATAATAGTAATATTATAGAATTGATTTCTCATATGCTCACTCAACTAATAATTATTATTTCAGAAAGTCATTTTTTTTATTAAAGACAATTGAACTCAAGAAGAAAGGTGCCTTTTTGAGATAATAACTGCCATTTAACCGACCATTTGAGAAATCAACCTACATATTGTATATATCGTCAGCAAAAAAAAAAAAAAATCAAGGTTATTCAAATGATATCAACAGATAAACCTCCTTAAATTATGAGATTCATAATCTTGAATATACTATAAGTTGTATATTACAAGAGGCGGAGCTACATTGCCTGATGAACCCCCTCGGCGAAAAATTATACCGTATATACAAGATTAAAATTATTTTTTATGTATATATAGAAAATGTTGAACCCCCTTGACTTCTTCGTGTATTTACTTCATATATTTGAACTCCCTATGTGAAATTCCTAGCTCCTCATTACAACAAGTAAATATGAAACAATAATGTAAATATTCCTTACATATAATTTAAAAATCTTTCATTTTTACTTCTCATGGCAGTTTGCTCAAGTAGGATCCACACCCTTCATAACAGAACAAGAAGTTCCATCCAAAATGCAATATCTTTGACCCCCCTCGTGATTTTGACAATCAAATCCCACAGATCATAAACTGATGGATTTAACTTATTTACAGTGAACATGTAAACTGAGTAGTTTTTACACAATCATCATATTTAATTTTAGCTTGTTGTACCAGATTACTTATCTTAATCATTGAAGTCTATAATCTCACTGACTATAAATAATTATTTTCCAGATGATCTGTTTGTTAAAAAGTCTTTTATACTCCCGCCGTTTCATATTACTTGGCCACTTTTCTTTTTGCACGCCCCTTAAGAAATCATAAATAAAACTTGTATCTTACTACCTTACTCCTATCTCTCTCTAATAAATACATTCTAATCAATATTGACTATTTTCAAGAACATTTAATACTAAGGGTAACATGAGAAATATTTAATTAATTTTATCTTAATTTTGTAAATGAACAAGTAATTTGGGACATATATTTTTAGTAATGTAGCTAAGTAATATAGGACGGAGGAAGTATATGTTATCGATGTAGTATAAAATTTAAATCCTATTTTTCTTTTTATTATACCTACCCAAAAAGGTCTAATTACAATCTCGGGACATATGATCAGTCGTCAGAGCAGGTAAACCTGTTAACCGGTTGAAACTGGCCGGAACCGGAAATGGGTTAGAAAACCGGCCGGTTTCCGATCAAAAACCCAGAACCGGCCGGTTAAAAACGTAGAATTTTTTTTTCTTAAGTATATGTATATTATAGTATTTCTTAGTATATTGTAGGTATATTTATATATATTACTAGTCATGGAAGGCCCGTGCTAAGCCCAGGCCAAACTCAAAATATAAAAATATAATTTTTTATTAAATAAGTATAACCTGCTATTTCTTCTGTCCCAATTATGTGATACACATTTCTTTTTAGTCTGTACCAAAAAGAATTATACATTTCTATATTTAGAAATAATCTAACTTAAAACTTCCTCTTTTACTCTTAATGAAATGATTTACAACCATACAAATATCTATGACTTGCTTTAGGCCACAAGCTTCAAAAGTCCTTCTCTTCTTTCTTAAACTCCGTGCCTAATCAAACTATATCACATAAATTGAGACGGAGGGAGTACATTTTCCTACCGGATAACTAATTTAATGTATTTGTAGGTTACATTTTTCTACCGGATAACTAATTTAATGTATTTGCAGGTTAATGATATCTTATTAATAAGTTTTATAATTATTAAAGTTTCTTCATCACACAATTAGATGATTTTTAACGAAAACTTTATTTATGAGGAAGAAAGTTAAGTAGAAAAATTAGCAAATCTCAAAGGGACACAAGTGATTCGATATCCTAAACTAAGATGATAAAGTAAGATAATTACAACTTGCAAAAATCATAAATCGAAAAATATTTTCATATTTTTATGAATTTGTGAGCGTGTGATTTTATTTATAGATAAAAACAAATTTGTTTTGATTTTATTAAATCATGCACTCATTATTTTGCGCTAAGGGTTTATCTTTGGTTAAATGCGATTTTTTACCTTAGTTTAGATTAAATCATTTTTAAAATTATACCTGAAAATCATATAGTACAAATTTTTTTAAACACATGAGCTCGGTAAAGTATAAATATAATGTAACAGAAATGCCTGCATGTAAGTAAACAAATTTTCAGAAATTCGCAAATTCAATAATGCAAGTATAAAGTAAAAGAAATGCCTACATGTAAGAATCTACAACCGACGAACAAATAACAGGAGGAAAAGAAAAGTTGGAGGATAATAAACAACAAATGAAAAAGGAAAAACGAGAGAGCGACAAGAAGCAAGAATATCTAGCGAAGAAATGATTGTTTTTTTAGGGTAATATATAAGATTAATGGAAGAAAGTGCAAGAAAAAATAAGATAGGTGTTCGACAGCTTTTAAAAAGTAGACCATAAGAACAAAAATAAAGTTGACGTAGGGATCTAGTAGCTCAGTTGGTTGGTTACTTGAACGTTCACATTGTTGGTGAATGGTGAGGGTTTGAATCCCATGTTGTAATCCCCTCCCGCATTTCCCCTTCCCCTATCTCTATGTAATTAAAAAAAAAAGGTAAATTTGACTTTAAAAAAAAAAAAATTGGACCTAGAAGTAATTAATTGAAAAGTTCAATATTAATTTGGAAATTTTTGTGAGGATTACAAAAGCCCTTGGTTCTCCCTTATATATAGTAGTAATATAAGTTTATAACTAAAGTTTATATATTTACTAACTAACAACATATATATATATATATATATATATATATATATATATTAAGTTATATGTATCATAAATTAAGTTTATATATTTACTAACTAAAAACTTATGAATATTATAAAATTCTAGATTGTTTTTTTTTTTCTAAGGTTATAACTTTATATTTTATAACTCAAGGTCAATTATATGTATATTATATAAATATACTTACATATAGACACTATGTTTAAGTTATTTCTAAATTTATAAGTTAAGTTACTATATAACTTAAGTTTTTTTTTCTAAGTTTATAAATTTCTATTTTATAACTCAAGTATGTGTATATTATAAGTACCTAAGCATATAAGTTAAGTTTTTTTTTAAGTTTATAACTTTCTATTTATAACTTAAGTATATTTATACTAGATATACCTAAAATATACTAAGAATATACTTATAATATAAATATACTTAAGTTATAAAATAGAAATTTATAAACTTAGAAAAAACTTAACTTATATGCTTAGCTACTTATATATATATATATATATATATATATGTATAAGTTATATGTATTATAACTTAAGTTATTTTTCCAAGTATATAACTTTCTATTTTTTAATTTAAGTAGATATATATTATAAGTATATTCTTAGTATATTTTAGGTATATTCCTAACTTAATATAAGTAAGAATACAAACACAAGTAAATAGAAGAAAGCTTTATGAGCCATATATATTTTATTCATTAATGGATAACATTTATTTGCAAGTTGTAGTTTTTTTTAACTTGCAAATAATACATGAGTTGCAAAAAAGTAGTACAAGAATAAAATAAAAAAAGTTTGAATCATTTCGCTAATCTCCGCAATATTAAATTCGGTCATTGAGATATCTTCAAAGTCTTCCATTTGGTCTACTTCACTTGCTATCAAATCTTCAATCTCTTCCTCTTTGCCTTCCACCGCTCCTAAGTTTTGGTTGCGTCGCTCCGATCTAATCCAATCGCGAATGCAAACTACTACTTGCAAGCTAAATCCGGATAATGAGTGTCTATGGTCCCCAATTTGTTGTCTTCCTTGGCTAAATGCACATTCCGAAGCCACGGTTGATATTTGAACCGTAAGGATATCTCGAGTCATTCTTCCACCATGCTGAGACGTCCAAATCATCTAGTTGGTTGATATCCACATTTGGCTGCATCAAATAAAGGTGAAATTCATCAAAGTTTGCATTATGAGAAGGAGTTGGATGTGAATGTAAAACTTTTAGCATCGACAAATCTGACAAGCCCTTTTTGCTACTTTGAGAAGTACTAGGGCGTGGAGCAACGGGTGTAGCACTTTCTTCCAAAGTAGAATAATGAGTAAAAGCTTTTCTAAATTCGGCATCAACCACAAGCTCGGCGTCAATTAAAGATGGTTTAACTCCCCCAGAAATTTCTAAATATTTATAAATTTGTCTAACCAATCCTCTAGTATAAGACATTTTAAAACAGGAATTTAAAAGAGAACCCAATATAAATAAAGTTGGGATGAGAAAAAAATACTTCTTAAATTTTGTTGTCATAGAAAAAATAGCCGCTTGATAACCGGATTTATCTTTATATTCATATAAAACTCTAGCTATTTCCGTTAAGTAGACTAAAATTCTGATTACCGTGAGATAGAATTGTCTAGAAAAAGCAAGAGTTGCATTATAATTTTTTTGTAAAAGTTCAATACATTCCTTAGCATCTTCCCAATCATTATTATTTATCCACTCATCACTTTCCGTATTGTGATTGGTGTAAACTTGTTGTATGGGAATCCTATAATCATATGCTTGTTGTAACATAATGTAAGTGTAGTTCCACCTAGTGTCAACTTCTACTTGAATTTTCCTAGGTCTAAGGTTATTTTTCAAACAAGAATTCTTAAAATCTCCCATTTTTTGCTTATTAACATTACAAAAAAGAAAAGCAACCGCATTTCTAACCCTTTGAATAGAATCTTCAAAATAGTCAAGACCATCTCTAATAATCAAGTTTAAAATGTGACAAGTACATCTCACATGAAAAATAGTTTCTAGCGGAGGTTTTAATTCCTTTTTTAAAAGACCAACCGCCTTTGTATTATTAGAAGCATTATCTAAAGCAATACAAAGTGTTTTTCTATAAATGTTAAAAAATTTCATAATAGTTAGTTGACATTGAATCCGCTAAAATTTTTTCGTCATGACGACCTTTCCATTCATCATATAAAAAATCTATAATTCGTTTTTGCATCACCCAATTATCATCAACCCAATGACATGTAGTAGCAAAAAAATCTAACTTGTTAAGACTAAGACCAATATCGGCGGTAAGAGAAACACTACAATTTAGAGAATTAAATACATGACGCAAATAAAATCTATATTTTGTTTTATATAAATCAATAATACCTGATCTACAAGTACTTCTCGAAATACCCTCAAACAATGGATTATACCAATGTCGAATATAAGCAACAAAACCCAAACCCGAAGGAAAGGAAAATGGTAGAGCATCAAAAGCAACCATTTTAGTTATTTCTATACGATCTTTTGTCTTGACATAGCTAAAAATTTTGCCGGTTCGTGGGTCTATTGTTTGTTGAATACCCCCCACATTTGAACCCGTTCGCTCTCCCCAAACATCCTTATGTCTAGTTCTCATATGATTCGTTAGTGAACCCGTTCCACCATCCTTACTAGTTTGTTGCTTGAAACTAAATTCTTTTCATAAATTTTCAAATTCTAGAGGTTGATTTACGAAATTTTGGCGGTTTGTCTTGTGTATGTGATGGTGAAGGATGTGTATCTCCTATGGGATTTTCGGGGGTTTGTGTTTCATCATCATCATCATCAATTTCATTAAAAGTCTTTGAATTGGTGTTCCATTACATCATGATCTAAAAGTGGATTATTTCCACCAATATTAATACCTAAATTAGGTGTTTCGTTCACAAATGTTTCCTCCATAAACCCATCCCTACCACTACCACTACTACCGCCACCACGTCTCACTCTCCTCGACATTATTAAATAGCAATAATTTAATTCACACGCAAATAAATCACAAGAAAATAAATTGCAACAAATTAAATTTCGTAAATTAAATAGCGGAAAATAAAGATAGAGTTGGAACGAATGTACCAAATTGCCGGACTAATTTCCACCAAAGTGAAGGCGGCTAGAATTGCAAATCCACCAAAGCTTTGGAGCTGCTTCGGATTGTTGCAAAATTACCAACTCCACCAACAATATTTTTTTATAATTGCAAAATATAAAATTGAAACGAGAATAAAACTTTATAGTATTTAATTGAGAGAAATTTAAAGTGGCTAATTGTTGCAAAGTAGCTATAATTGAGAGAAATTGAGAGAAAAAGAAGAGTGAATTGGCGTGGATGAAAATAAAATGGAGAGGGGTTTATATAGGGGGTGGGGGATGGGTTAAAGTGTATAAAAAAGAAGTTTGGGGGGGGGGGGGTTGGGGAACAAAGGGAGGCCAAAATGACCCTTTTAGCCGTTGCCAACGGCCATTTTTGCAAAATGAACTGTTGGCCAACGGTCCAGTAGGTGCAGCATTTTATTAAATTTTTTTAAACCCGTTAACTGGTTTTAACCGGCCGGATCCGGTTAACCGGTTAATTTGTCACAATTTTGAAAATCGGCCCGGTATTGAACCCTGGTAGACCCGCGACCGGTAAACCGGTCCACCGGGTTCGTTACCGGTTTTGACCGGTTCAACAGGACCGGTTGACAGGTTTAAGAGCAGGTAACAAATGTTGACATTAGTGAATGACAAATGATACATTAAATGGTGGGATAGATACTTGTGACTTTGATCTTGATAAGCAAAATGTAAGTATCTAACATACACGACAAAGAAGTTCATATTAGGTGTCCCTTTGCGCCTTTACAGTATGTATTGACTGATTTGAGCAATTTGAATGGGTTAATTGTACTTTGATACATGTCGGGTTAAAAATGCAAACGTATACGTGATCTGATCGACAAGTAATATAATAAAATAATAAAATAAAATATGGGAAAACTACGTATATATACATGTTAAGGAGAAATATTTACGAAACGTAACGATAGTTTTCCTTATTTACAAAACATAACGATATATTACAAAACATGACGGATTTTCATATATTTTTCGTTTTTTTATTTTTTTTCCAGAAAATATATATATTTTTTATAAAAAAAATAATTTTTATATATATTTTTTTAAATATTAATTTTTTTTTTTTTTGCTCAATGGCTTAAAAAATTACCTCATATTTCTGTGTATGAAAGTTGTATGAAATGTGTATGTGTGAGCAAAATTTTTAATATAATTTTCATATACAAAATTTTGAGCGAAAACTTTAAGCCTTGAATATTGTATGAAAATTGTTACAATGTTGTTGTAGTTGTATTAATTTTACAGAAATCTAACATGAACTTTATACATGAAAATGTGAGCGAAATTTTAAGACATGAGCAAGATACAAATTTCATATTGTTTTCATACACATAATTTTGAGCGGATTTTTTTAAGCCTTGAACGAAATATACACATTTCATACATTTTTCATACACTAAATTTTGAGCAAACTTTTTAAGTCTTGAGCGAGATATACACATTTCATACAACTTTCATACATAAGTTTTTGAGCAAAAAAAAAATATTAATTTTAAAAAAAAAAAAAAAAAAAATTTTAAAAAAATGATTTTTAAAAAATAAAAAATAATTTAAAAATAATTTTTTTTAAATATAAAGCATGTTTTGTATAGGATTTGTAATGTTATGTTTTGTAAATATAAAACTATTGTCACGTTTCGTAAATATTTCTCCTTAAGATGTATATATATGTCAAAGATATTATTCCCGGCCCACTGAGATTTGTTATTGACTACTCCTATTAACTAAATTAAATTATATATCCTAACTAAATTAAATTATTATGAATTATTTATTTAGGTGGTTTTCCAAAAGTGATTGTGATTTACTATAACTACTGCGAAAATTGTCAAGCATGTAGTAAGCACTAGAAATCGCATGAAACACGTAGGCAAATTTAAAGTAAAAATCAACCATGGAGGTGAAATATTCTAGAGCTATATCTATCAATCATGTTCAGTTGTCCCTTTGAAGTGATTTTGATTGATTTATCTGATTTATTAATCACATGATAAATTTTTATCGTCGGGATCTTCTGAGGCCCTCCACCGCCGCGGTGGACAGCTCCTTCTGCTGATCCCTGGGCGAAGAGCTTCGTTGCTTTTCGATTTTCTCCATGCATGTTTTCATTTCTTTTAGCATAAAATGTTACAATTGGTGTTATAATTAGTGATAACTGATAACGTAATAAATGTGAGGCATTTAGTATACAATTAAGCACACTTTTAATCGAGCATCAATCAGCATGGATCACATGATCAACATAGAAATATCTCACTTTCTAGAAGATGATGGATAGCTAAATTATTTAGAATATTTTGCGCTTAACTCAATCCCAAAAGCTAGCTTATGAGTGAAGATTATCTGAAATCAAACAAGGAGATCAATTCTTTTAAATCCTTAACCAATGTGTGCACACCAACAACTGACATCTATAGTGTGTAGATAATATAGGCCAAAGTCATAGATAGACCCTCAAACTTATCCATATTTTCCACTTGGACCCTCAACCGAGCCGCGTACCATATGAACCCTTCAAGACAGCATTTATTGTGCCACTTTGACCCGTCGGTCCAGCTTGTCATTTAAAGAATTATGCGTGTTGGCACGCGCCGCCTACGTGTATAAGCCTCCCAATTAAATGTTGCCATGTCAATTAGAACGCCACATACGCACGGGCCAACCCGGTTAAAACCCATTGAACCCGTTAAATTTTTATACCCAAACATATCAGTACCCGATCATTTTCGCTCCGTCAAAGTCCATATTTCTTCCAAATATTTTCACCTCCTAAATTCATCCTAATTCAAACCCTAAATTCATCTATTTCGACTGTAGAATTCGACACAGTGTTTAAACTTCCGCTCAATTCTAACGCATACGTTGTTCGTTACCCCCAAAATAAACCCTAAGTTCATCGTTTTAAATTTGGTTGATTTTGTGTGTTGGAGTCATAGTTTTTTACGTGGGTTTTGAAGGTTTTTCGTGCATCTCGTTCATTCCATTTCTTTAAGAAGGTAACTTTTACTTTAGCCTTTTATTATTGTCAAAATATTTAGTGGATGGTATTGTTGTTATTCCGTGCAAAATTAGGGTTTTTAAAAACGATTGACAATATTAAATAGTAGATATGTCAGATATTATTAAGGTCCATTTTCACCATGGTGGTAACTTTACAATGGGCCCTAACCCCATATATGTTGATGAGAAGGATGTTGTAATTACTGATATTGATAAAGACCATCTCTCTTTATTCGAGCTACCGTTTATACAAAAAAAATTGGATATAATTTAGTGGGTGGTTTCCTTTACTTTGACTTGATAAGTAAAACTTTCGTCCAAGTGATGACTGATGGAGAATTGTTAAATATTGTGAGTGGTTTGAAAGTTGGTGATGTGTTACATTTTTATATTTCACATGTGTGTGAAAACCCCGAGGTGGTGGAAGATGTGGGCCCTCTTTGGACTTATTTGTGGGTTAGAGGTAAATGATGCATCTAGGGTAACAAATGTGGCTTTTGACAAAGTGATATAAATCGGGAAATTTGGAGAAAACATAGAAAACCCTAAAGAAAGAAGAAGGCTACTTTGTAAATGCTCTAGTGTTGAAGAGGTTGAAGAGAGAGAGTCCGTAAATGTTCCTAATGTTGAAGAGAGAGGTGTTGTTGAAGTTGAAGAGGAAGTGAATGATGAACAAACGATGATGGAGACTCATTTTTGGCTAGTAGTGAGTCAGATCTGGATAAAATACCAGATGAAGATGATAGTGAAACTGATGAAGAGTTAATTTCTTTGAGGAATGAAAGGAGAAGTAAACTGAAGAAGGAAATACCACAAGGAGAAAGGAACTCGCATCGCATCGCCGAGGTACCCACAGGTGAGGGAAAAATAGATAGTGGTTTTGAAGATATTGAAAAGAACAAGGCCTCCAAATACAATGGATGCTTAGCAGGGGATGAGCAGTCTATTGATAGTTCTGCTGAAGAGTATACTGAAGATTCAGATGATGAGCTGGATGTGGATGCCGAACCTGGTGTTAACTTGCCAACTAGAAGGAAGAGCAACAAATTAAGGTATGATCCGGATTGTGTGGTTATTATTTTTGAGCTAGGCATGGTATTTGAGAATGTTGAAGTATTTAGAAAGGCGTAGCTAATTATCTTTGTTGAATACCATGTTCAGTTGAAACTTAAACCAAATGAGCAGAAGAAGGTGAGGTGTAGATGTAAGTCCAAGATTTGTAATTGGAGGTTGTATACTAGTGTTGATAAAAAATCAGGGGATTTTATGGTGAAAACTTACCATCCAATTCACAGGTGCACTCCACTTAACAAGAATAAGATGTGCAATGCTAAGTTCATATCCAACAGATTTAGGGATAGGATCACTTCTCAACCTACTATTAGAATTTGGGAAATTCAGGACTTGGTTAGAGACCAGTTAGGGTTGTATGTTGGTAGAACTATATGTCATAGGGCAAAACAAATAGTGCTTAATAAGTTTATGGGGGATTGGAGGGAGGAGTTTGCAAGACTTTGTGATTATGCAGAACAAATCATTTTGAGTAATCCTGGTAACACTTGCATAGTGAAAACAGACAGAGAAAGTCAGCCTGGAGTGAATTTGTTTAAGTATTTTTATGTTTGTTTTGATGCAATGAAAAGGGGCTGGTTGGAGGGATGCAGGAAAATTATTGGGTTTGATGGTTGCTTCCTAAAAGGTGCATGTAAGGGTGAACTTCTGGTGGCTGTTGGAAAAAATGGGAATCAGCAGATGTTTCCCATTGCTTGGGCTGTCATTGACAATGAGTCAAAAGAGTCATGGACATGGTTTATTCAGAACTTAATCAATGATTTGGGGCTGGGAATTGGAGATGGAATTACAGTAATGTCAGACATGCAAAAGGTAATTTTACTAACTTTTTTTGCATTGTTAACCTTGTTTTTTTTGCATATATACTAACTGTACTTGTTGTGTGGTGTTGTAGGGATTGTTGAGCACACTTCTAAATCTTTTACCAAATGCTGAGCATAGGGAATGTGCTAGACATATATGGGCTAATTGGTAGAAAGATTGGAAAGGTGAAGAAAGAAGAAAACAATTCTGGAGGGTCTCTAAAGCATCATTTGAGGTAAAGTTGAGAGAAAAACTTACAAAATTAGATAAACTTGGAAAAGACATCTATGAAGATTTATTGCAATTTAACAAAGAGCCTTTGGTGTAGAGCCTATTTTAGGGAACACTGTAAGTGTGATGTAGTTGAAAACAATATGTGTGAGACCTTTAATTCCTGGATATTAGCAGCTGGGCATAAGTCTACCATTACCATGCTAGACGAGATTAAGCATAAAGTAATGACTAGGCATGTTAGAATGAGAAGATTTGCTGAGACATGGATTACTGATATTTCACCTATGGCAAGGGTGATGTTGGAAGAAAACAAGAAGCTGTCTAACAAATGTGAAGTGTTGTGGAATGGGCTAGAAGGGTTTGAGATCAAGGAATATGAATATAGGTTCATTGTACACTTGTGGAACAAAACAGGCACTTGTAGGCTGTGGCAGTTAAGAGGAATCCCCTGCCAACATGCAATATGTGCATTCTACCATCTAGGGGATGAACCATATAATCATGTGGAACATTGGTATAGAAAGGAGACATTTATGAAGGCATATTCATACTTTCTTGACCCACTGCCCAACATGAAGATGTGGCCTAAGACTAATAACATGAAGATTGAACCTCCAAAGACCAAAAGTAATGCAGCGGACCAAAGAAAAAAATAAGAAAGGATAAAGATGAACCAAGAAAGAAGTATGGCAAGCTGTCCAAGAAAGGTGTGCAGATGACATGTTTAATATGTCACCAACTAGGCCATAACGAAAAGTCTTATCCAGTAACAAAGGTATGCGTTTGTTTGCTAATTTATTTTAGTTTTAATACCTTATTATTGAGAACTGCTCCTAACATTTGATTTTACTTCTAGGGTGGAAGTGGTAGAGGAAGTGGTCAATCAAGCTCTGCACAGAAAAGGCCTAGAGGAAGTGGTGAATCAAGCTCTGCACAGAAAAGGCCTACAGAAATGATGAATCAGTTGGGTTGAAAAGGGGTAGAGGAAGTGGTCAATCAAGTTCTGCACAGAAAAGGCCTAAAAATGCAGGCCTTAGATGCTACATAAACCCAACAACTGGAAAAACTGTCATTAATGTAAGGATTCAATGTTTACAATCTAGCATTTACCACTTTGTTAAGTTAATCTAATTTATTTTTGTGTCAATAGCAGCCTGGTTGTTCAAGTGAGAGAGTTGTGAGGCATGGGACTATGAGGGACACCAGTGCAGTCAACATTGATCTTGGATTTAAACCTCCTAGTCTGAAGTTCAAAGGTAAAAACGTCTTTGTCACAACACACACGGCTACAACAAGTCTAGAAACGGGAGAAATATAACCACCAACAAGCCTTCTACCCAACCAGAAGCAAGGAAGAAGCCAATTTGGCAATTCTGAATGTCTGTTCAAACAATTTAGTTCTGAATGTATTGTGAAACAATTTGGCAGTTTTAGCCAAGTATTTTTATGTGTTTTCTGTCCTTTGCATGAAACTGTTATTTTGCATGTAACTGTTATTTTGATGGCTAGCCGATTTTGATTAGTAACAATTTGGCAGTTGTAGCCAAGTAAATGTAACTATTGTTTTGATTAGTTAAATGGTAGTTGGATGGGGGTTGAATGAATGGTTGAATGAAGAGTAATTGAATAGTTGAATGAATTAGTTGGAGTAATTGAATGGTTGAATGGTCGAATGAAGAGTAAATGAATGGTTGAATTTATTAAATAGATGAGTTGAATGAATTAAATATAGTGGTTGGTTGGTTGTATTATCCCTATATAAATTACCTCCATAGTCTTCCATTTTACTATCCAACAAGCTCACAAATGAATTCACTCATAGTCTCTCAAACAAAATGCCACATATCCAGCGTTACACTATTGCTTGGTTTGAGAAAACATTGACCAAATCCTATATACAAAACGATGATTTCGTAAGTCCTATTTTTTAGTTTTTGTTTACCATTGTTTTGTTATTGCTTTTAATACTACTTGTTTGTGTAGATTCTTCCAACTATGGATGTTCTTCCATAAGTTGACAAAGAAGCCGTTGTTTTATACGACAAAGGCGCTTTCAAAATGAAATACAAGATCGGTCGAAAGGCACGCCTCAACAATGGATGGAAAGAGTTTGTTGATGCAAAAGGCCTAAAGGAAGGGGATGATTTGCGTTTTCAAGTTTGTGATCTAGAGGATCGCCTCTACTTCATTGTTGCTAAAGTGGAGGAGCCGGAGATCATAGATGTTGATTAGATCGTCTCTTTCTATTTATGAAAAATGAAGTTTGGATTGGTTTGTTTTGTTTTGTTTTGTTTTCGTTTACTTAATGACGTATGGTTTTGATTTATGTTAGTATCCAAATATATATTTATTCGATTCATAAAAGTGTGGCCATATACAATTACACAAAATCACAAAATTTGGCCAACTTTGTGAGATTAACCTATATCATAATATACTCCCTAAAACAGTCCCTTAAACTGCCCATAAAACAGTCCCTAAAACATCAAAATGCAGTGCAATTTAACCTACTATGATTACTAAAACTAAACATCATCAAGTACAATTCCAAAACTGGAACCAAATTGCAAACAACAACACTACACCAAACACCAACCATGAGCCTTTTCTTCCTCAAAAGCTTTAACCCTCTTCAACAACCCATAAATGACTTTATTTGCTTGCTCGGGATGCCTTGGTTCGTACCAATTGAAGTAATTACATCCATCTCTAGCCTTCAAAGAATAAAAAGAAAAAGCTTTTTGAATCAATTACGAGGAAGAATTAAGTAATGAAATAACCCATAACAAGTATACGCTTACCTCATTAATTGGGCACGAAAAAAATCTCCTTCCGGGATTATTTGGACTCCATGAAATTTTCAATTCGCAAATACGCCCACATCGGCAAAACTTGATTCTTGAAGTGTTAACCATTGTTGAAGCAAGAGTAAAAGCAAACAAGAGAGATAGATTAGAAAAAATTAATGAAACAGCAATTAGTTTGACTGAAAATTAAAAAAATTTGGAGCAGCAATGGTGTTGGAGTATTTAAGGTTCAATATTATGAATTGGGGAAGAAAAGGATATATTTAAAAGTGGGTGGGGGCAAATATTACCGTTGCTGGGTCCATTTGGCCGTTACTTTTTGTCCAGCTCGGCGTGTTTAAGAGCTTCACGCGTGAAAAATTCGTCAACTGCACACGTTGTGACAAGCTGGACCGACGGGTCAAAGTGGCACAATTAAGGCTGTCTTGAAGGGTTCATATGGTACGCTGCTCGGTTGAGGGGTCCAAGTGAAAAATATGAACAAATTTGAGGGTCTATCTATAACTTTGACCGATAATATATAATGGGAGACTAACATAAGGTACGTAAACCAAGAAATTTGGATGAACCTGGACTTTGATAACATAATAAGAAAATAGACTTTGACTCTATAAATCAACCCTAAAAATTAGCTCATGAGTCGAGAATTATCCAAAATTATGTAAGGAGACACATTTTTAATTCCCTAATCAATGTGGAATCTAACAAAAAGTGACTAATTGATTCACCAAAAGATATAACAACTGTTTCCTCCATCTAGGATAATGAGAAAGAGAGTGATCTTTTTGTTTACGTAACTCCTATGACCTATAATTAAGTGGGAGTAGAATCAAGACATGTATAGAAATCCATATAAAATAGAAAAGCAACAAATGGGGATAAAGATTTGGTAGAGTAAGTAGGCTTTTTATAGTGTAGACCCTTAATGGCTGGAAGCTTTTAATTTCTTACTCAGCTTTCGGTTTTTATTTTGTGAGTGCTGTCTAAAGGCAAAAACTAGAAAAAAGAAAAGGGAAAAAGTAGTATACTGATGAGGCCTTTCTTTTTCACTTCTTTCTATTACTAAGAGACAGGTGTTTTCCTAGATGAAAAAAAAGAAGACAATGAGATGCTAATGGGGTCCAACTCTAAAAAAATGCTAATTATGCTCAATTTTGGGAAGATAAAAACTACTTATCTACATATTCATGAAACAATTAACCAGCATAACAAGAAGTGTGATGGCTGATGTTCCTCGAACTTTTTAAATATATTGTCGAATTTGTGAAGCATCCTTTAAAATGTCTAGTCTTAAAAGTTCTGACACGCATCCAATAGCATAATTTTTTGAAAAGTTTGAGCAACATGATGATGAGAATTAGGATGTGATCCCTCCTTTTTTGTTCAAACATTTCGAGTTCGAGCTTTGGAACCGGAGAAACCCCTAGTAGGGATTGCTTCCCCTTTTGTAAATCCTACGAAATCCGTATACAAGATGGATATGGCCGGATTGTTAGAAAATTACATTTTATATACAAAATTAAATATTACTAGTTTCTCTATACGTGCACTGCATGTGTATGTCAAGTCACGTCGTACACTATTTTGTAACAAAACATTGAGTAAATAATATATAAACAAATAAAACACAAATTTCTATAAATGATCAATATGAATCTTCATATGGTGATTTATTTGTCGAGATTAAAATGATTGGATATCGTTTAAACCTATCAAGATGAACGATCAAATTTTAATACAAAATATGTGAAATTTTACTTATTTTAATTTTATAAGACACTAACATTTAATGAAGTGTGTCTCACCTAATATATACTTTCTTATAGCTTATATGGGTTTTCAAAGTCGATCGAATTAAATAAACCTATGTATTGAAAAAGAAAACTACGTTTTTTTTTTTTTTTTTTTTTTTCTTGAACTATGTATTTTTTTTTTTTTACTTGTTTTGATTTTAAATTTCAAATCATCGACCATATAATATTTATTTGGTTTAAAGAAAGTTGAAATCAACCAAATCAAAAAATTATATGAACATTTTGTTTATCATTTATATAGAACATGCCAATTTTTAATGAAATTTTCTTAATATTTTATTTACAACATCATAATTTCATCACTATAATATAATGACAATTGCTCCCTTTACCATGCTTCTCTCTTTGAAAAAATTATGAGTGATTTTTTTTTGCTTTAGCAATTTTTTAGTTTTGATATTTTACGCGACATGTTAAATCTAAGATTCAATTATTATTTTGGTTCATTATGTATGTCCGCAGTTTAAGAATAAAATTTTGAAAACTTTCCCTTATTTTCTTAATCTCCTTGTCTAGCCAAACTATGATACTTAAATTAAGACGGAAGGAGTATTTGTTAGTAATATGTTAACTCAAAAACCATCCTAGAACAGTTGTTTTATAATATATAACTAAAGTTAACTAATCATAGATTTGAACATCACAATAACATGAATATAAAACACACATTAGTATTTTATATGATTTCTTGTTCTGCAATAACGACATCATTTAGGATTGGCCTTGCGCTATAACCTATTTCAGCAGGTAAAATGTCTCTCACTTTTGTAACGTACTTGGATAGGCAGAGTATAAAGAATATTAAAAGATCTTTTGATATTTTTTTTAAAAATAGCTAAAGATCTGAAAACTATCATTTCAAAAGACATAATTTTCAGGGGTTTGGCTGTGTGACAATTACAATTTGAGCACTCTGAAAATGTACATCTTTGCAAATAAATATGACACACATAATGTTTATTAATTGGAAAATGGGTAAAAAATATCCCTCTATTTTGTTTTATTGGCTAAAAATATCTTCCGAACTAATTTTGGGTCATTTATGCCCCTCTTAGTTATGAAAGTTAACAAATATACCCTTCATTTGACACAATCCCCAAATTCATTCAAATAACTCGATTTCATAAAAAATATCCCATTCTCCTATTTTACTTGCCCCGACCCACCTCCTAAAATAACCAATTCTTCCTTCTCTCTCATATTTCTTCCTACAACTCTCAAACCGTCAATTCCATCAATATAACCTGAAGGAAGATTAAGAAATGCTTTTTGAAACCAGAAAACATTTTAAATTTCATCTTTGTTAAACATCTACTATAAACCTGTTATTCATTATTTGAATAGAGATTATGTTCAAGCTCTTCCCTTAGAAAGGAAAGCAAAGAAAGATAGAAACAATTGATAGTCATTTTGGAAGAATTGACTAACAGAGTTGACCCCATTACCTAACTAATTTCAACATAATTAGGATTCCTAAGATGACTTAACTGAAACATAAAAATTGTAGCTCCTAAAACATGACACTAATATGAGAGAGAAGGAAGAATGAGTTATTTTAGGAGGTGGGTCGGCGCGGGTAAAATAGGAGAATGAGCTATTTTTTATAAAATCGGCTTATTTAAATTAATTTGGGGGTTTCCATCAAATGAAGGGTATATTTGTTAACTTTCGTAACGGTAGGGACATAAATGACCTAAAATTAGTTCGGAGGACATTTTTAGCCATTAAAACAAAATAGAGGGATATTTTTTACCCTTTTCCCTTATTAATTATTTCATTCATTTTTTGTCAGCCACTTATTCTACGTAATCCAACGCGAAAATATGAGGCGTTTTAAATTCCATTCTTAATAGACAATAAATAAAATATTCCTTCATAAATCAACTTCATATATTAGTAAATTGGAGGTTTTTTTTGGTATCTTTTACTATCTGCTTATGTGTCTTTTACTATCTGCTTATTTGCCTAAATTTTCTACCTAGGCAATTGTAAATTGGAGGTTTTTTTGGTCCGAGAAAATGGAGTTACATGAACACATTCGTTGATTTAGAACATTTATCGTGAGTGTTTGATTTTCTATCATCCGTAAGCTTTGTTTGCAGAATATTTTAATACCAAGTGGGGCGACATTTTTCGGTGCTTTTTCTCAACCAAAAAAGTGTCGTCGTGATATGTCTGTCAATATGCGACCAATTATCAATTGGGAAATATAATCTTAAGACTTAAAATAGCATTGTTTATCAAAACAAATTGAGATAACATAGATTAGAAAGGAACGGGGAAAGATATATTAAGTAAACTGAAGGTCTATGGATATGTACTTGGTTTACCTTTTGAAATCATGCTTGACTTGAATATACATCTATATATTCATGATATACTTGATCAATGCGTCTTGATATAGTTATATCACTTCATGCCGCTTTCCTATCTTAAATATCGAAAGTTAACGTTATCTCTTGGAGAGGGAAGAAGTTCCTAACTATCATTGAAATGAAAATTTAGAGACAAATAGTTTTTCCATTTCAATTCAAGTCCCATGTCATTTTTTATCCTTTTCTCACTAGTTTCTTTAAAATTAGTTACTAATGAAAGGACACAACTATTTAGAAAAGACACAATATTAATTAATATTTTTAATTTTAGTTAATTATTATATTATTAGTAAAAGTGTATTTACGTAATTTAACTTCTAAGTTAGGGAGTTCATGTTTTTAATGTAATATAGATAGATAGATAGATAGATAGATATAGATTTTTATATATACATAATAGATGTTGAATTCTTTGGCTTTTTCTTGTGTTTACTTCTTTATATTTGAAATTTCCTTAGTGAAAATTATGACTCCACCGTTAAAAGATGGCTATCCAAAAAAAGTTGACCAGGATTTGGAATTCTTCGGATCATCAAATCTTTGCTCTCTTCAAAATTATTTAAACTCCAAATAATGGTTGAGAACGAAGATATTGTGGCAACTCACTGTAGATATCCTCTTTGCTAGAACCTATTACATGAATTCTCTGTCGTTTACCTTAATGTGTAATTAGTGGCTGATCTAGGAATTCCGAATAAACAGATACACACATCCATCGAACTTAGGAATTTACAGGTTAATCCATCGAGTTTATTTAGAAATTAAGAGAATAATCATATACTAAGAGTAACAGATCCATAAGAAATTACTTAAACATAGATTTACAACAAACAAGCTATATATATATATATATATATATATATGACACAGCCTAAATTAATAGCTTGCTATTAGAAGTTTTCCTTATTTTAAGGGAATTCACAATTTATACATATAAAATATTTTGTTTGAACTCCTTCAAATCATGTAGCTCTATATATCCCTGGATATAGTAATTAATGTTCAAGTGTATATTATGTACCAATGTTTGAAGATACACTAAAACTTAGCAAATTTATATATATATTTTTATACAAAATACTTACACATGAAACCACTTCCTCGTAAAGAGTTCAATGTATAACGTAGGCTTAGAACAATTTATGTAAGTCGAAAGTTGTTCAAGGAAAGTCATGATGTTTCTCTAATTAACTCATTAGGAACAGCTGAGGAACTGAACCTGCATGCAAAAATCAATTAAAAAAAAAAAGTGAAATATTAGAATTCGGGTGTTCGGTGCAATAAGCCTTGATGAATGAAGTTACCAGTTAAGTGTGTGCTCGTGAGAAGTAACAAATATTTGGTACAGTAGTCAAGGTGTGTGCGCAAATTAATCCGTACACCATCATTATATATATTACTCCCTCTGTCCTAAAAAGATTGTCCTCCTTTCCTTTTTAGTTTGTCGCAAAAAGATTGTCTCCTTTCTATAGTTAGAAACAATTTAACTTTATGAGATGATTTACGTACCACACCAATATTTAAGGCTTGTTTTGGACCACACATTTGAAATGTCTTTCTTTATTTCTTAAACTTTGTGCCAAGTTAAAATAGGACAATCTTTTTGAGAAGGAGGGAGTACTTTTTTTTTTTTTTTGGCAAATAACTGTCGATTTTATTCACCAAAGTAATCTGTACAAAGCAAGTATCCAAATTAATTAGAAGTCTTAGCTAATAGCCTCATCCTTCCATCCTATTACATCAAAGCCTCTAATCCAGTAATTAATCTAGCCTAAGGATAGAAATTCAAACTAGACAACTTTCTACTAAGTCTACTTGTAATGCTTCCTCTACAATGAATCTCTTGCACTATCAGCTTGACAATGGCATCTCCATTTCTCTGCTTATGCTGGAACAGTCTCATGTTCCGCTCTTGCCATATGTAGTATACTTGTCATGACCCAAATATTCTCCGGGGCTCGTGTCCACTTACATAGGTCGAGCGGTTCAAATCGTAGCCCAAAAGTACTTGGTATTACATTGAAGAAACTTATACCCTTCGATTCGTTAAACATCTAACCTTCACGTCACTTACTTATCACTTGTTAAACATAACATAAATACTTATAACCTCAAAATAATCTTGTCCTTGAACTTATGTCGATTAACTTATGTCAAATCCAACGTACAAAAGTACGGGGTGTAACATCCTTCCCCTATTAGGAACATTCATCCTCGAATGTTAAGCTAGTCTTGCATTCCCAATACTTTCTCATGTGTTCTCTTAGTGAATTATGCCCTTCCCATGCCTCTTTCGTTGGTTGATTCCCTTCAGTTTAATATAAGGTGTTTCAGATCTCTAAGTAACCATTCCCGTAATGTTTCCTCTTGCACTTCCCTCTCGCGGTACTAATTCCAAGTCGTTGTCTTTACTCTCCTCTTTTCCCTTTCCTCCTTTTACTTTCTGTGCTTCTTATTCCTTTAACAACTTAAATCCTATTCTTGCTCCTAATATCCATTTTCACCGTTTAAATACATAAACCATAACCCTCTCGGATCTTAGTTTCTCTCTAGAACGATCTCACAATTTTCAAAGTAGCCTAACAAGTATCTTAGTACCATCTCGTTTTATTTTCGCGGTTTACCTTGTGTTCTTTTATATCATATAATCGACATCGGAATAACCTTAGACCCCGATCATGTCTACGTCCTACCTTCTCTTGAGAATAATTTTACCTTAACGCTCCAGCTTATGTTTCCTCGCAGTTTCTTTTAATCAGTCCGCTATACCATAGACGCACAATTTTCGCTTATCAGAACCTTGAATATTCACCGTTCTTACTCAAAGATTTCCTTTTCTTATTATACAATAGCATAACTTTCACCTCTTTATCATGTCCCTTTTATATATTTGCCCGTTTCTCTTTGTCGTTCTTTAGCCTACCTTGTCACACCACTTCTCTATTTTTAAATTGACCCCAGTCGACACATTATTCTCTGGCGATTCCAGATTCTTTCCTATAAATTATTACCTTCATCTTGGTCGTAATAAGCCTCGCTCAATTCGCACACCTGCCTTTTGTCCCGTCGATTTTGCACGTAACGACCCGTTTCGCCGTTCTTTGTGAAATTCTAAGGAAGTTGACAACTATGTGGCCTAACGATGTCTCCACCTTATCGCATCTTGGAAACCTTTTAAGCCAAACCAAGATCGTCATGCACATCGCGAAAGCAATAGAAGTGCGAGGAAAGAAATAGGCCCAGACCGCTACAGCGGTCGCGTGGACGCTACAGCGGCGCCGCTATAGCGGTATACCAACCGCCGTGGCGGTTTAATCGCAATGAGCGCATATTTGCTCAACCGCGATAGCCGCCGGCGTGTTGGCCGCCACGGCGGCCCCCCATTGCAACGGTACACCTACCGCGGGGCGGTTTCGCATAGTGAATTTCCCTATTTAAGGATCATTTCGGGAATTGTCCCATTTTCAAAACCCTAGAGATCCGGTACGCCTTTGGAGTAATTTTGGAAAAAAAATGTGAGATTTTTGGGAAAGGTTATTTCCCTAACCCTTCCATCCATTCCCTAAAAATTATTCTCATTAAGGATCCTTATCTAGAGAATTATCAAGTGGGTTTCAAATCTTTCTAAGTTGGAAGAGTGATGAACCCTTTTTCTTGATATAATTTCTCTCTGGAATACTTTCCTATGCTCATCTTCCACCTAAATAGGCTAATGACTTAGATCTCTACCTTCCTTTTTGCATAAATTATAGATTCTTATATAGATCTTAAAATGGGTTCTTCCCAAGATATAATCTTGAAAATGGGAAAACCTCCTAAATGAATATGATTTTTCAAGCTAGAGGTTGGTTTTGTAGGATAAAATTCCATATCTACCTTAATCGAATCTCTTATGAAGGATTCATATGGAAAGCGTTAATCTTAGGTAATGGTTGTCTCCAAATTATATCACTCGGATTATGATGTAGCGGTCGGTTTGAGAGAATCAAAAGATGTTCGTGGCACCCGCTCGGGCATGAGGTAGGTTATGGCTTTCTTTCGGTAGACTCCGGTTAGTTTCCCATATTGTTGTATAGAAAAAACGGAGAATGCATGCATAGGAACTTAGAGATTTGGGATGGAATTCTAGGATGGTATTGTGTGTGACTTGTTTGTTCGGGCTTGTGGCCTGTAGACTCCTTAGGTGTTGATGTGATTTATTTCTCGAAGATCGGTAGATTTATGTGACTTGGGAGTAGCAGATGAATTCTATTTGTATTTAACGATTGAAAACTTCTCATGATACGTGACTACTTGTACTGAACTTACATGCTTAAAAAAAGGATAAATTGTGTTATGGTCATGAATGAGTCCCAAATCAGTAGTGGCGAATAACTAAGGCGTGAGTGAGAAACCTGTGCTAAAACAATAGGATGGGCTAGGAATGTGGTAATAATGTATATAAATTGGAAGACTTGATATGTGTTGGACTAGCCACCCGTTAAGTGTTTGATTGTTACGTTGTGTTGGATTGATGCCACGTAAGTAGTGGTAGATATTCAAATGTTGCTTGTTATCTGGTTCGGATATGGTTGATATACCGTTGTTGGTATTTGCATTGTGATATATCATTGGCATACCCTTGATGGTATTGTGATATGATACATTGATAGCGTACCTTTTCGTGGTACTTGTGATATTAAACTTGATTGTTGATATTGATATACACATTGCACGCATTCTCGCATTATATATCATGCTTTGTCGATATCCGTTGATAATCCGATATCGTTGATTGAATAAATTGATATTTGATAAACTATTTTACTTGAGTGATTGAAAAAGGCCGATGTCCGAAGATGCCATTCCGGATTCATTTGGTTGTATGAAGGCGATGTTTGATAAACTCTTTAAATTGAGTGATTGTGAGAAGGCCGATGTCCGAGGTTAAATTTCAAAATCGTTGATAAGTGCGTTGATTTATGAAAGCGATATTTGACAACTCTTTTGAGTGATTGTGAGGAGGCCGATGTCCGATGGTTATATTCAGGCATCGTTGTTGCATGGCCGGTTCCGATGTTATTCTGGAATTGATTGTAGTGCATGGGCTCCGCGGATCCCCCAGAGTGGCGCCTGTGAGACTCGCCCTGTGAGAAATTAGCCAGGGTCTCATCTGTCTGTTTGGCAAAGATCCGAGACGGGTGCCACTAAGACTTCGCGAGTCACACTGGGTTTTGCTGCCGAGGAGTCGATATTTTCGTCCGGAGTACATGTGTACATCTCGCTTGCATAGTATGAACTATGGCATCACATTCATACCATTATTGCATTGTATTATGATTTATTGAGATGTCGTGATGATTGATTGATGATTTGATTGTGTTGATTGTTCTAGGATTAGATATACTCAGACTTATCATATGGGGTTTAGATGCTATACATAGGTATTCATGAACAATTGGACTCGACTCTTGTGACTTATATTGCTGACTTGCGCCTGTTAAACAAACCTAAAACTAGTAGTGTTTGGTGTTAAGCGAGGTTGGATATGAAGGTGTCGTAACAATAGAATGACTCCTAAAGCACGGATAAGCGGGGAATGGTAAAGATGTTGAGAATCTGTATATGTGTTTAGCCATCTTATAATTTATGATGGATTAGTTGTGACCTAAGTTAGATTGAAGTTGTGATCTATTGTTTGGGGATATGTGACTTGATTTAGTGATTATCATCATTATTCGTCAATTCTTTACCAATATGTGTTACTAACCATTGTCGGCCTATAATACCTACTCAATACATATGGTTGTACTGATATTGCACTTGTTACACCCTTTTTGGGGTGTAGATTGTTTCAGGTGATTGATCGAAGTATATGCGGAAGTTATGCGGTGTTTGTCTGGAAGGCCTCCTCCCATTTCATTTAGGGATTGGAGGTTGAGTCTTAGTATATGATGTCACTCTGAAATTTACTTAGTCGCTCTTGTATTAGTCTAGACCAGGTCATGAGAAATTTTATCGAATCTGTAAAAACGTATTGTTAAATTATGTAACATTCAAGTTTCTATTTATAAATGAAATTCCGCTGTTTTACTTTATTTCCAAATGCTTTTGAAAGGAAAGTTATGTGATTGAAGCGTTGTATAAACGAGAGGGTTCGCCTACCAAGGTGGGAAGGTAGGTGCCCGCACGAGCCCAAAATGGGCCGTGACAAGTTGGTATCAGAGCCTAAGTTACCGGTCTACTTGGTACAAGAGCAATGTCTAGTAGAGTCCTATGGAATGGTACGTAGACATCCGTACCGGTCCACGAGAGGCTATAGGGCATCTAGGAAAAGTCCCCTTCATTCTTTCAAATAGAGCTACTTCGATCAAATTGGTATCTCGGTGAACCCAATTGATATCTAGATGATTCCAATTGGTATCTACATGCAAAAAGTAAGTTATATTTCGGATTTAGATATAGCTGCGCTGTCAGAGGTGTGTTAGATTTCGGATGCGAGAGGAATTGGGAATACCATTGCCAGATACACCGCCCCAGCGGCCAGCCCACCACTGCGACGGCGCCGCCATAGCGGTGGCACAACCGCTAAAGCGGTGATCCATCTTACCTAAGGGACCGCTCCTACGGCCCTCTTGCCGCCACAGCGGTCTGAGAGACCGCCGAGCGGCGGCTTCTACCGCCGGGAATCGGGGGAGAGGCCTGCGTTATTTTTTCTCAGTCCATTTCCCTGTTAACCCTCAACAGATCAGATAGAACAACAATATGACCAACCAACAAGCTATATAAAATAAATGAGCCGACAAGGGTAAGAAACAACCAAGTCACTACCACGAAACCAGCTACCATTACTAAAAGCAAGAAAACTAAATAGTCCAACATCCAAACAATTATCCAGACAATGGCCATAAACCAGGCCAACCAAAAATCAAAACAAAATTATCCGAAAATAAAGAGGCAAACCAACAAAAGATTGTCTAGAAATAAAGGCCCTACAAGGGCAACCAAGCATAAAAAGAGAGGGAAATCTCTAGGCTGGCCGCATGCTAGTCGCGCCGTCATCATCAGAGTGTCCACCACCGGCACCACCTAACCCGAGCCGACCGCCACCCTCACGGGGGCCACTCTCGAAGGAGTACTACTCGGAGTCATCATCATCCTTCACTGGCAGCAGCTCATTAGGGTACATCTTACCCCACTTCCCCTTAGAAACCCTCTAAGACTTGATTCTAAGCTTGTTGTGTGCCTTGTTCTTCATCCTCTCCCTGTCAAAATCAGTGTGAAGCTCACCATAATTTTTAGCGCAGTGGTGTAAGAAGTCCGGAGTCCGGTGATTGACTCACCCATCTGCGTCTGGGTGTCAAAGTACCCCTTCATCTCCTGCTAAGTGGGGTAGTTGGTAGCAACACCCGATGAACTGGAATCGCCAAAAAGCATGGGCATTACTCGGAGTAAAGTCTCAATGTCATCAAAATGCATCTCTATGTGCTCAAAGGTACCCTGTGCATGCGGAGCCTCAGTCCCAGTATCATCCCCTCCCACCAGCGTCAGCCCCAGCTCCACTTTCTCCTTCGCCCGCATCATCTTCCTTTCTCCTCTTCCGGCTGACAATCGAGGGTCCGTGACCCTTCGCCTTCAGCGGATGGTAAGGAGGATCAGGCTGGACCCAATCTTTATCGTCCTCCTCTAGAACCTTAGCCTTCTGGCATAAAAAAGTGATCAAGGAATGGAACATTAAGCTTCTCCCACCAACCTCCACGAACTCCTTCCACTCCGCGATGACTTGCGCCCCCACATTTATAGAAATGTCAGAGAGAACGCAAGCAATAACAAGAGCACGGGCATAGGAGACATCATGAGTGTTTGAGGAAGGGCGGGCCCAACGGCTAACAATCTGTAACCATCTCCTAGCCTCAGCAGTAAAGCGGTCCTTTGTATATCACTCCCCTACTACGAGTCCAAGGAACCCTTGGTAGATCACTTGCCTCCACCAACTGGGTGGCCAATCATATCAGATCCTTCTCCGCCGCCTTCTCCAAATAAGGCTCCTCGGGATGATCATCTAGCTTGTAAATCCGGTTGATAGCCCTGGCCCCCACTTTCACGGGAGTGCCCCTTATTATGATCACCGGGCTAGGAACATCCCAGTCAACCGAAGGCAGCATGGCATAGAACTCCCTAACCCAGGACTCATTGCAATCTCCTAGGTTTCGAACCAAGCGAGTCCACTTGGTCTCCACCAACCTGTTTTAGAAATCTGGAGCTCGTTTTTCCACATTTATCATGTCAAAGCCTCGCTCCAATAGTAAGCGAATAGACCTCTGTTCTAAATGTAGCCATTTACTCTGTCGAGTGGGAAGATTTTCATAAGCGGGCACTTCTTTGTTTTGGGGCACTGCACCTTGGATTTGAGGTACTTGTTCCCTGTATTTAGCCATTCTGACTGCGAGGAAATTAGAAGCGTGTCAATCCTTAAGCCTTATCAGTTACATGTCAATTCTAGCAAGAATCAAAGCGAAAAATTGAGTAAACGAGTGCCTAGCCGCAGACTGCACTGATGCAGAATCTGCGACAACCGCCACAGCGGCCTGCAGACCGCTATGGAGGTATCGTTATGGCATAAATGAGACCGCCACAGCAGTCATTAACATTTGGGGTGAGCCGCCACAACGGCCGAGCGCCACGGCGTGCCGCTTCTTAGTGGCGGTGTGCTTTGCGGCGGTATCACCTTACCCAAACAGTTAACCAAAATTCCCAAATTTTAAGTTACGCTTGTTGGATTAAAAGCATGTTCTGAAACACGGATCGGAGAGAAAACCAGTATGCATGAAGTTTAAAACCCATTTAGGTGTCATTCTAACAACAAACTAGCCCAAAATTCTTGATAAACCCTAGAATCTATTTCAAGAATTTTTCTTTACTATGCTCAAGTTTTGCGCTTCAAATCTGTGTTATAATCATGCTAAGTGCGAAGGGAAGATTATCCTAACGATTAACTAGTTCAGATTACTCCAAAAATTCGACCAAATTGTGTAGTTACCTAAAGATCAGAAAACTCAACTTGTGTTACCAAAATCTAACCCTTAAGTTATTGTTTAGAATGCAGTGTTGATGGATTAACAATGGAGAAAAGAGGGAGTACGAAATTTACCTGATCTTGTAGTGCAATTGTTGGAGGAGATGGATTCCTTGTGTTGGCTTTTCTTTTTCTCTCCTTCTTCTCTTCTTGTGGGTATGAAAAAGTGAGTGATTGGGGAGGCTAAATTGTGTTAAGTAGGGAGAAGGGATGGTTGCTAGAGTTGTGGTATGATTAGGAGTGAAATGGGAGTAGGAGTTTTGAGAAATATAGAGGGGTTTTTGAAGTGGGATGGTAGACTAATGAAGAGGAAAACGGACTACAGTCCCTTAATCAGCAGAACCACCGAGGCGGCCACGAAGCCGCTACAGCGGTTACGCTTCGACGGTAGAGGGACCGCTATAGCGATACCCTGGCTACTGCAGGACGTAAGGCTTGAGATACGTTGGGATATACTCAAGCCTTACGTCCCGCAGTGGACCTCTCTCAAGTCACCCCGACATTTAAATTACCTTGCGATGAGGACCCAGCAATTTGATCAAATTACGTAAGACACAAGGAGTTTTCGACTACGCGATCTGACCTATCCCTCTCGGTCGGACTCAAATACATGAGGGTAAGATGATACTAGGGCCCTGGCCATTAGACGTATCACTGTTAGCATGGGTTCGCTCCCTTACCATTCGGGGACGAACGGTAGTTAAATTGGTATCTGATGTAATGACCTGCTTCGTTGTTACTGTGAAATTCTAAGGAAGGCGACAACTATGGGGCCTAACGATGTCTCCACCTTCTCGCATCTTGGAAACCTTTCAAGCAAAACCAAGATCGTTATACGCATCACGTAAGCAATAGAAGTGCGAGCAAAGAAATAGGGCAAGACCGCTACAGCGGTCGCGTGGACGCTACAGCGGCGCCGCTGTGGCGGTATACCAACCGCCGTAGCGGTAACCGCACATGACTGCTCAACCGCCATAGCGGCATGTTGGCCGCCCTGGCTGTACCGCTACAGCGGTACACTGACCGCCTGGCGGTTTCACACAGTGAATTTCACCTATTTAAGTGACATTTCGGGAATTAACTTCATTTCTCAAAGCCCTAGAGAGTCCAGCCGCCTTTGGATTAATTTTGGAGCCAAAAATGTTACTTTCTTGGGAAAGGTTATTTCCCTAACCTCTTCCATCCATTCCCCCAACACTGATTCTCATTAGGGATCCTTGTCTAGAGTCACAAATGGGAATTTCAAATCTTTCAACTTCCAAAATAATGAACCTTTGTCCTTCTTGATATAACGTCCTTGGAATGATTTCCTATGCTCATCTTCCTAACATGATTCCCAACCCAATCCTTCACCCATTCCCTTAAAAATACCTATGGGTCTCTATTTTAGATCTTGGAAATGGGTTTCTTAAAATAAGCCTAAAATGGCAATTTGACCAAAGTAGTAACTTGAGTAGGGTCATGAATGTCCTAAATGAAGGTTGATTTGTCAACTAGCATTGTGATAGTGAGTTTTTAGGTAGGATAAAATTTCATATCTACCTTCGCAATTTCGAAGTCCTTGGGAAGGACCCTAAGAGTGAATTATACTCTTGGGTCCTATGGTTTTCATATGGATTACGCGGTGGTGATTAATTGAGGCTTCATTGGATGTTTGTGGCACCCGCTCGGCCATGAGGTAGGTTATGGTTTCCTTTCGGTAGACTCCGGTTAGTTTTTCGTATTATTGTGTAGAAGAAACAGAGAATGCATGTATAGGTATTTGGAGATATGGGATGGAATCTTACGATGGTATTGTTATGTGTGACATGTTTGTTCGGGCTCGTGGCCTGTAGACTCCTTAGGTATTGATGTGACCTTGTTGATTATTGGTGGATTTATGTGACTTGGGAGTAGCGGACGGAATCTAGTTATGCCTATCGACGAGATTATTGTAGTGAATCTAAGCGCTAGCTGGAAATATAAAATGAATCACGGTAGTGAATGGTGTCCTAATTAAATCGTGACGAGTGACTCGAGTGTAGGGTGAGATTCTTATCCTAAGCAAATATGCTGATTAGGGAAATGGTAATACCGTATGTTAAATGATTGACTTGATATGTGTTGGGGCTAGCCACTCCGTTATGTATGTTTGATGGTTCAATTGTGTTGGCTTGATGCCACGTGTAATTGGTAGATATCAAATGTTGCTTGTTGTCCTGGTTCGGATAGGATTGACATACCCGTTGTTGGTATTCATACTTGGATATATGTTGGCATACCCACTGTTGGTATTGTGATGTGATACGTTGTTGACCTAACCATTGTGGTATTTGTGATATTGAGCTCAAATATTGGTGATTGGCATATGCATTGCACGCATTCTCTTATATTTATCATGCATGGCCGATATCCGTTGATAATCCGATATCGTTGATGAGCGAAACTGATATTTGATAAACTGTTTTACTTGAGTGATTGTGAAAAGGCCGATGTCCGAAGTGCTATTTCGGAGTCATTGTTTATATGAAATTGATACTTGATAAACTCTTTAAATTGAGTGATTGTAAGGAGGTCGATGTCTGAGGTTCAATTCCAGAATCGTTGATTTATGAAACTGATATTTGACAACTCTTTTGAGTGATTGTGAAGAGGCCGATGTCCGATGGTTATATTCGGGCATCGTTGTTGCATGACCGATTTCGATGTTATTCCGGAATCGATTGTAGTGCATGGGCTCCGCGGGTCCCCCAGAGTGGTGCCGGTGAGACTCCCCCTGTGAGCAATTAGCCAGGGTCCCATCTGTCTTTTTGGCAAAGATCGGGGACGAGTGGCACACAGACTCGCGAGTCACACTGGGTTTTGCTGCCGAGGCGTCGATATTTCCGTCCGGAGTACATGTGTACATCTCATTTGCATAGTATGGCATGGCATTACATTCATACCATTATTGCATTGCATTATGACTTGAGTAAGATGTCGTGATGAATGTATCGTGACGATTGTATTGATTGTTCCAGGATTAGATATATCAGACTTATCATCTAGGGTTTAGATGCTATACATAGGTAATGATGAATAATTGGACTCGACTCTTGTGACTTATATTGCTGACTTGTGCCTGTTAAACAAACCTAAAGCTAGTAGTGTATCGTGTTAAGCGAGGTTGGACATGAAGGTGTCGTAACAATGAGTTCGCTCCTAAAGCATGGACGAGCGACCTGGGAATGGTAAAGATGTTGAGAATCTGTATATGTGTTTAGCCATCTTATAATTTATGATAGATTAGTTGTGACCTAAGTTAGATTGAAGTTGTGATCTATTGTTTCGGGATATGTGACTTGATTTAGTGATTATCATCATTATTCGTCAATTCTTTACCAATATGTGTTACTAACTATTGTCGGCCTATGAAACCTACTCAGTACGTGTGGTTGTATTGATATTGCACTTGCTACACCCTTTTTGGGGTGTAGATTGTTTTAGGTGATTGATCGAAGTATATGTGAAAGTTATGCGATGCTTGACTGGAAGGCCTCCTCCCATTTCATTCCGGAATTGGAGGTTGAGTCTTAGTATATGATGTCACTCTGAAATTTACTTAGTCGCTCTTGTATTAGTCTAGACCAGGTCATGAAAAATTGTATCGAGTCTGTAAAAACGTATTGTTAAATTATGTAACATTTGAGTTTGTATTTATAAATGAAATTCCGCTGTTTTTCTTAATTTCGAAATGCTTTTGAAAGAAAAGTTATGTGATTGAAGCGTTGTATAAACGAGAGGGTTCGCCTACCAAGATGGGAATGTAGGTGCCCGCACGAGCCCAAAATGGGTCGTGACAAGAAAGGTAACTACTTGTTTTAACCTTATTTACCCTATTTAGTTGGTTAAGATTCTATTTTTGTATTGATGTATGTTGAAATAGCTTTAAAAAAAAATTGGTCTTTTTATGAGTTATAATATTGCCATTATGGTTCTGTATTGGCTTAAGCTAAGTATGTGCTTAAAAGAGGAACTTTTTTTTTTATAAGAATGAGGCATATTTTAACTATAGGTTACTGTTCCATTGGGTTTGTTTGGGTTTTTTCAAAAGTTAGTTTGGTTCTAAGTCTTAAAACTCCTATGTTAGTTATGTGTAATCTTTGTAGGAGTAGTTCTGGAATCCTGAATAGTTTAAAAGGAGAGATAAGTGCATATTTTTGAACTGAATCTATTGCTTTACTAAGTTTGACAGTGATCTAAGTCTGTTTCTTTGAGAGATTAGAGGTCTATTTGGTGTTTTTGTTTGGTGATATTCTCTAAATGAGGTGTTTAAGTAAAAAAAAAAAAAAAAAAGGTGTGATTGGCCACTATTTGTGATATTTGAATATTATGGCCTTGTTTAGGGTTGCAGTTTGAAAATAAGATACTTTGTTACTAAGTAAGCTTATTAATGGAGTATTAAGATAGCTTAAAGAGCAAAAATGAAAAAGAACCTGCCTACTTGCTTGTAGCCATTTATATAGGCTTCTAAGTTAAAAAATGAGTAGAAATAGGAACAACAATATGTGATGTGGCCATTGGAACACCTGTGTTTGTTGTCTTGTGGAAAAATTGCAATGACTGCTTCATTTTGGAACTTCTGTGCATTTTTCTATGAAACTGCCATATGTTTATATCATCACATAGTCATATCATGTATATAGCAAGCCTTTTGCTTAGCTTAAGTGATCTGTGATCCATCTTAGCCTGATTTTGTACAAAACTAGATATTTCCTGCCCCCTGAATGTGTGTAATCTGTTAAGTTGAAAATGAATATTGAGAAATTATGGTAATATGAGTTGACTTACTCATCTGAGTACTTGAAAAGGTAAAATCGAGCACCTGCTTATTTGTTTCTGATCCCTAGAGTGCCTTAAAATGTGAGTGACAAGACTCTGAGTAGAAATTGAGTCTAAAATGGCATTTAGTTGTTCTTAGGACCCTCCTAGTTGACTCATTAGAACAATTTAGATATCAAATAACCTTGACTGTGTGATCCTGTATGGATTAGCTTCCTATGTCTTCCTTGGATTCAAACTACTTGATTTCTACCTATCTTGTCATTTGGAAATGTCTGTCCATGTTTAATTATTGAGAAATCACTGATGAGATGCTTGCTTTATGATATACTCTTTTGTTGTTCATTTGAAAAAAATTAAGATGACCTCATGTCTGCTTTAGTTCTTTATGTGCTTGTCTGAAATTAAACCATGACTAATATACTATCAAAAGGTTTAAGATAGTATCATGCTCCTTTTGCCTTTGTTGTGGCCTGTTGGACCATATTTGGATTTCTATCTGTGTTTTGGTCTACATGTTTGGTTTTTTGGGAATAAAATCAGTTAGGTACTAAGGGGAATTATCCAATCATGAGTTCATTTTACTGAGTTTGCTTATATGTATTGGTACGTATTTACAGTTACTTGAGTTTGTTTTGATTGCTATTTTTTAATGAATGTTAAGTTGATTATGATGTGATGGTGTTGATATTGTGGGGGTGCAGGGGACTCTAGTTTTGCTTAGATAATGTTGTCACTTAAAAGGATTAAAGTATACAGAGAAGGGTGCGTCTCATGTCACATTATCTTGTTCCATAGATTGTAACTTGTTTATGAATTGTTAAGTAAACTGTCCATGTTACAGTATTGTTATTTTGGCAATTGTTGTTGGTGACTAAAAGAAGTTGATGTTTAAGTAGTCAAAAGTTGTGAAGAAGGGCCTGTGTTAGTTTGTGATTCTTTGTTATCTTGAAATTTGAAGCATGAAGATGGCACATGATTTTTGAAAGGTTCTGTGTTGTGTTGAAGGTCTTTGGAGTGTTGTTTTTTCCTAGATTTTGCTGTTGTCGTTCCTTCTAATTTTTTTTTTCAAACTTCTTGGGATGGGAGGTATAATCACCTTGGTTTAAAAAAAGAAGAAGTTATTTTGGAACTAAATTAGTCTGATTCTTTTGCATGTTGTTGGTGGTCTGAAGTTAGGCTTAACGATGGCATAAGATTTCTTTTTTAGAAGGTTTAATAGTCTTCAAGAAGCAATTGGATAAAATGGTTTTCAAAATATAGGTAGTGTATGCCTAGGTCTGTTTGTGTATTTCTAAAAATCTCTTGTTGGCTTTTGAAACCAGGGTTGGGAACTTGATGTATGTTTGATCTTGAAGTACTCTTTAAAGGTTGTTGTAAACTTGAAAGTGATTTTAAAACTTGGAATTACGTCTTGTTGAGATTCTGTGCTGCCTTTCTTGTTTGAATTAATCTAAACCTGTGCTTGTCATGTTCATGCTAAATTCATTTTCATAATCTGAGGTTACTATTTTCCATATTTGTCATATGAACTTAAAAAAAAATGGTTTCAAGCTTTTAAAAACTGGTATGTTGAAGATTCTTTCTCTTCCTAAAGGTTGTTTGTTTGGACCTTGAGTGTTGATATGGGAACTATGCTAGTTTTAAGAACCTTTAGTAGGTATTTTGACTTCCTTGTTATTGACTCTATGACTTCAAAAGATTTAAGAGAGGAGTTTATTGTCTTGTGGCTGTTACCTGTTTGGCTTGCACAGTGAATTGCCCCTTTTAAATCCTGTCAGTTGCTGGAAATCTAAAGTGGATTCTTGTATTTGTCTAATTCAATTATGAGACTGATAAGTGGGATATTTGTTTAAAATAAGGGTCTTAAAAGCCCATGACTTGTCCTATTAATTTTTTTTTGGGGAACCAAGAAGCTTGAATATTTGTTTGAATGTTGATCCTGTTACTTCTGAAAACTTGTAAAGGGGAATAGCGAATAAAAGTGTAGAAATTTTGTCTTTCTTGACTGCTTTGTGATTTGCAATTGACAGTAGTATTGCTCATAACCTTCTTGGTCTTCTTTGCCTGACATTATCATCTAAATGGATTAAGTACAGGGAGTCTAAAACTAGATCTAATGATAGCTCATGATTTTCTTTCCCTCCCTTTCTATGTATCTGATTGTTGAAACTTGTTTTCCTTGTCCCCTGCTTAATATTTGAACTATTCCATGCTTTGACAAACTAAGGCTAAAATAAAAGAGGTTAACATGGGCACTTGGCCATTTGTGTGCTTTGTCATCAGTTGTGTGCCTACTATAGATTGTCCATTGTTATTTGCTGGTATGGTTCCCTCCCTTGCCTCTTTATTTGAACCAAGACATGTCTGAGGGGATGTTTGAATTTAGGACAGTGTTATGAACCTATCCTAGTCATGGCTTAGGCCCTTTTGGGAATCTGTAATTGCCCTCATGAAAGTCTTTTTGTTATTTGAGATTTGCCATGCCTATAGTTGAATCATGTTTGCACTTCTGATGGTTTCATCCTCCCCAAAAAATTTTTGATCCTGCCTTAGCCATTCTTTATGCTGTAGTTAAGCTCTGTTGGACTTTTTATTTATGATAAACCTTCATGTTCTTCCTAGTTATGCCATGGTTATCTTCTAAGCCTTAAGTACTTATTGTCCCTCACTTTGAGTTATCTTTGCATTACCTAAAGCCATGTATTTCTTTCCTTTGTGTCTGATGGGCCACCCAGTGGCATTTTGCTTTTGTGTTTGACTGTTCAAACTTTAGGCAGCAGCTAGAACTTGATACCTACAATTGTGTGGATTTCTGGCAAATTTATGGTTTTGTTCGTGACTTGTATATGTGTTACATCCCGTATTTTCGTGCGTTAAGTTGCATCATAGGTTAGTCACATAAGCTCAAAGGACAGGATTATGTTTGAAGTTATAAGTATTTATGTTATGTTCAACAAGTGATAAGTAAGTGCTGCGAAGGTTGGAGGTTAAACGAATCGGAAAAAAATAAAAAAAAATAAGTTTTGCTAAGTTTGGGATGTTGAATAAGTTATACAGACTGTATGGAGTTTTGGACATATCCAAGTATGCAAATAAAGAGATCGGTGTATAAAAGTTTTAGGTCTCGAAATAATTTTCGCGGATGAACAGTACTGCTACAGTAAGGCGGTGAACAGTACTGCTACAGTGCCGACTTTGGAGCAACTATATAAAGGGGTTTAACCCCTCATTTTCAGCCAAGAAACCACCCCAAAAAAAAATTTCCCAAAAATTCTAGAGAGTTCTCCAACCTTCCCTCCATTAAATTTCAACGCGAGTTAAGTAAAAATCTCCGGATTCGGGTTCCGCCGGCGTATAGTTACGACTATAATATTGTGTTGCGGTGAATTTGTGGCTTGGTACTAAGGCAAGTATTGGAGATATCGCGGTATTAGCGGAAGTAAGGTATGAATCTTTCTCTTTTGGTATCATTTAAGGCTTATTTACGAAGATAAATTTATGGAATAATTATGTAGCGAATTCGTTTGCGGAGGAGTTGGAGAAAATATCATGTGGAGTATTTGATGGAATATGTTGGTAGTAATGAGGTTGTTGTTGTTTCTGTTGTTGTTATTGGTTGTTGATTGTTGGTATTGAGAATTCGGGCTAGGCATATAAATAGGGGAGATCTTTGTCCGAATTTCGGCAGACCTTAAAAGGAATTTATTTAGAGACTTAAGATAAGAGTGTGACAATGAGCCTAATGATAATACGAATGGTTGTCTATGTAGATTATGAGATGACGAACGATCCTAAATAAATCGCGCGACAGGAAGCAAGTTGGAAAGTCGGAGAGTAAGCTCCAAAGGTATGTTAAGGCTAGTCCCTTTCTTCTAAAGGCATGATTCCTTTCTTATGAATCCAATAGGTGTTTTTTAAACGTCCCATGATCCCTTTATGTGAATCCATAAATGTTTTCTAAGAATATTCTTATTCCCAAAAGCTAGAAATTCATGATTCATAGAGTTTGTGATTCAAAGGCATGACTTCTTTCTTGATAATCCATAAATATTTTCCAAAATGTCCCTATTTTTCGAGTCAAAGATTTATGATTCTATAAGATTTTATGACAACAACAACGGACATGTTTTTATAATATGAATGACGATGTTAAAGATGAGAATGTTTCTATGATGATTATGATGGTGATGATTTTAATTCTAGAAATTCCAAAGCTTATGATGTTAATACTATTATGAGATTATTGGGATTATTTCACGATTTTCTCGATTTTATTCATTGTTGTTGATCTCACCTTATAATAATTGTTCCTTCAAGGTGAGATATAGCGATGATGATAATTCCATAATGAAAATCGGAGGTTACCGACCTTACGTCACTCCGATAGAGTCGTAGCTTTTATTTGGCTCTCATGCATGTTTTATATATATATGTATGTATTTTACTACACCGAGCCGCGCTATAGTCGGCCGGGTACGGCACCTATTGTGCAACCACCGATCGAGTCGCCGGTTGGTACTACACACCGAGTCCCGAAAGAGCCGGGTACGTTACACACCGAGTCCCGAAAGGGCCGGGTACGTTACACACCGAGTCCTGAAAAGGCCGGGTACGTTATGATGATGATATATATATATATGTATGTAAGAAAAAGTTTTTTATTAAAAAGTTGAGCATGCATGACATCCGCCTTATGAGGCATCCAGATGTACAGGTTATCTCTCTTGTTTCATGTTACCTTCCATATCTATATTATGTTGTTATTCATGCCTTACATACTCAGTACATTATTCGTGCGCGTCCCTTCTTGTGGACGTATTGCGTTTCATGCCACGCGAGTATATACAGATGAGTAGAGGATATTAGTAGAAGATGTTTCAGCTGGATTGGCGAGCTCCATTTTCTTCCGGAGTGTTACCGAGTCAGAGTATCTATGTTATGGTATCTTGATTTATGTTAGAGACTTTGCAGACAGAGTCACGTATATAACATGTCAGTCTTGTAAACGGCTCTGTAAGCCGATGTATCATTATGTTACAAATTTCATATGATTACAGATTTTACTTGATTTGAGAAAGACGAAAAGCTTGTTTTTTGAAAAGCTTTCATTATGCACTCATTTCATGATTTAAGAGTCCAGTAAGATTATGAGTATAACGAGAACCAGCGGGTTCGCTCGGCCCTAAGTAAGGGTCGGGTGCCCATCATGCCCTATCAAAAGTTGGGGTGTGATAAATTGGTATCAGAGGAGTTCGTCCTAGGGGTTGTATGCAAAGTCGTGTCCAGTAGAGTCCTGTTTATGGTGTGAAGCGCGCCACATTTATAAAAAAGAGGCTACGGGGCATCTAGGGTGGTTACTCTTCTTTCACATCTAAGATCGTGCGATAGAGCCAAATCATAGGAAATGAGATTCCTTATACTAACCTTTGATTTCAGCAGGCTACACGGATTTCGAAGGAGAAAGTGAGTGATGATATGGGAAGTCACAGAGGTAAGTCACTTCGTTGAGGCTACGTTAACGAATATATATATATATATATATATATATATATATATATATATATATATATATATATATATATATATATATATATATATATATATATATATATATATATAATGGATCGGTTGACATAGAGGTAAGTCGATGTAATACAAGTAGAGGAATTGATTAAATGTATCTCTTGATGATAAGTTCGATCATAAGTTTGTATGTCGGACAATTGAATGAATCAAATATATGCCTATATGATTGAGATGTAAATTTGAAGAATGAAAAGGGAAGGTAAACAAGAAGGTATAACGGGGCGTATCGCTAAAGGATCGGGTACATCTCGAGGTGTGATATATGAGGTAAGTTTTGATATCTTTGTTCTTTTACACGAAATTGGGAGCCCTGGGTGGGTGTAACATATATATATATATATATATATATATATATATATATATATATATATATATATATATATGCCCCGGTGAGGCATTATATATGGTATATTCTTTGCGTACGGAGTTTTGGATAATAAGAATTATAAAGGAGACTCTGCCAGAATTTTTTCAAAATCAGGTCATTGGGTTAGGTACATCTAACAAGAAGAAACGTGAAAAAGGAAATATCGTAAATAGACAATAAGTGGGATGTGTTGCTTTAGAAGAGTTATGGATTTGGCATGGCCTGAAGAATGATCTGTGAGGAAGGTGAGTTATACGAAGAGAAGGTTATTATGACAAATTCAAAGGTATTAAAGTATCGAAAGGATTATGGGATCAGTTATACATTTAAGTCAAGTTAAAGAGTATTACCGCATATAGATACGACCTAATCTTGACATATTATAGATGTCGAAGCTATGGAGATAGTTGTATACAAGTTGGATTGAGGGGAATAGTAGGGTTGCGTTAATAAGGCGATACAATATGAAGGGACTACGCGAAGATTTGAGGCCAAAGGTAGGATGATAAGCGAAGGACATACGCCTATGATATTACAGATAAATTGAGGGAAAGTGCAAGGCAACTCAAGTTAGAATGTTAAGGAATGATAAGAGTGAGAGGACATAAGGCAAGCTATGAAAGTATCGTTGAGTTAAGCTAAATAGAACATATCGAAATTGAGATCCAAAGAAGACCAAGGACAGAACTAGAGTGCAAAAGGAAAGGAAGCATTAAAAGATAACCAGAAGTGGAAGGAAAGAGGAAGGTAAGGATGATTACACGGAAGGGTATTTATGATAAAGAGAAATACCAGAGAAAATTGGGAAGATTGGTAGTACAAAAATATGATTTAAAAAGAGAAAGGTTAACTCCAATAGAGTGCGATACTGAAGTATCGATTGGGATGGATAAGCACAAGTGAAATACGACGAGTCTATTAGTAAAATGAAGTAACACATTGACGATAGACAGGGGCATAGAATACGAAGGTTTAGAACGAATGTGAATAACTTGGTAAGACAACTTATGTGGTAAGTGTAATAGGGTCAATCAGAAAGAGTTACAGGTTAAGTATGCTTACTCCACGAGGTTTATTCTGGTTTATAAGCAGTTTTACGAATGAGAGCAAGAAGTGGCACTCTATAGAATTGATTATGATTGGGATATAATGAGAACGTAGCAAGAACTGTAATACAAAGTAAATAAAGTATAGCGAGGAAATGACTAAAGAGGTGACATGTTCTATGTGAATAGAGAGTGAATGCAGGTGTGAAACCAATAAGCGAGCCATGAAGCAGTGGATAAGAAAGCTTATAAGACCTTGTTAGGGAAAGTTCAGCATAGAGGTTTCGCAATGACAGGAATGATAGCAAGCATGAGGGAAGAGGAAGTCAACTCGAAAAAGAAATCAGAGAAAGGTGACATAGAAAGGTGACATAGCAAAGAAGTGAGATAGCGAGAATTGAGATCACGAATGATATTTTTTGGTTATAAGTCAAACGGGAAAGAGAGATGTAAAAGACCAAGACTACGGAAAGATGAATGACTAAATAGAACGATTGTTAGGAAAAGGATCAAGATAATAAGGATGAGAGGGAATGAGTAGAATAAGTGTTGGAAGCGAAGAATGGATTGTATAGAAGTAATATATTTTGAAAGGACAAACCGTACATCGAGTTAAGAATAGGGTTCCTTGTGCAAGGAATAAAGGATTAATTATAAAACGGCGTAAGTATGGGTATAGAAAGATAAGGGGAAGATGACGCTACCAGTGAATGCTGACTATTGAAGAATGGGATAAGTGACACTACATGGATGGTACAGATGGTTAGACATACTATTATTTTGAGTATCCCGATGGGACAGTCGTTAATTGGAGCAGATGTAGGTATCAACTCATAATTAACGGTTGAGCTAAGCAAAGTACATCCTTGCTTGGGGTGCTATGTTGGCCGACCATCGGGTTACGACATATAAGCTACAAGATGAGTATGTTAAGACTTCACACATGAATTCTGCAGCTATAAATTACGGGAAATGGCATGAATATGATGCAAGACAATAAGGGAATTGAGGAAAGGGATACGTGAGTTCAAGGCTGGAAGTGAGGTAATGGATTTGAGAATAGTACAAGTGAGACCCCTAAAGGGGGGAAGTAAGTAAGGAAAATATAAGTGTTGAGATTGAAATGATGAATCCTAAGATGTGACAAGTATAGACCCTAAAACAAAAAGTGAGAGTTATACGGAAATGGTATAGTTGTTATCGTTATACATTTCAGTATGGACATTAAGTGAATCAATGAAAGGAACGTATTAGGCTTGAGATTGAAAGTAAGGATTGAAGATCGAAGTGTGGATTTGTTTTGAAGGCACCGTAAGATAAGACTCATAAGGAGGGAGCGAGTGAATAGAGTGCAAACATTCTAAACGCACTCAGATATGAAAAACAGATGCAGTTTGAAGTGAGAATTTTTGTAGAAGCAAGTTCAATAAGATCTAAGGGTTAGTCAGCAAAGGAATAGAGTGATTGAAGGGTATCTTTTGAGATTGGACTGAAAATAATTCGTGAGGAAGAAAAGAAATTGAACAATATTCCGAGTGAAGGGGACAAAGATTGACAAGATATTGGAATAACTACGATGCTTACTATGGTATGATCACCCAAGAAAGAGAGACTACAAAACGAAAGGACTTCTCTCTGGACAATTGAATGATCGGGTCGTAGAAAATAGATGCAATAGTGCATCGATTATGATAACATTAAAGGAAGAAGATCATTGAAGGAGGGATTCAAGATATTCCAGGTGTAAGTATACGAATTACCAATAGCCAGACTTAGCATAAGGACCCTTATTAAAAGAAAAAGAAAGGAGAGAATCGAGTAAAGCGTAGGGTGAAAGGAAATTTCGGTGTTATACTAACTGGAAAATAAAATACCGCAATAATCGACCCAGTCGCTATAGAAGGGAAAGCAAGGGATGACGATGCTACGAGTTCGAAAGAATGGGTACTAAAGGAAAAAAAAAAATTAACGATGGAATTGTGTCCTAATGGCATTACGATTTATACGAGAGAAGAAGAAGAAAAGCGACAGGTGATAAAGGTTATAGAATTGTCTATAGTAAGATATGATAACCAAGAAGCAGATAAGGAAGAGAGTAAGAATATGACAAGATAAGTCAAGAGAGATAATAAGAAGGACATAGTAAACATACGAGATATATAGAACAAAGTGATGATATCGCGAGACAAGGAAGGTTTTGAATAATAATGGAAGAGTTGATAGTGACTATGACGTGAGTTTCGTCTTATTTTAACATTCGAGGACGAATGTTCAAAAGGGGGGAGGATGTTACATCCCGTATTTTCGTGCGTTAAGTTGCATCATAGGTTAGTCACATAAGCTCAAAGGACGGGATTATGTTTGAAGTTATAAGTGTTTATGTTATGTTCAACAAGTGATAAGTAAGTGCCGCGAAGGTTGGAGGTTAAACGAATCGGAAAAAAAAAAAGTGTTGCTAAGTTTGGGATGTTGAATAAGTTATACAGACTGTATGGAGTTTTGGACATATCCAAGTATGCAAATAAAGAGATCGGTGTATAAAAGTTTTAGGTCTCGAAATAATTTCCGTGGATGAACAGTACTGCTACAGTGCCGACTTTGGAGCAACTATATAAAGGGGTTTAACCCCTCATTTTCAGCCAAGAAACCACCCCAAAAAAAAATTTTCAAAAATTCTAGAGAGTTCTCCAACCTTCCCTCCATTAAATTTCAATGCGAGTTAAGTAAAAATCTCCGGATTCGGGTTCCGCCGGCGTATAGTTACGATTATAATATTGTGTTCCGGTGAATTTGTGGCTTGGGAGTAAGGCAAGTATTAGAGATATTGTGGTATTAGCGGAAGTAAGGTATGAATCTTTCTCTTTTGGTATCATTTAAGGCTTATTTACGGAGATAAATTTATGGAATAATTATGTAGCGAATTCGTTTGCGGAGAAGTTGGAGAAAATATCATGTGGAGTATTTGATGGAATATTTTGGTAGTAATGAGGTTGTTGTTATTTCTGTTATTGTTATTGGTTGTTGATTGTTGGTATTGAGAATTCGGGCTAGCCATATAAATAGGGGAGATGCTGTCTGAATTTCGACAGACCTTAAAAGGAATTTATTTAGAGACTTAAGATAAGAGTGTGACAATGAGCCTAATGATAATACGAATGGTTGCCTATGTAGATTATGAGATGACGAACGATCCTAAATAAACCGCGCGACAGGAAGCAAGTTGGAAAGTCGGAGAGTAAGCTCCAAAGGTATGTTAAGGCTAGTCCCTTTCTTCTAAAGGCATGATTCCTTTCTTATGAATACAATAGGTGTTTTTCAAACGTCCCATGATCCCTTTATGTGAATCCATAAATATTTTCCGAGAATATTCTTATTCCCAAAAGCTAGAAATTCATGATTCATAGAGTTTGTGATTCAAAGGCATGACTTCTTTCTTGATAATCCATAAATATTTTTCAAAATGTTCCTATTTTCCGAGTCAAAGATTTATGATTCTATAAGCTTTTATGACAACAACAACGGACATGTTTTTACAATATGAATGACGATGTTAAAGATGAGAATGTTTCTGATGATTATGATGGTGATGATTTTAATAGATGTTTCTATGATGATTATGATGGTGATGATTTTCTAGAAATTCCAAAGCTTATGATGTTAATACTATTATGAGATTATTGGGATTATTTCATGATTTTCTCGATTTTATTCATTGTTATTGATCTCACCTTATAATAATTGTTCCTTCAAGATGAGATATAGATGATGATAATTCCATAATGAAAATCGAAGGTTACCGATCTTACGTCACTCCGATAGAGTCGTAGCTTTTATTTGGCTCTCATGCATGTTTTATATATATATGTATGTATTTTACTACACCGAGCCGCGCTATAGTCGGCCGGGTACGGCACCTATTGTGCAACCACTGATCAGTTGGTATTACACACCGAGTCCCGAAAGGGCCGGGTACGTTACACACCGAGTCCCGAAAGGGCCGGGTACGTTACACACCGAGTCCCGAAAGGGCCGGGTACGTTACACACTAAGTTTCGAAAGGTCCGGGTACGTTACACACCGAGTCTTGAAAAGGCCGGGTACGTTATGATGATGATATTATATATATGTATGTAAGAAAAAGTTTTTTTTTTAAAAAGCTGAGCATGCATGACATCCGGCGAGGCATCCGGATGTACGTGTTATATCTCTTATTCCGTGTTACCTTCCATATCTATATTATGTTGTTATTCATGCCTTACATACTCAGTACATTATTCATACTGACATCCCTTCTTGTGGACGCTGCGTTTTATGCCACGCAGGTATATACAGATGAGTAGAGGATATTAGTAGAAGATGTTCAGTCGGATTGGCGAGCTCCATTTCCTTCCGAGTGTTGCCGAGTCGAGTATCTATGTTATGGTATCTCGATTTATGTTAGAGACTTTGCGTACGCAGTCACGTATATAACATGTCAGTCTTGTAAGCGGCTCTGTAAGCCGATGTATTATTATGCATTATGTTACAAATTTCATATGATTACAGATTTTACTTGATTTGAGAAAGACGAAAAGCATGTTTTTTGAAAAGCTTTCATTATGCACTCATTTCATGATTTAAGAGTCTAGTAAGATTATGAGTATAATGAGAACCAGCGGGTTCGCTCGGCCCTAAGTAAGGGTCGGGTGTCCATCATGCTCTATCAAAAGTTGGGGTGTGACAATATGGTGTTTAGAGCCAAGGTTAAACTGAATATATAGTGTATGCCTAGTGTATACGGACGGTATGCCCTTTAAAGGGTTTTGCTCTTCATGTATAAGTGATACATTGGTAGTATATCCTGTATATTGGAGTCTTGACACTTAGAAAAATTTGTGAAAATTAGAATAGTATATATGTGGTATACCACGTATATCACCCTTTAATACTTAGGAAACTTTCGGCCTTGGCTAGTCATTTGGGCCTGTTGCCTGTGTGGCCTATTATTAATGTTATCTTTGAGTATACCTCATACCTAGGCCTTTTTCGTTATTTGCCGTCACAAAGTATTAAGTGGGCTAGGCCCAATAAATTGTAGTTAATCTTTTGACATTGTAATAGTTATCGTAGCATTTTAATTCTTGTACTTAGTTTAATTCATTGATGTATTCTAATGTTGAGTATACCCTTCTATGTCTTTGTCCACCCAAAACCGTTGGTGGGCCCCAATGAGGTCCGCTAACGTGTCTAGATCGAGTCAACCCCAACTTGGAGCGAAATGGAGCATACGTTGGAATTAAGACGAACCCGAATGCATAAATATTTTCTTTTGGGCTTGGTCGGCCCAAATTCTCTTTCTTCTTTAAATTACGCATTTTTTTGTTATTATTTGTGTAGTTATTATGTCAATTAGGACCCTTATGAGATTGTTGTATAAAAGTAGCCAAAAATGAGTTTACTACAAAAATCAAGACTAATTTTGAGACTTTAAATGCGAATTGGGACTGATTTGACAAAAGACCAAAATCGCTGAAATGTAAACGCGAATTGGGACTGATTTGACTAATTTCCATTTGCGGATATGTAAAACAAAACTATTTTTATCACACCAATTTATATTTACACAGACAGACTATTAGAACCCGTAGGTAAACCGCAATTGAGCGGATCCTTAATATCGGGGTGCCTAACACCTTCTCCGGGGGATCACTAGAACCCTTACCCATACTTTGGTTAGATTAGGATTCTTTTTGAAATTTAACCGTTTTGAATGAACCCTTTTCGAACTGGTTTTCCTAATTTCCTAAAAATTAGGTGGCGATTCTAAAATAAGTCCATTTAGAGTACCATCCACGTAGAACTATATTTTTTTCTTTTTCCCGATACGACTGACAACCGTACTTCCCCGTAACACTTTTCTTTTTAAATGAGGCAAGTGCTTGAGCCTTTTCTTTCCGGACTGCCCCAGAATGATCAAAGTCTATCAATTAAGTATTCTACTTTAGTATATGAGTACAAGGACACCCATATTGCTATACTTCTCAAACAACTCAAAAATGATCTTAGAAAAGTGACCCCGGGCCCACAAGGGCAAAATCGAAAATTTATTGGAAAATTAGTTCATTCGAAGTCTAAACAATCCCAACCCTAAGTTTCATGCAAATATAATCCTAAATGAACATCAATTTCATCAATTTATCAAAACCCCCAATTTTGGAGAAATCCCATAGACTAATCCATTGAAAATCCATTTTGAAATCAAGTCTAGAGTTTAGACATAGTTTATCCAAGCTTAATCAAGCTAAAAACTAGGAAATCCTTCCAAAACCATCCATGATTAGTTAAGAAAAAACCACTTTCAAACCTAGGGTTTATAAGTCACAAAATCCTCTTTCGAAACAAGTTTCCCATCAAGAAAATCCTTAATTAATCTATTATGAAATCATAAAACAAGGATAGGAAGCTTACCCTAATGAACTACCTCGAAAGTCCCTTCAATTTTCCCCTTCCAACGAGTTACTAGGTCCAAGAAATGATTTCGGGAGAATGGAGTTCGAACTAAATGGGACTTTTTGATCGATCCCGCACACGCCGACCATCCTCGCAGTGCGTTCAGCACTGGGCGTAAAATTAGCCACAGATGCGGCCTCACTTATGTTGGTGAAGTTCGCAGATGCAGGAGAAGGTCTGCAGATGCGGCCAACCTCCTGAACAAATCCCGAAGGGGTGGGCCCACAGGTGCGGCCCTGCACCCGCAGGTGCGGCACACTAGAAACTAGCAAAATTCTGATTTTTCACCAAGTTCAAGCCAAAACCTGAAACTCATCCGAGACGTCCCGGATACAACCAAATATGAAACCCACTCTAAAAACCACCTACGAACTCATTCGTGCCCTCGGAATTCGCAAAAGAAGTCGTCTTGACCCGATCAACCCCCAAATGCCAAAAAACAAACTTTTCACCCAAAGGACCAAAACACTCCCGAGTGCCTTGGGAACCGAACCAACCACCCTTCCAAGTTATAATCGACGTTCCGAACCTAATGGAGCTGACGGAATCCCCAACAAGTCTCATTTACCCAAAAGTCAACTGTTGGTCAACACTTTTTCACTTATTCAATTTAAAAACTTCTAAATACCTCAAACTCAACCAAGACTCGCCCGACTACCTCGAGAACCATTCCACTCATCCCTGCAAGTCAAATGCACTATAAAAAAGCTAGGAAAAGGGTTAAAAAGGTAAAAAGGTAAAAGTACCTAAATGACCAAATGTGTCCTTACACCAATGCGGCAACTTGAAGTTAATATTTACACATGGATTAGTTGTAACCCCTTATTGTGATGTTATAAAACATTCCTTTTACTAATTGAATTGATTTGTCAAAAAAATATTCCTTATGTGCTACCCTTAATCATATATTTAACTGTCACGCCCCGAAGTTGGGCTTGGATGTAAGATGGCACTCGGTGTCTGACTGCATGTGACCGAGCGAACCACATGGATATCTGAATCAACATAGGATATGTATTGATACGAAATATAAATTAAGCCATGAATAGTCTGAATAAAACATTTGACAACATAATAGTACTGAAAATCTTGTTTTAAAACATAAGTTTGGAAATAGTCTGAAAACATGATAGTGTAGCCCATAAGGCTGAACATAACTAACTACCCAACATGACATGACTGACTGGTCTATGAAACATGACATGACTGACTGGTCTATGAAACCTCTGATATGAGTCTGTAATATTGAAATGTTGCTGGGACAAGGCCCCCAGCATACCTGACTATCTAACATAACATGACTACTAAAAATAAAGACAGTGCCCCAAAGGAAGTGGGGCTCGCCAATTAGCTGATACGCGTGAATCCTAATGTGCAGTCTTGTCGTCTTGTAAATAAATAAATGCATCATGAAATGCAAGCCCCGGACAAAAGGGACGTAAGTACATTTGAATTGTACTTGTATGAAAACCAACTGAATGAATAAATAGTTGTGGGGTGCTCGGGAAAGGCCAACCCAAAACAATAAACATGTAACATACTAGAACTAAAACTGAAACATACTGATAGCTGAACTGAACAAGAAAAGTATATTGATAAATACTCCCTGTTTTGAATATGGAATCACCTGTTTTAAACTGAGTATATGTTTTATGGCCCTAACCAAGAATAAGTGCACAAATCGGTGGCCTCGGCCAAGTAAGTGCATCCAGCTATGGCCTCGGCTAACTATACGTAAAAAAAATCGCTACGGCCCTCGAGCCTAAATACAGGTATTCAACATTCAACAAATTGTATTAAGGAATTAAGAATCATATGAAATGCACATCACTAGAATACTGAACATTACTATGCTAAGACATGTATTCATGAACTGATTAGGGAGTTCAAAGTATTAACTATTCATAAGCATACCGAGTTTTCATTACTGAGGCTCATGGGATATCAAACACGATTCTATACTGATTACGTGCTGAATTCACGATATTCGAAATAACAATCATGAACGAATTACGAAACTTTATCGTTTAGAGAATAGTAGTTCTGAAGCTTTTCATGAAACTAAGGCTCTATTTCTGAAGCAATCTGTAGTAATCGTAAAAGAACGTAGCGTGGGGAAGATCAATAACATTCCTGCCCGTAGAAATTTAGCCTTACATACCTGTAAACGCTCCAACCTAACCAACTAGTTTTCTTTTCTAACGAAGAACACCCAAAACCCTAGCTTGAATTACTTAAGAAGGATTACCTTGGAAATCCCATGTTTTCATTTAAGAATCATGTATTTAGTGCTGGGATTTGTTAAGAATCCTAGAGATGTTCTTATCTTGATGTGAGGGGTTTAATAGGAGAGAAAATCATCCTTGAGGGGTTATCTACGTACTTGGAATATCTGAAAAATAAATTTTTGAGTTAAGTGTTGAATTTATAGGATATGGCATTTTGTACCTCCTAGCTCACTGAGCTAAGCCTATGGCATGACTATGTTGTGCTATGAATTGAACTCAGCGAGCTCCTACGTCCATTTCACACTTAATCAAAATTTCATGTTTTTCGGACTTTGCCGACAACGTTCAGGAAAATGGGTATATCTCAGCTTCGTTTGAGCTACACCATTCATCGTTAGAAAGGTATTTCAAAGGGATAAAACTTTCATGAGGAAGTTTTCCCAAATTCCTAATGGATATTCATGAAATTAGGCTAGAACGCAAACCTATCTTAAACTTAGTCGATTCTATCGAATTTTATGGACTTCACTATTCGTCTTAATTCCAAAATAACTATTTCCACCTAAACTCATACCCATGGGACTTCATATGGATAAAATGTCACATTAACACTCATTTAACATGTTCACACCTAACCCAGATTTACTGAATGTTACATTATCTTCCCTTTGGGATTATTCGTTCTGGAATGATTGTCCTGGTTGTAACTATGGCTAACTCTGGAACTCTAAAAAAATTTCAGTTGAGTTTACTCTGTGAATAAGCTACCTCAAGATTAACCAAACACCTGTCAACTAACCAGAGTATCAACAAGCCTCACAGGGCATCATAATACGCACAACAAGCATAACAGGGTAATCGAAGCATAAATGCGACTGATGGAAACACATGGTCACTGAATTGTCATGAATACATGAATACTGAGCTGAATAAATGCTGAACTGAATAGATACTGAGATGAATGAGCACTAAACTGACTGAGTACTAGGGACATGGAGATTATAGCTTTAAGTCTGAATACAAAGATGACATAAATATCTAAGTGCTGAACTAACATGAATATCTGAGTGCTGGAATCATGAATGTTATAACATGAGATTTGAATACTGGAAAGGTGAATGTCGTGACATGAGATCTGAACATTGCAAACATGAATATTATAACATGACATTGAGTGTACGGAGACCAACTCTGGTGGAAATTTTAGCTCATAAGCCACTTGATAGGTCCTTCATAGGATCCTGTATGGTCTAATATATATGGGACTAATCTTCCCTTTTTTTCTCAAATCGCATGACACTTTTCATAAGCAATACTTTCAAGAAACTCCCAATCGTTAACATAAAACTCTGAATCTTTGTGCCGCACATATGAAAAAGACTTCTGGAGACTCTTAGCCGCTTTCAAACGTTCCTGAATATTTTTTTATTTTTATTTCTTTTTTCATAGCCTGATGGACCAAGTCTAGCCCTAGCAATTCTGCTTTACTAACTTCATAACAACCAATAGGTGATCTCCAACTTTGCCCATACAAGGCTTCAAACGGTGCCATCTTGATACTGGCATGATATCTATAATTACGCAATGGCTTGTGGCTACGGCTAAAGGATTGTGATGGCTAGTGTGATATTTGTGGAATCAATCGATTGCATACAAAGGTGTGGTTTTATCAAATCAGGGAATTTAATGGGGTTAGTCAAATATACGACGATTAGCTGTGGCAGAAACATCTCACATGGAGAAATGGGAATTTGGGTCTTGAGCTAAGTTAAAGAGGATTTTGGACTGATGAAGTGAACAAGCGGTGCTATCGACGTATTCCTCTCTTGTAGGGTGTTTCTTGACGTTCATATAGAGATTTATTAGTTGCACGTCGGTCCCTGTACTTTTCTTTACAGATTGTGTACCGTCCCCCTTCGTTTGAGGATGAACGATTTTTTAATTGGTATCTGATGTAACGATCTGTTTGGTCGTTTAGGTCATTTTACCCTTTTACCCCTGTTGACCCTTTCCCTAGCTTTATTATAGTGTATTAATTTACGGGATGGGTGGAACGGTTCCCGAGGTAGTTGGGAGAGTCTTGATTGACTTTGAGGAATTTAGTAGTTTTTTTATTGACTAAGTGAAAAAGTGTTGATCAATAGTTGACTTTTGGGTAAATGAGACTTTTTGGGGATTTTGTCAGTTCCATTAGGTCCAGAAGGTCAATTATAACTTGGTAGGGTGATGGGTTCGGTTCCCGAGGTATTTGAGGGTGTTTTGATCCTTTGGGTGGAAAGCTTGTTTTTTGGCATTTAGGGGTTGACCGGATCAAGACGGCCTCTTTTGGGAATTCCGAGGGCACGGGTGAGTTCGTAGTGTGTTCTTAGAGTGGGTTGCATGTTTGTTTGTATCCGAGAGGTCTCGGATAAGCTTCGAATTTTGGGTTGAACTTGGTGAAAACTCAGAATTTTGCTGGTTTCTAGTGTACCACACATGCGGGATTTCGTCCGTAGGTGCGAGTATATGTGGTCAGGGGGTTGGCTGCATCTGCGAACTTCCCAACTTAAGTGAGGCCGTATCTGCGGCCAATTTTCCGCAGATGTGAGCCTACACCTGCGAGGGATGGTCCGCAAGTGCGGGATCGCTGGATCAGAAAGTCCCATTTAATGTCATCTTTTCCAACTTCAAACCCCATTCTCACTGAATCATTTCTTGGACCTAGTAGCTCATTGGAAGGGTAAAATCGAAGGGTTTTTCAAGGTAACTCAATGGGGTAAGCTTCTTATCCTTGTTTTATGATTTCACAATGGATTAATTAAGGATTTTCTTGATAGAAAACTTGTTTCGAAAGAGGATTTTGTGACTTATAAACTCAGGTTAGAAAGTGTTTTTTCTTAACTAATCATGGATGATTTTGGAAGGATTTCCTAGTTTTTAGCTTGATTAAGCTTGGATAAACTATTTCTAAATGGATTTTCAATGGATTAGTTTATTGGTTTTCTCCAAAATTGGGGGTTTTGATAAATTGATGAAATTGATGCTCATTTGGTATTAGATTTACATGAAACTTAGGGTGGTTATTGTTTAGAGGGTGGTTATTGTTTAGACTTCGCGAGAACTAATTTTCCAACAAATTTTTTATTTTACCCTTGTGGGCCCGGGTTCACTTTTCTAAGGTCATTTTTGAGTTGTTTGAGGAGTATAGCAATATGGGTGTCCTTAAACTCATATACTAATGTATAATACTGAATTGATAGACTTTGATCGTTCTGGGGCGATCCGGAAAGGAAAGGCTGAATGGATTAGTTTATGGCACCTATTCAGCTTCGAGGTAGGTTACGGCTTGCCTTTGTTTTACTCCGATTGGAGAATCATATGTATTTGATAGATGTTAACGGGAAAAGCATGATAGGCCATCGAGCATGGTTGTGGTGATGAATCCACTGGTTTGGTATGGATGTTGTTATGTGGGCTTGTCGCTATGTTGGCTAATACGTGTGTTAGTTGATTGATTTGTTTTGTCATTTGATTCTCGCTCATCTCATCGAAAGGAAAGGCTTAAAGTAATGACTTGAATTGTGTTCAGCATTTTTGGCATACATTATTTGATTCTATGATACACGTTGTTATATCTCACCTCAGCACGGGCATCCCTTTCTAGTATCTTTCATATGTTAAGGTGGTTCGCTAGTTCCTTTTAGTATGGTGATAATCAAAACGAATTCACATTCTAGGATTACATTGGTGACACAATTTGTAATACCCCACTGTATTGTAACTAATGCAGCTCTAGCCTCACTGCGTGTTGCTTCTGCATGCAACTTCCCAATGAGAGCACAAAGACACAAAATCATACTCTCTCCGTTCCAATTTATGTGATACTTTTTGCTTTTTGAGAGTCAATTTGACTTAACTTTAAAGTTAAATTGATTAGATTAACTCAATATTTTAAGATTAGAAATTTATATATTTGAAACTACATGAAAAGGACTATAAGTTGCAACTTTTCTCATACTAATTTGATGAAAAAATACACCTCAAAATGTTGTTCAAAGTTCATGCAATTTGAATCTCGGAAAGCGAAAAGTATCACATAATTGAGACAGAGGGATTTTAGGTTCAATTCCCAAGGGTGTGGCCTAGTGGCTAATGAAGTAGGTTGAGCACCATGAGGTCTCAGGTTCAATTCCCAGCTGAGATAAAAACACTAGGTGATTTCTTTCTATCTGTTCTAGCCTTGGTGGATAGAGTTACCTGGTACCTGTTACTGGTGGGAGACGGTAGGTATCCTGTGGAATTAGTCGAGGTGTGCACAAGCTAGCCCGGATTAAAAAAAATGGGATAGAGGGAATAGTACCATTTTGGTCCCTACATTGTCACGCCTCGAACTCGATGTCTGATTGCATATGACCGAGCGAACCACATGACTGGCTGAATCAACATGAGACATATATCGATATATATATATATATATATATATATATATATATATATATATATATATATATATATATATATATATATATATATATATATATATATATATAAAAGCCTCTAAAGAATAATGAAGTATCGATTGTTTGCGGACAAGTGCCCCGCATACTCGATCGTCTAAAATACCGAAAGATCGTAAATAAGATAATGCCCTGAAGGAAACTGGGGCTCACCAAGCAACTGATACGAGAATCCTAGCGAGCAGATCCATCGTCCTATAAATCAATACATCCATCGTGAAATGCAGGCCCCGGTCAAAAGGGACGTAAGTACATTTGAATTGTACTTGTACGTAAAACCAACTAAAAGAAATAAGTAGTTATGGCTGCTCGGGAAAGGGCAGCCCAAATCAATAAACATGAACATACTGATAGATGAACTGAACAAGAGAAGTATAGTCATAAGTACTCCTTGTTCTGAATGTAAAATCACATGTTTTAACTGAGTTATATTCTGTGGCCTCAAGCCCAAAAGTAAATGCACAAATCTGTGGCCTCGGGCCTAAGTATACGTATACATAAACTGTGGCCTTGGACCCAAATATAGGTTAAACTATGGCCTTGGGCCCAAATATAGGTGTTCAACATTCAACAATTTATATTAAGGAACTGAGAATCATACTGTAATGCATAACACTGGAATACTGAACATTACTATGTTGAGACATGTATTAATAAACTGATTATGGAGTTTAAAGCATTAGATGTTCATAAGTATTATGAGTTTTCATGACTGAGACCCATGGGATATCAAACACGATTCTATACTAATTACGTACTGAGTTCACGACATTCAGAATGACAATCATGAACGAATTACGAAACTATATCGTTTAGAGAATAGAAGTTCTGAAGCTTTGCATGAAACTAAGGCTTAAATCTATTTGTGAGGCAATTCATAATAGTCATAAAAGAACGTGGCGTGGGGAGAATCATTAACATTCCCACATGTAGATAGTTATCCTTACATACCTTAATTGCTCCTAAACTCGAAGAAAAATCCAATCTTTGGAGAAGAAACCCAAAAACCTTCACTTGAACCTTTGAGAAGGGTTTTCTTGAAAACCAAAATGAACAATACCAATATTATCTCTATAATAGGTTGATAACATAGGATTTCACTTAGAATTCATGTATAATCATTAAAATTCACTTAGGAATACATAGGAGGGACTTACCTTAATGAATGAGGATGAGAAGAAGAGAGAATACTCGTTTTAGGGCTTGAGGTTGTGAAGAATGAAGTGAAAAAAGCTTTAAAACGAAGTTTTAAAGTTGTTGTCGGGCCTGTTTTACGCCCATTTAAGGCCCATTTTATGGCCCGTAAAATCTACCGTAAATCTGTAACATTGTCTGTGATTTTTGAGCAGAATTTACGGCCAGCTTTACGGCCCATAAAAGTGTTTATGGGCAGATTCGCGGCCCGTAAATTCTGCCGTAAGTCGGCAAAACACTGTTTAGTAAAATGTGCATAACCTTTTGTACAAATGTCCATTTGGGCTCCACCATATATGGATGGAAAGGTATTTTAAAGGGATACAACTTTCATAGAAAACGTTTTCCCAAATTCCCAACTAATAAGGGGATTATACTTTCTCGAAGTGAGACCTTGTACAAACTCACTTGAAAACATGCTCCATAGAGTATCTTCCGACTTTACTTTATCCTAAGACTCTTCTTATGCCTTGATTAAGGTTTCAAAACACTTCCCATCTTGGTTTCATTATATCCCTATCTTACGAGTCAACCTTAGCCCAAAGGCACGAGGCGTTATATACATATGCTCCTAGCACTAGCCTTCAATGTTTATCTTAATCCAATAATCAAGAGGCTTTTTCTACTTTACCATTGTTCATTCACATCATAGGGAAAATTTGCACAATTTGATTACAAATGCTATAACAGTCAGCTCGACCAAACCCTGCTAACAAGGCCGGCTGGAGGGGGAAGCAACTAATGTAGTTGCTTTAGGCCCCCCAAAATGAAGGCCCCAATTTTTTATTTTATTTTATATACATTATATTATAAAACTATGAATGAAAGAGACTAGATTTTATACTTCTTTTCTTGAAATGTGATAGACGTTATTGAAATAAATAGTTTTAATTTTACACTCTTTCCTTCCCATTTATGTGACAATCTTTCTTTTTTAGTTAGTCCAAAAAAGAATGACATCTCATTTTACCCTTTATGAGATGATTTATAGCCACAAAATTTCTTTGGCGTATTTTAAACCAAAAGTTTCAAAAATCTTTCTTTTCTCTTATACTTCGTGTTGAATCAAACATCTTCACATGAATTAGAGAGTAATAAACGTTATGCAATATATAAAAGTGAACAAATTGATGACTACTTTGATAATTTTAAAAAGATGAAGTCTCTTGTAGAGTTGCTTGTTTCCTACAAATACTGGATTAAAACATTTTTTTTCACTTCAAAATAGACTTGAATTGTTCTAATTGTATGAAATTATTTTGACATCTACATAGTGTTATGAAATTGAGATTATTAGATTATGAGAAGTTAGAAAAATATTGTCGTAACCGTCTATCTATGTTTCTCACACAAATGTTGATTTAAATTTTAGTAAATATAGTTACTAAATATCTCCAACAGTGAAGCTAGCATGTAACTGAGTGAATAATCAAGATATACAGGATGAACTATATACCATCTTCACAAAAAAAAAAAAAAAAAAAAAAGTTGATTTAGAATAAAAATATGTAATATTTTATTAGATACTCCATCCGTTTCAATTTATGTGAACTTATTTAATTTTTAATTTGTGCCAAAATGAATTACCTCTTTCCTAATGGGGAAACAAATTCACTTTATGCAATGATTTACAGCTACACAAATATCCAAGGCTTATTTTGAACAACAAGTTTCAAAAGTCTTCACTCTTTCTTAAATGTCGTGCTCAGTCAAATAGGTTCGCATAAATTGAAACGGAGGGAGTATTTTTTAGGCCTCTTATAGAGATTTGATTTTAGGCCACCGATTTTGTTGAGCCGACCCTGCCTGCTAACCTTGAACTTGGATCCATTTAAGGTGGTTTATAGTAAATTCTCCGAACTGACATATTAGACTCTCCATACCAGACTGCAGACTTGGTTTCCATACCTGACTGCAAAGGCGTATCTAGCCTATATGGTAGGGGTTCAACTGAACCCTAAACATTTGACGCGAAGCTTTAATTTATGTATAAAAAATTATTAAAATTATAATAAATAGTAGATATGAACCCCTAAATTTAAAAATATGAAGGGTTCAATATTAAAAATCTTAAGATTGAACCCATAAAATTTAAAACCTGAATCCGCGTCTGCCTGACTGCAGACTTGGCCTTCTAGATTTGATAATAGATTCCTACTGTGAGAATCGTGAAATGGTGGGGGACAATATGAAGTGCTGCACAACTACGAGAGTGGAATAACTGTGAACATGACAAACACATGCACAAAACTTAGATTTATTTTATTTTTATTTTTTAGGGATGGCACTTCCTAGTTGTATGTCCGCGGCCTTTTAATGAACAAAAAAAAAAAAAAAAAAAAAAAAAACATATACTTCGTCCACCTATTTTTACTTGTCACGTATTGATTTGACACATCATTAAGGAGCCAAAATTAGAATGACAATTTTATGATATCACCCTTTGAATATGATAAATGTAATGTTTTGGGAAATACATGGATAAGTGATTATAGTAAATAATAAGGATAATTAAGATAAGTGTTAAATTCTGTCTTAATTTGCTAAATTGGACAAGTAAAAGTGCACATGTATTTTTAATATAGAGGACAAGTAAAAATGAACGGACGGAGTAAAAAAGGAATCTACTCATCCCTGTAACTCCAAGCACCCCCTGACGACCAATAACTAGTCCCAATTTATGTGGTACCATTTGACTAGGCACAAAATTTAGGAAAGAGTGGAAGATAGTTGAAATTTGTGATCTAACGCAAACCTTAGATATTTGTATGTCTATAAATCATTTCATTAAGAGTAAAAGAGAAATTTCAAAATTAAGTTGTGTCTAATCATAAAAAGATGACATTCATTTGGGCAAATTAAGAAGAAAAATGTGCCCCATAAATTGGAACAGAGATATTATAAGACTCGTGGAGAACTAGAAATGTACAAATTTGAGCCAAAGCTAAGTGCTACATTTTTTCCCAACTAATATAACTACAATAAGGATTTTGTTTCTTTGGCGCAGCTGGAGCATGTAATAATGAAAGGCATAAGTGTGTTTTCTCTATTTTGTCATGTGATGATTAAGAATGTAAATTTTCAGTTAGATTCAGGAAAATGCATCTGTTCAAATGGTCCAACCATCGTTACTAACCAAATCTTTGACCATTTAATTCCCGTGAGGTTCCTCCACATGAATGATCTGGGTCACTACTGCACCCATATTTGTTCAATTATTCCACCATAAATTAATGTTACCAGTATTAATAATCATCCAATTATGGCCTAATTTAGTTTGTAGTTACTTATCTTTATTTAATACACCGATGAGATATGTTCAAGTTTTCTCTATACGTATTTTGCTTGATCTTATTATAGCTAAATACACATCGATCAAGATAGCAATTAAAAGGAACAAAAGGTAAACTCAAAAAATAGAGAAGCCTAATCCAAATCAAGATGAATCAAAAGGAGAAAAACCGAACCAAATTGAATTTATTTTTGGTTCGGATTGAATTTTATATTTTTAAAACAAAAAACTGAAAAATTGAAGCAGAATAAAAAAATCAACCGAAAAATGGAACGAACGGCCCTACGAAAGACCAAACTACAAAAGCAACTCCACTTGAGATAACATTATATTAATTAAATGTAAGTGCTAAATTCTACAAATCATTATAAAGAAAAGCGTTAATCATAATTGTTAATTTGTATAACGATAAATTAGGTCATAAACATAATTGATTGAACCTCTATTATCACAAAAGGACAAAACAACGAATTAATATTAATTTAGTAGTAAATGATTGTACGACACTTTGATCGAAAATAAATTATATTCCAACAATTGCAAATAAATGGGTGTTTATGGTGTGGGCCGTGGGGTGTCTTTCACTCAATTCTTGATTTCAGCCCTTCTCTTTAGCGTATCTTAAATTGTTGTCACTGGTTAGCGGAAGAAAATTAATGTAGATAATGATTTGACATAAGATATTAATTGAGTAATTGAAGTGTTCTATGCAATTTATAGAATTTGATAAAGGATATCAAAAATTATCTAACGGATAAAAGCCAAAAGAATTAGAAAATGAGAAAGAAATAAGAAACTGTTATGAAATAATAATAAAAGTATAAGACAATGATACATATGGTCAAAAAAATTGGGGGAGAGAGAGATTTATTGCTCTTCAAACTAGGACAATTGAGGTGGCAGGACCCTGAAGTCTTTTTCTAAGTGATAGATCCCCTATTTTTTTTTCTCCAGAAATTACTAATGATAAGATTAGCAAACACATCGAGGCCTTTTTGTATTTTTAAAATTTTTAGCGTTAAGTTTTAAACTTTGCAAAAAAAAAAAAAAACTTTTCTCTTTCTCTTTCTCTTTCTCTTTATTTTTCTCTTTCTTCTTCCCCGAAAATCATTCCTTTACTCCAAAATTCTTCCATTTCTTCATCTTCTATGTGTGTAATCATCGTTGGAAGCTAAACTTGAAGTATACATACATTTTGGTTGCTAAAAAACATGAAGAAGGAGCTGGAAGCCATTTACGGCCATTAACAAAGCTTCGAAGCTTTAATTCAAAAATGTAGCTTACTGCAAACGCCCTTCGTTTTGAGCGAGTGATACCTCAAAAAAACCAGAACATCGAGGAGGATTCATATATGAAATTTGAAGCAATTTCGTTGAGATTTGACATGATTTTGGATCGATTTTATAACAACTCTCAAGGTTGAAGAAGATGATAGTTCAAATTTTGGATTACTGCAATCAAGCTCTATTTCACATGAGTGATATCTCAAAAGAACCGGAACGTGCAGGGGAGCTCATATCTAAAATTTGAAGCAGTTTGGTTAAGATTTGACATGGTTTCAGATCAAATTACAACAATAAGTTGTCTAAATAAGACGACACCGATGTAATAGCCTAATCTTTACTCAGGTCTATATGCTTGACTATTTCTAGCAGTGTCGTCTTCTTCCTTTAGGATGAACAACTGCTATAATTTGAGCTGAAACCATGTCAAATCTTATATATATAATGCATATATAAAACAATTTATATATGGAATGTAGCAGTTGCCAATGCCTAAAAAAAAGGGAACATCGAGGATAATTCATATTTGAAATTTGAAGCAATTTCGTTGAGATTTGACATGATTTTGCATCGATTTTTTAGCAACTCTCAAGGTTGAAGAAGATGATTGTTCAAATTTTGGATTACTGCAATCGAGCTCTATTTCATATGAGTGATATCTCAAAAGAAGCAGAACGTGGAGGGGAGCTTCAGCAGTTTGGTTAAGATTTGAAATGATTTCGGATCAAATTACAGCAGTTGTTCGTCCAAAAGGAAGAAGATGACACTGCCAGAAATAGTCTAACAGAATCTTTACTCAGGTCTATAATAGCCAATGCAGAAGCTTAGTAGAAACTATAGTAATTCGAGTAAAGATTCAAATTTAGACTATTTCTGGCAGTTGTCGTCTTCTTCTTTGGACGAACAATCGCCGTAATTTGATCCGAAATCATGTCGATCTTATATATATAATGCATATATACAACGTATTGTCATATGGAATGTAGCAACATAAGTTTTGTTAGCATTTCATAGTTTCTATATATATATATATATATATGAGAACTGAAAAGGGTCACATTTTAGCCACTAAGAAGCGATTATCGTTATTAGACACGACTGTGATTTTTTGTAAGACCCTACAATTTAGATGAAATTATCTTGAAAGTTGATGAATTAATTCTTGAAACTTATCAATGTTGGCATTTAAATGAATAATTAACAAAATGATAACGTCATTATTGACATAAATACTAAGTCGTTCGCTGTTAATCTAAACATTACAAGTTGGTCGCATAATTATTTCACCTATTGCAATAAAGACAAGAACATATCACATTGATCGCATGTAATTATGTCATTAATTTCAATATAGATCATATGTAGTACATAAACCATTTGCAACATGGCTAAAAAAAATATGTGTTGTTCACATAAAGTTATGTCACCAATTCCAAATTGTTACATATAGCTATGATCATCATAACTTTTTCTTCAACACATTATTAACATTACTAATTAATTATCATTATTTTAGATTATTATAGTGTTTTTTCACTAATTTCATGGTGATAACATATTGTTTAGTTACAAATATAAGTTTTATAATCTAAAATTAGTTCACTTCTTATTAAAAAAATATTTTTTTTTATCACAAAAGATGAAATTATACTAGTCGTTCGCTATTAATCTAAACATTACTAGTTTGTCGCATAATTATTTCACTTATTTCAATAAAGACAAGAACATTTCACATTGATCACATGTAATTATGTCATCAATTTCAATATGGATCATATTTAGTATATTAACCATTTGCAACATGGCTAAAAAAATATGTGATGTCCACATATAGTTATGTCACCAATTTCAAGTTGTTACATATAGCTATGATCATTATAACTTTTTCCTCAACACATTATTAACATTACTAATTAATTATCATTGGGTTCGAATCCCTCTCTCTCCGTTTTTGCTGATTGAATAGATTTTTTTCTTTAGTGTTTTTTTTTTAGATTATTATTGTCACGATCCAACCCCGTAGGCCGCGACTAGTGCCCGAGCCGGACACTCGTATACACACACGTTGGGGCCGTAATCGCCCCACAACTAGCATAATAAGGAACTTATATAAAAAGGCAAGACGTCGTCTCAAAACTGTCACATATATATATATATATATACATATCACAGCAAGCTGTCTCCTGAGGAGTTACAACTCCCAACAGATAACATCATACATAAGCCGGCAAGGCTATCATAACACGTGGGAACGCCCCAACTATATACACGCAAGCCGACAAGGCTGCCACAATATACAGCATCCCAAATATATATATACATACGCAAGCCGACAAGGCTGCACACTACGAACGGGAACGACCCAAAACATAAGTCATATATACACAACTAACAAAGAACTATATACAAACCCACACATATGTCTACGACCTCCAAGAGGACAACAAGAACATGAGGACGGTGGCCCCGCCGTACCCCTGGCTAAGTATATATATATACAACAAAAGGGTCTATACCAAAATATAGGCTTCGGAACAAGGGAGCACTCCAAGATAGCAGAATAGATATCCTAAGCTGGCGGATCACCAAAACGAGCGTTCGTATCGGGCATGAAATGCATTTCGAAGAGCGGGGTCACATTTAAATATGTACCGAGTATATAAAGCATGAAATACAAGAACAGGATTATAACCGAAACAAGAATTACAAAAACAAGTACAATAACTTAATACCAAATGTTTGCTTTTGAAACACAAATCATGTATATCAATATCATATATCATATCCGGCCCATTATAGGACTCATGAACATGGTCGCCACCCCGTCTTTGCGCCATAACACGCATACTCTGGAATTACTAAAGATAACTCCGTATCACAAAGATAACTCCGTATCACAGCATAACTCCGTATCACAGCATAACTCCATATCACCGCATAGCACCATAACACAGCATAACACTATAACACAGCATAACACCATTATATAATATATATATATATATATATCGTATCTGGCCCTTTAGTGAGGGACTCGGTGAACAATGCAATGAAACTGTGCACGATAACATACCCGGCCCGGACTCGGTGAAAGATGTACGGAACCGTATGCACGAGCAGATTAGTGAGCAACCATATGCATATAAATCATCTTTTGAGACTAATAGATAAAAGTAGACTAACCAACGCTCGAGTATCAGGATGACAGTCATAACCAGTACCCTTTTGAATGTCATTATGAACTATATCAAATAAAAGTCTCAGGGATCATAGACATGTATCAAGTTAATATGAGACAGCTTATAAAAGTTATGATCATTAGTCAATATAGAGTTTTTCAGGAATAGAAACTTTCATGAATCATTTACTATCTGATCATATAGAAAGCTCGAGGGCAGTAGCTCGACTTTTGTAAGAATTCTAATATCAAAAAGTGAATAAGAATCATAATACATGCTCGGAACTTATGAATAGAATTACCCCAAAGCTCATATCGTTTCATACTTACATCTAGGACATGCCAAAAGAAAGAAAGGATAGGCTTTACATACCTTTAGCATTGCCAAAAGAAAGAAAGGATAGGCTTTACATACCTTTAGCGTTTACTCGCAACACAACACGTATACGCCGCCCCAATAGCACCTCAACCTATATTCGTACGTCAAGAACTACTAAGCTACTTGGGGAATTCAAACGTATTCTAACGTTAGTAACTCCTTTCTAATAATTTGACGACGTTTCCTTTACATTCAAAACCAACCACATACAACCAAGCCAACATCAATGATTATACGTTCAAGTATCAATCCGAGACTATTCAAACAAGACTCGAGAACACTCGGGGCAGCCCGTACAACACTCCAAAACAGCCCAACCAACACACAATACCATATATAATCCTCCAAGCTCAATAAGAACAACAACAACATATCAAACAGCCCCTAACTAACAACATAACCGATACTCGAAAATCTTGCGAATACCTACGAACATACCAAGCCAACGACATACAATTCTTATACGTTATTTCATACAATCTTTTCGTCCAATCTTGATGAAATACAACAGCAGCCACACGACAACTATATCACTTATTCATAGGCATGAAAACCACATTAATATCACAACAAGTTCTACAATGACCCACAAAACAAATACGAGCCTTCAACTTTGACCATCTAATTCTTCATTCTCATCATAAAATCCACAACAACAACAACCAAAATATTAATTCAAATCACCCACTAATTTAAAATAAAATGCCCTTTTACTGCTTGAACAACTTTCCAACATCAACATACATAATTCCATGTATTCAATTCATATCTACCAATCTATAACAAGTCCAAATCACCTCTAAAACATGTAGAAAAGATTAGATCTTACCTCACTAAACTTGGACAGATCTTCCAATAACTTGCACAACTTGCCCACTTCATCTTGTTCAACTTTAACTTCTACTCGTTGCTCCTTAGATACTTAAAACACTTGGAGATTGATTTTCATCATGAACATAGATTCTCTAAAAGGCAAATAGGCACGTGAGCTTTGTACCATGGTTGTTCATGCTCCCTTCTCCAATCCAAGGTGAATTTTAGCAATGAATTGATATAAAAATTAAGGCTAGCCGTGAGTTGAAGATACTGCCAAGCCATGGCTGGCCGTGGCTCTTTCTCTCTCTAAGTGGCTAAAAATGGAGAGCATCTCTCTCCTAATTCACTTTGGAATGAAAATATGACTAAGCTTGGTCATCATTTCAATATTTATATGTTGTCCATATGGTTGACATGTGTCCAACCATGTGACATGTGTCCCACTATGATTTACAGCCAATCATAATTGTCCATGTGTTGTGCGGCCCACTTAGTGGTCTAATTAGGCTAATTAATCATAATTAATCACTAATCCCCACTTAATAATTTAATCATGGTTAAATTAATCCCTAATCTCCATTAATATTTTCATGCCAATTAAAATTTATAAGCAATCCGTGCATTGATAAAAATCGGGGATTAAAAGTCCTGGTGTCATATCCATAAATAATCTTGTCCTTGGACTTATGCCGATTAGCTTACGAATAATCCGTCGTATAAAATGCGGGATATAACATCCTTCCCCCCTTTAGAACATTCGTCCTCGAATGTTAAACTAGTCTCATAAGGTCTTATAAGGATCTCGGGGGAGTTTCCTTCATTAACATAACATGTAGTCTCATCTACCAATCAATATAATCAAGTGAGGAATTTAGATTACCTGTAGGCGTAGAGAAAAAGTACGGATATTTATTCTTCACCTCCCCTCCGGCTTCCCAAGTCACCTCTTCCCTGTTATTGTTCTGCCACAATACCTTAACGGAAGCCACGTCTTTAGTACGCAACCTCCTTACCTGACGATCCAGTATGGCTGTGGTTCTCCTCGTACGATAGCTCCTCTGTTACTTGGACACCATCCACAGGGAATACCCTAGAAGGATCGCCAATACATTTGCGAAGCATCGACACGTGAAAGACTGGGTGTACTGCTTTCAAATCAAATGGTAGGTCTAATTCATAGGCAACCTTGCCTACCCTACGGAAAATCTGGTAAGGCCCAATATACCTCGGGCTAAGCTTCCCCTTCTTGCCGAATCTCATTACACCCTTCATGGGTGTCACCTTCAAGAATACCCAATCGCCAATCTGGAACTCTAAGTGTCGACGTCGATTATCTGCATATGACTTCTGTCGACTCTAAGCTGCTAATAACCTTTCCTGAATGAGCTTTACTTTACCAACTGCTTGCTGAATCATATCTGGGCCAATTAGCTTAGTTTTACTAACATCAAACCAGCCAATAGGTTACTTGCACTTTCTGCCATACAGAGCCTCATACGGTGCCATCTGGATACCAGAATTATAACTATTGTTATAAGTAAACTCAATAAGTGGCAACTGATCATCCCGCCCTACCTCTGAAGTCAATAGCACAGGCCCGCAACATATCATCTAGTATCTGAATAGTACGCCGACCTCGTCCGTCGCCTCCGAGGGCGGAATGCCGTGCTAAGATTTACTTATGTCTCCAACCTTCCTCCGGAATGATCTCCGCAGGTTAGTTGTAAATCGGGGATCCTTTGTCTCGATATAATAGATGTGGGAACCCTCGTAAAGTCTCACTATCTCCTTGCTATATAACCTTGCATAGTCCTTACCGAACAGTCATTCCGATTGAATAAAACGGGGTCGATTTGTCGTGCCCTATCCACAATACTCCATAAGTCATCCCCGGAGGCGGAAGTGAAAATAAGCCCTTTTGAATCTTACCTGTTTTTTCAAAATCTTTAAAAGATTTTTGCCTTCCCTTTTTTTTATTTAATTCAACCTTAGATTTCACAAGTAGCATAAGCCCATAAATTTCTTTTTTTTGCTGCAACTATCTTAAGGGGATCCCAAAAAATTTTTTTTACATATTATTCTTTATCCGAATAAATTTTTTTCGATCGTTCGCTTTAAAACCCTTTCACAATTTCCCTTTAAACCAACCTCGAAACTTTTGGCATATTATCTCGTGTTTTTTCTTTTTTTTAATTAAAATTTTTTTTTTTTTGCCCTTTACTCGATTTTTTTTTTCTTTCTTGTCACACATCATTTCGTTTTCCAAGAATATACGAAGGTGCCCAAAAAGAAATATTAGTGTCGTTTAACTATTCTTCATGCTTTACCTTATTTTCCCCCCCCCGTATTTACAACCCGGGGGGGAAAAACTTGCCAACCAAGCCTGTCCTTTTGCCCTTTGTATTAATTTATCTCTAATTTAGCTTAAACCATCTTTACATGTTTCCTTAATGTACCTAAATTATCCCGCATTGTCATTACTAAATCCTTTCTCTTTCTTATCAAGATCCTGGGCTCATTAATATAAATATTCATAGGTAACATAACTATCTCGACTTGTATAAAATATTCAATCTTATCCTTTTTCTTCTCCGGTTCATTCTACTTCCCTATCCCTCCGTACTAACATTCGCTCGATTATCTTTCTACTCCTTTTCTTTTCCCTTTTTTCCCCTTTTGGTTTTTTCACTTTCTACATAGGGGGAATTTTCTATCCTTTTTTTCTTTTTTGTTACTTATAGTCCTA
>NC_081349.1:41130190-41184931 GCF_029784015.1 Lycium ferocissimum
AAAACATAAAAACAATGGAAAACCTTAAATAAAAAGTCATTTAAGTAATGCATATAATCCACGTACCTACGTAGCGCTCGAACTGACCCTTATTGACATCTTGACATACTATACACAGGACACTATCTGCCAAGTCTCTAAGAATACATAACTGAACACATAAGTCGGTACAAGGCCCCAACATACCTGTAATCTTTTATGCACAAACAAAGCTGACTCGGCTCCAGAATAAAGTGGAGCTCACCAATCCAAGCTGATACTCGACAACCCTCATATGTATAACTTTCCTGTCAAACAATACGGGGTTGCGGGCATGACTAACGACATCCAGTAAAAGGTCGGTACAAAATAATGTACCGAGTATGTAAGACGAAAATAAAATAGTATACATCACAGTTTAAATGGTAGGAAAAAACGGATTTCACTGCGTACCGTGAGCGTCCTTCGAGAATCATGAATATGCAAATGAACTTTCAAAATATCTTATATATATAATGCATACCTTTACTGCTCTTCGGCCCGGGCATAATAACATATCGCCCATCGGGGTTCCCGTCATAATCATCGTGGTCCCGGCTAGACCGTGGTGGTGTGCGTATATAACACCATAGCCCTTTCCCTTTCCCCATAAAATCACGTGATATATATATATATATATATATATATATATATATATATATGCGTACGCAATGCATATGCGACCCATAAGACTCGGAAACTCCTTTCGGAGCAACTCTTACTCGTATTAGGAACTTCTTCCTATAGTCATTCGTCTCCTTCGAGACTTAACATTAACATGAAGTGCATAAATAAGGAATTCTTATGAATGTCTCCTTCAAGACTTAAACATGAAGATAACATATGGACATAGAAGCTTATGGCTATCCCCTTCGAGACTTGAAAGGTAACATTTAAACATGTATAGATTATAGAACTAGGAAGGTGCTCCGTCGGGACTTAGAAACAAAAAAATTGTGAACTTAAGATAACAACATGGAGTATCAATGAATAATCATTTCTCATATTCTAAGAGTGGAAATTGTTATGGAACATGTTTAGCTATACTTTGTTTCCGTATGAATCATGCCAAAAGAACGAAAAAAAGGTTTGCCTTACATACCTTATCCTCTTTAACACTTAATGTCGGCTTCCCGAACCTGCGAGTCCATGATCAACACATATATAGATAGATCAATCCCAATTATACTTGTCACACCTTTACAATCTCATCTTAAGCTAACAAGACATCTATCGAAAATCGGGCAGCATTTCCCCTACATATATTACTCCATCCAAACTCCAATTCAATCCCAAAACATCAAAAACAATATCAACAACATCATCAACATCAAACTCGTGAAAACAACACAATAATCCACTGTACAATACTATGAAAATCAGCTCATAACTTCACTTCTTCACAATTTCGACTATGGCCTCAACAACTATCATTTTCTTTACTTTTGAGCTATAATAATCCATCAAACTTACTCAACAACAATATTAAGAGATAGAACATACCTTATAACATTCAAATTAGACCACCCACAAGATTACTTCACTTCAAAGAATGCTCACTTGGCACCGCACAACTCGAAAAACATCAACTACCTCTCTTTGGATATCTTCTCATGATCATACAAATTTGGGTGATGAGATTTGGGTTTAATTTACCTTGGATGAGCTCTTGGCTGTTTGGAGGTGCTTGGAGGGTCTTGGGAGAGCTTCGGACGAAAAACATTTGATGGGAAATGAAGGAAAGTGATCCAAACTCTATTTTTATATAACAAGGGTCGACTACCGCCTCACTGCCCATCTTTGCGCATTGACGGACCGTCGAAGTTCAACAGTCCGTATCTTTCACCGTACTTATCCAAACTAAGTTCTATCAGTTGCATTGGAAATTAGACTCTCTAAACTCATGAATACATAGGTTATGGGTTCCATAAATCCTTGTATTTTAGGTGATATGCCCCTCACCAATGGACCCAAAAATCCTGTTAGGAATTCTACCAAATTTTTCCAAAGTTCAACAAACTTAATTTTCTTCGATTTGCTTAACATCAACCTTCCCAATACTTACTAAACATGATCCCAATCTCTCATGTGTGTAAAATAAGTATGTATAATCCCTTATGACCTTGACGACATTCTCGCCCTTTTAAATCTGCGTCAACCAACTTTCAGTGAAATTCTACGTACAAAAGTATGGGGTGTAACAATACTGTTGCTGCCATTTCTAGATGTCAGTTGTCCTACTTCTACTCTTGTACGGTCATGTTGCCCAGTCCACTTCATTCTGTTAGTTCAATAGTGATCTTATGATCCCTTGCCATCTTAACAACTTGCTCCATACCCCTGCTGATATTCTGCATTCAAATAGCAAGTGTGATATAGTCTCATTGGTAGAGTTACACAAGGGGCACTCGGCATCATCTATGAGTTCCCATTGTACCAGCTTATCCCTAGTCAACAAACTCCTAGTAATTGCTAGCCTGAGTGTGAAAGTCCACCTAGGTGATCCCCAATTGCTGCACACAAGTTTCCTCCAAGCACTTTATGGAAATTATCTCTGAGTACCTTGTACATCCTCTGAATTGAGAAGCTTTGCATTTGGACCAGATCTGCCTCCATGTAGCCAACACCTTCTATTATTTGTTTATTTTCAGAATCTTCTTAAGCAGCCAAGAAGATGTGTTGGCTTGCATCTCCTATACTGCTCCTCCTTTCCTATAGTAGGCATGAACCTATTATACCCACAACTTATCCTTTTTAGAGCAGAGATTCCATAAAAGTTTACAAATTTCAGCCTCATTTCACGTTATGATATCTAAGAAGTTAAGTCCACATGCAGACAAAGGACAACACAACTTGCACCGTGGTAGTAAAGCCTTTTTGGATGTCTCTATCCACCTGCCTATAAGAACTTCCTACATATGGACTCAATCATCTCAATGATCTTCTTTGGGAGCATAAAGATTTGAGCCCAAAATATTTGGATAAAGAATAAGATACTCTTGATTAATTGTACTCTTCCTACATAAGATAAAAATTTAGTAGCCCGAGAAGTAATCCTTCCCAACATCTTCTCCAATAAAAATTTACGTTGTGCTACTGATATTCTCTTTGTGATAAGGGGGACCCAAGGCATCTGAAAAGGAGTTCTCCTTTAGAGAATCCTAGCACTAATAGAATGGTGTCCTGCATAGTGGTATCAACCCTACCAAAATACACAGAGCTCTTGTCTAAGTTGGCTTTGAGTCCAGAAGCCTCTAAGAACTCTTTGAAATAATTATATAGTAATTGGACAGAACCCACATCCTCTCTACAAAACATCAGCAAATGATTAGCAAATCCTAATTGAATGAGGTTTAATTTAGCACACTTAGGGTGGTAGTTAAAGTCGGGAACATGCTAAAGGGTCTTCAAGAGTCTGGTGAGATACTCTATAGCTAAAAAAACAAGAAGGGGGATATGGGATCACCTTGTCTCACCCCCCCCCCTTTCTCTTAGCCTTGATAGGATCAGTACAGAATAGGAGACAATTGTAAGGCATTCCATGACGCAGTTAACAAACTTCCTTGGGAAATTTAAGCAGTTTAGCACTTGTTCCAAGAAAATCCATTCTATGAAATCATATGCATTTTGCACATCAACTTTTAACATACATCTAGGTGATATGTTCTTCCTCCCATACCTTTTTACCAATTCATAACTAAGAATGATGTTATCAGTAATCACCCTACCTGGAACAAAGGCAGACTGACCACTGTCTACCAATAAGTTCATTACACCTTGCATTCTCTTCATGATATCTTTGGAAATTATCTTATACAATACATTATAACAGGAAATTGGCCTAAACTGCTTAACGAACGCAGGATGTTGTACCTTGGGAATTAGTGTCACTGATGTGCAGTTCAGTGAAGTTGGCATTATCCTTTCTTTAAAGAAGTTGATCACTGCCTTCGTCGCCTCATCTCCAATAGTTGGCCATGCTTTCTTATAGAATACAGCATTCAGTCCATCTCCCCAGGGGCTTTATTTTCATCTATACTTTGTAGGGCCACATATACTTCCTCCTTTATCACTAGTCTGATCAAATCAAGTTGGTGTTTCCTATTTAGTATTGGACTTCTGCTCATGACATCCAGTTTAACTGCTGGTAGTTGATTAGCAGTTGTTTATAAAAGTTTGTTATCTCCTGTTCTATTTGTTGGTTTGTTTGTAATAACTTACCATCTGTATTTTCTGAGCTTCTTATCATGTTGACTAAGTATCTTCTCTTCATACTTGCAAAAAAACTATGAACTATTTGAGTCCCCGTCCTTCAGCCAGAGTACTCTAGACTTTTGTCTGATGATGCTTTCTTCTACCCCTGTCTACCTTTCGAATTATTCTCTTAGCTGTCTCTCAGATGTAAACGTGACTCATTTGGGCAGTTATGACATCTCATTTGGCTTTGGACTTCTTCTAATTGGACCCTAAAATCCCTGATCTTTGTTTCAGTTCTAGAAAATTGAGAGTGATTAAGATGCTTGGGCATCTACTTCACGAGCTTGAGCTTCTTCCATACCCTTTCTAGTGGGGAACCTTTCACCACCCCTATCCAGCCTTGTTCAACTAACATCTGAAAGCTGTGGTGGCTTGCAAGATGATTAAAAAACTTGAAAGGCTCCCTCCTAGTGTTAATATGTTCTCCTATTTTAAAGCTCAGGGGCGAGTAATCAGAAAAATGTGTGTTAAGTAGTATTATCTCAACTTGTGGAAGATTCATTACCCAATCTGCATTCCCAAATGACTCATTACCCACTATGCATTCCCAAATGCCTTATCGATTTTGCTAAACACAATACCATTAGTCTAAGTATAGTCTCCTCAAATGGTTCTGAGTTCTGAGAGATGTGCATCTGTTATACATTCAGTAACTGTCACAACCCAACCGCCATGACTGGCACCCATCTAAATCCTAGTGGGCGAACCAACATACCAAACACCTATCCATTCAATCTGGTTTTATATTAACCAAGCTAAACAGTTATTACTCATTCAAACATCAAATGAACAAAATAAGTCATGCCATAGAATACTGAAATAAGTGCGGAAGTCTAACTATTAAAATCCCAAAATCTGAAAGTCATCGTATAGGACTCTAATCTAAGACATGTCTAAGAAACTGAAGTCTAACAATTAAATAACCATAATGTCCAGAGTACGAAAAGACATCATAGCAGGAAGATCTTCGGATGGTCTGGCATGGAAGAAGCTCACCCTAAAATATGTCAGCAAATGTCCTCCATGCTAGATGTGAGGGTGAGTAGCGGTCTCTATATCACAATCTGCACTCAAAAAATGCATCAAGGTAGTATCAGTACAAATACTATGTATCGGTAGATACATAGGCCGACTAAGATTAGTATCATACATATTTCATAAAATCAATAGAATAAACGAGCCAATCAATCATACACGAATATCAATAAATCATAACAAGTCAACCAGGAACAAACAAAATCAAATCACCAAGATGCCAAGAATCACAATCACGTAAACCACAACGGAAATAAATTTACCACAATAACCTCAGCCGCTGTACACACAGGCTATCTGATCTCATAACTCAGTAGTCATGACCTACAGGGGACCCATGGTGTCCATGTACCACTCGTTCCGAAATATTCCTCAGACTCGAGCACAACCCTCCGTTCCGGAACGAACCTCGGACGCGGGACATATCAATATACCTCTCATTTTTTGAACTATCCTCGGACCACGAGCCCATAATCTAGGTCACATGTGTGCCTTTCCATACCTCTTACAAAATAGTGTTTCATACCTTCTCAATATCAATACTCAACTCATCATTTCATGTCACAATACCATTGAAAAGATTATATTAGCTTCTCATTACAATACATCCACGACTGATTCAATCACACAGGAATAATGGTACAAAGCCTACACAACACTTGATCGCATTCACATAGAAGTTTAACCACACAATATCAAGCATGAAAACTAGACATGCTTTCTCCTAAGGAAATCACAAAACATACAATCAACTAACTAAAGTCTAACTCAAGTAGAGCTGGAATACGCAGGTCACTCTGCTACATCCTTTCCTTTCCTCAAAGCCTCAGTACGCTCACGGTCTAGAAATAGAAGACTCAATGAGTCACATTGCTCAATTCACAAATACCAAAGCAAGAATACCCTTCTCTTACCCCATTCCAAGTGGCAGATGATTTTCTAGGTGATAAACAACCTATCAAGGCCTCTAGTATTCATTAATTATCAATATATAACAACATTCTATCAAATATTCCTATTACAAGCAGTTTTGATGGTAAATACACCATTTTTATAGAACCCTAGATCCCCAATCACTTAGTTTATGCCTTTGCACGTTCAATTTATGATCAAGAACAACTCACCAATGCATTTAGATAATACTAAGCGATAATAACCATAACCCATCAAGTTTAGAAGGTTTAATAATATTCTAGGGTTTCTATTTCAATTTCACCATTAAAGACCCATGAAGAGGATTACAAATAATGAAGGAGAATAGAATGATAGAATGGGAATCAATGGAACTTACCTCGCAAAGTTATCTTGTCCTAGCTTGAAATTTCCTTCTAGGTGCTTGTTGGGAAGTGTGTTAGTGTTTAGTGAAAAGAGAAAATAAAACTGAATATATAAAATTAAGACTCTTATTTTACGTCGACATTGCGGCGGTCACCACACCGCGTAAATAGCGATCACATATGGACGGTTATGTGACCGCTATAGCGACCCACCACAAAATTATTGTGACCGCTATGGCGGTCCATACACCGCTATAACGGTTCTGCCATAGCGGTACAATGCTTGCTATAGCGGCCACCAAGGAAAAATTGATGGCCGCTGGGAGCAGTATCGCTATAGCGGTCCTCCTAGTGCCGCAGCAGTATGTTTTGGGCAGTGAGCTCGACTTTGTCCAGTTTTTTCCCCTATCACACCACATTTTATCCAAGGCCTCAAAAACACAAAACAAACATACACATATACAAAAAGACGCCTTACGAATCCACCCGCGGCCTCTGAACTCTCAACGAAGACCTAATTTTTCATAACGATCGAAAGAGTCGTTACACCAGATACCAATTAAAACACCGTTCGTCCCCGAACGAACAAGGGTGAGAAATCTAGGGAAGAGTTACCTGACTCGGCGAAAAGCTGAGGGTACTTGCTACGCATATCAGATTTTTTTCCCAAGTAGCTTCTTCCACTTGGCGATTTTTCCACTGCACTTTCACAGAAGCTATTTCTTTGGACCTCAACTTGCGAACATGCCTATCTAAGATAGCAACGGGCTCTACCTCATACGACAAATTCTCATCTAACAGAATCGAGTCCCAATGAATGAGGTAGGAACCATCATCGTGGTACCTTTTCAACATCGACACATGGAACACTGGATGAACGCCTGACAGACCCGGTGGTAAAGCCAACATATAAGCCACTTCTCCTACGCATTTGAGAATATCAAACAGACCAATGTACCTCGGGCTAAGCTTGCCCTTCTTCCCAAACCTCATCATACCCTTTATGAGACCTTCAACAACACTTGCTCTCTTTCCTCAAACTCAAGATCTCGGACCTTGCGGTGCTCCATACTCTCCTTCTCTGCTTGCGCCGCTTAAGCTTAGCTTGAATCACCTTCACCTTCTCTAGGGACTCGCTCAGAAGATCGGTATCCCATGGCCTCACCTTGAACGCATCTAACCACCCAATAGGAGACCTACACCTTTTTCCATACAACGCCTCAAATGGGGCAATATCAATACTCGAGTGATAACTATTATTGTAGGTAAATTCGGCTAAGGGAAAGAACTGATCCCAATGCCCACCGAAATCTATTACACAAGCACGGAGCATATCCTCAAGAATCTGAATGGTCCGGCTCGGACCGCCCGTCGATCCGAGGGGGTGGAGAAAGGTCGTGCTGCGCATCTAACTTCGTACCCAATTCCTCGTGCAAGCACTCCCAAAACCTTGATGTGAAAGTGGTGCCCCGGTCGGACACAATGGAGATAGGAACCCCATGAAGTCTAAGTACCTCACGAATGTAGACCTTAACCAATTTCTCCGCATCATAAGTTATCTTCACCGAAATAAAGTGGGCAGACTTAGTCAACTTGTCAACAATAACCCAGATAGAGTCAAACTTTCCTAACGTTTTCGGAAGACCCACCACTAAAATCCATAGCTATCCTTTCCCACTTCCTTTCGGAATGAATGGGCATCCTGTGATGTACCCCCAGGTTTTTTATGCTCATACTTCACCTGTTGGCAATTTAGGCACTGAGCAACAAACTTTACTATATCACGCTTCATCCCAGTCCACCAGTAATGTTGCCTCAAATCACGATTTATGTTACTGGCACCAGGATGGATAGAATACCTCGAACTATGAGCCTCTATCAGAATGGTCTTAATCAAGTCGCCTACACGTGGCACACACACTCGCCCTTTGATCCGAAGCACACCTTCCCCATCAATCACGGCTTCCTTGGCCTCACCACGCAATACTTTATCACGTATTTTACACAACTTAGCATCCTCACAACTTAGCATCCTCAAACTGCTTAGCCTTAATCTGCTCAGCCTTAATCTGCTCTAAAAATGACGACCGAGCCTCAACACAAGCCAATACCTTGCGTGTGTTAGAGATGTCCGGACTCATCGCGTTAGCCGAGTTTTGAACCTCTCTAGCCGACGGACGCTCGGAAGAAATCGCACGAGCCGGACCGCATACTAAGTGACTTCCTCGCTCGAACGTCGGCTACCACATTTTTCTTACCGAGGGTGATACAAAATGGTGATATCATAGTCCTTCGACGATTCTTCCATCCATCTCCCGTATGCGGAGTTCGCATCCTTCGAGTGAACATATGTTAAGCCGGCGATAATCTGTGTACACCTCGAGAAGGAGTTGTTGAACATCCCACCCTTATGGGCCTTCTTATCAACCTGTTTCGCATAACTCTCCTGCCTAATCCTCAAAATGCGGACGTACGCTCCACTATCTCCCGAAATGAGCGGTGGGCGAAGAGTCGTATAATCGAAGTCCGGTGTTCAACCCCCTTCTGTCGAACCGCCGTATTTTCTCTGGGTGAAGCAGCGAAGAGCATAATGGGGAAACGGAGGACTTATACACGCAACCGACGAGTTCCCCCGATCAATAGTAGCGAACTCATCCTTCCTCGTCCCTCGCAGTCGCTAACGTACTTGTCCAAATGCGTAGTAAAATCCGAACCCCAAGTCAATGGAGGACGGTGGCACCGCTGTTTCTCCACATAAGCCCTCTCACCAAAGCACGGCATCACCCCGGAATTGAAAGGTCACAAACACTACCCTCGTACTTATCCACGGCCTCCATCTTATGCAGCCTACCAAGTGACCGGCCGATCGATGAACTCGTATCGTCCTCGACTCGGTCACAGAACACAAGCAGGCTTCATTTTTAGTGAACCTCAAAACGAGATCATGCTCTCACCATCCCGGTCGTCAAGCCTGCCACCGGCTTGGGAAGGCCTCGAAACACCGGGAACTTCTCCTCCCTAAGCGAGGTGCCATCGCCGCCGTCGCCGAACCCCGGAGCCTCGTGCTCGGGCCCGGACACAGGGGTCGCTACTGCTTATGCCGCTGCTTGCTGGGCCGTCTGGCCTAGTATAGCCCCTACCGTGCGAACCCACAACCAATGCGCATGCGGTCCGCGCATTCGGTATACCCCGAGCATTTGCGCGGCTCACAGGGGAATTGGTGCTGGCCGGGCGGGTGCGGCGACATTCTCCCGCCGCCTATTAGGAACCACCGGAGGCACGGGGTCGAATCACCGGGACTCCGCCCCGGCCTCGGGGCCCCGCCCTTTTGCCGCCCTCTACCTCTACCTACCGTCGCCGCGCATGTTCTCGCCATCTGCGAAAGAATGAAGGATAGTCAGATACCAATTTGAATCAGCAGATACCAATTGGACTCAAGTAGCATGAAAGAAAGAAAGAGAGTTTTCCGTGTCCCATGTAGCCTGCGGGAAGATAAGTACGTACGTCTCCGTACCGATCCGCAAGGCTACGTTGTAGATGTCCTTGTACGATGAGATCGACGAACCTAAAGCTCTAATACCAACTCTGTCATGACCCAACCCGCCATGACTGATACCCATCTAAATCCTAGTGGGTGAACCAATATACTAGACACCTATTCATTCAATCCGGTTTTATATTAACCAAACTAAACAGTTATTACTTATTCAAACATCAAATGAACAAAATAAGTTATGCCATAGAATACTGAAATAACATGGAAGTCTAACTATTACAACCCCAAAAATCCTAAGTCATCGTACATGACTCTAATCTAAGACATGTCAAAGAAACTGAAGTCTAATAATTAAATAACCATAATGTCCAGAGTACGAAAAGACATCATAGCGGGAAGATATTCAGGCGGCCTAGCATGGAAGAAGCTCACCCTAAAATCTGTCAGCAAATATCCTCCACGCTAGATGTGAGGGCGAGTAGCGGTCTGTATATCACAATCTGCACTCAAAAAATGCATCAAGGTAGTATCAGTACAAACATTATGTACCGGTAGATATCATAGGCCGACTAAGATTAATATCATGCATATTTTATAAAATCAATAGAATAAACAAGCCAGTCAATTATACACGAATATCAATAAATCACAACAAGTCAACCAGGGACAAACAAAATCAAATCACCAAGATGCCAAAAATCACAATCACGTAAACCACAACGAAAGTAAATTTACCACAATAACCTCAGTCGTTGTACACACATGCTATTTGATGTTACAGCTTAGTAGTCATGACCTGCAGGGACCCATGGTGTCCATGTACTACTCGTTCCGGAATACTCCTTGGACTCGAGCACAACCCTCCTCTCCGGAACGAACCTCGGACGCGGGACATATCAATATACTTCTCGTTTTCGGAACTATCCTTAGACCACGAGCCCATAATTTAGGTCACATGTATGCCTTTCCATAACTCTTACAAAACAGTGTTTCTTACCTTCTCAATATCAATACTCGACTCATCATTTCATGTCACAATACCATCGAGAAGATTATATTAGCTTCTCATCACAATACATCCACTGCAGATTCAATCACATAGGAATAATGGCACGAAGCCTACACAACACTCAATCGCATTCACATAGGAGTTTAACCACACAATATCATGCATGAAAACTAAATATGCTTTCTCCTAAGGAAATCACAAAACATACAATCAACTTACCAAAGTCTAACTCAAGTAGACCGTAACCTACCTCAACGTAGAGCTGGAACACGCAGGTCACTCTGCTACAGCCTTTCCTTTTCTCAAAGCCTTAGTATTCTCACGGTCTATGAATAGAAGGCTCAATGAGTCACATTGCTCAATTCACAAATACCAAAGCAAGAATACTCTTCCCTTACTCCATTTCAAGGGGGGAGGGGGTGATTTTCTAGGTGATAAACAACCTATTAAGACCCCTAGTATTCATTAGTTATCAATTTATAATAACATTCTATCAAATATTTCCATTACAAGTAGTTTTTATGGTAAATACACCATTTTTATAGAACCTAGGTCCCCAATCACTTAGTTTATGCCTCTACACGTCAATTTATGATCAAGAGCAACTAACCAATGCATTTAGATGATACTAAGCGATAATAACCATATCCCATCAAGTTTAGAAGGTTTATTAACATTCTAGGGTTTCTATTTCAATTTCACCATTAAAGACCCATGAAGAGGATTATAAATAGTGAAAGAGAATGGAATGATAGAATGAGAATCAATGAAACTTACCTCGCAAAGTTATCTTGCCCTAGTTTGAAATTTCTCTCTAGGTGCTTGTTGGGAAGTGTGTTGGTGTTTTGTGAAAAGAGAAAATAAAACTGAGTATATAAAATTCGGGCTACTGTTTTACGTTGACCGCTGCAGCTGTCACCACGCCGTTGTAGCGGTACCGCTATAGTGGTCCACCACGAAATTATAGCGGTCCATACACCGCTATAGCAGTGCAGCCATAGCGGTACAATGCCCGCTACAACGGCCACCAAGGAAAAATGGATGGCCGCTGGCAGCGGTACCACCGCAGCAGTATGTTTTGGGCAGTGAGCTCGACTTTGTCCAGGTTTTTCCCTATCACCCCACATTTCATCCAAGGCCTCAAAAATAAAAAACAAACATACACATATACAAAAAGACGCCCTACGAATCCACCTGCGGCCTCGAAATTTCCAACGGAGTCCTAATTTCCCATAACAACCGGAAGGGTCGTTACAGTAACATCTGTAATTTCAAAGTCATTAACCTCATTGCCATTGTATCTTTCATCTTCACAAAGTACTGCATTAAAATCTCCCAAAGTGATCCAGTTCCCCAGCATAGTGCTACTGATCCCTATCAACTCTTGCCAAAGACATCTTTTATCTCCACTTATGTGTAGCCCATCTATTGCAATCATATAGAAGTCGAGGTTGTTTGTATGATCGCTGATTTTTCCATGAATAAACTGAGTATGTATGGAGAGGACAGTATCTGTGATAAATCTGGGATTCTACATAATCCAAATCCTCCCCCTAGCACTGTGCTCATAATTTTGACACCATTGCCAGCCTTGTGCAATTTTCCTTATTACTTTATCCGCATTTTCCTCCTTCACTTTATGTTCCAGAATAGCTATAAGTGTAACTTTATTCTTTATTAAAAACTCCTTCATCTCCTTATGCTTATAAACTTTATTCAGCCCCCTCACAAAAAATTTCAATAAAATGTCAAACTTTACCATTTATTACTTTTAGGTCCCGACCTTATTTTCTAAAGTCAAATTTACTTTTTGTTCTTATGGTCTACTTTTTAAAAGCTGTCAAACATCCTATGTTGTTTTTCCAATTTTTTGGTCTTCTATCCGGTGCCTGGTATTCGCATTGGAGCCAATTAATCAGGATTCGCGTAGCGTAGGGCATATTCGGGAGAAGCACTCCTATCAAGGATTTTTTTTATACCCAAGCTCGAACCCGAGAATCCTGGTTAAGGGAGGAGCAGCTCCAGCCGCTGCACTTTATTTTCCTGTTGATTTTTTCTATTGATCTTATCTATTAGCCTAAAAAGTAGTCATTTCTTCGCTATATTTTTGCTTCTTGTTGCTCTCTCATTTTCTTGTTAATCATTTGTTGCATGTGAAAAATAGTTTTTTACATGTAGGCACTTCTTTTACTTTATAATTGTATTATGAAATTTTAGAATTTTTGAAAATTATTTTACTCACGTGTAGGCATTTGTTTTACTTTGTATTTATACTTTAATGAGCTCATATGTGTTTAAAAATATTTTTACTAAAGTGATTTTGAGACAATTTAAAAAATTATTAAATGATGCCATAAAGTGTTGAAAATAACGACAGTGTTATCAGTGAAGATCAATTATCTTTAAAATTTCTTGTTTGGCTAGCTAAAATTAATTTTTTAAACACGAAATAAGTTTGAAGCAAGGTGGAGTTAGAGTATCGGGTATGGATTTGGTCGGATTCGTTAGCGTTTCGGCTCATATTCTATATTTGTCTTAAAAGTTCATTAAAAATGTATAGATTATTAATTTAGAACTAAATAACTTTAAAAATTAGAATTCAGAACTCATAAACTTCAAATTCTGCCTCCACATCTGATTTGAAGTAAATAATTTTATCAAATTGAAAGTTAAAATATTAAGGGAGTGAAATGAAAGTTCTGCTTTTATATATTAAAAATATACTTATTTGAAATTTTATTACGACTACCATAAATTATATTTTTTAATTAAAATATCTAATTTTATATCTTGTTTTTGGGCCCGAACGTAGCACGAACCAGGCAATTCGCAGAATTGCCCTTCGTTTGGGGTGGTCTTTAAATTTTGCCCCTCATATTTGAAATCTTTAAATTTTGCCTTCTACAAAACCCATAGGTTAGTGTTCGAACCACGCGGTCAAAAATTTTAAAAAAAATTCGCAAGGCAAGTTTAAATTTCGCTATGCCCCCAACTAAGATACACTTGTGAAGGAATTACCAAAGTTATACGGACCGATACTTATGCCTTATGGGCGAGTACTTGGCATAAGTATGCCGGTCCCAGATAATTTTGATAATTCATTCAAAGTTTATCCGGATGTTAAAAAGATAAAAGTTTGCCCATTAAAAGTATGCCCCCACCGACATAACTTTGTGAAGGAATTACCAAAGTTATGCCGGACCCGGCATACTTATGCCTTATGGGCAGACCCGGCATAACTTTGTGAAGGAACAATTAAACGTGGATTGTTCTGTGGATGTTCTAGGTTATTTAAGATCCTTACTAAAAAAAAAAAGATATCTAGCTTTGATCTTTTTGTTATTCTCTAAACACTTTTGGTGTTTTCTTTTGCAGTTTGTTTTACAGACTTTAAGATTATTGGTCTAGTCCTTCTCGGCTTCTCCGAATTTCAGGCATAAGTATCTGAACTTGATGATAATTTTTGCAACTTGGTCGCCTAATTTCAGGCATAGATTTTTTGCAATTTCGATCGCGTTTATTGGAGATTCGGAAATAGCTAAATTAACTTACAAAATTAATATATTGGGACTGTGCCATAAATAGGGGTCCCAAAATGGGCATTCTGTGCGCTTGCCCATGAAACTGTGCTGGAGTAGTTTCACTTACAGATAGATGTTCGAATTCCTTAAAAAAAAAAAAAAAAAAAAAAACAGTTTTTACTGGGACATTTTTGGACTTCTTTTCCTTTACTTAACGGTGGCTGTATTTCGACATGCCGCCCAAGAGTGGTTGTTTTTCAGAGTTGGCCCTAGTAAGTAGGATTAACTAGGAAAAAGGACACTGCGTGTCCACTCAGTCAAATTAATTTCACATTTAATTACTGTTTGAGCTTAATTTCACTAGGTGTCCGTTCGACCCAAAATAATGCCAAAAACGTCGGTCACCCAAAATAATGCCAAGATCGACTGCCCAATGAACTTTTTAAAAAAAAAAAAAAAAAAAAAAAATCTCTTGAAACTAAGTCGCCACTAAAGGCCGCTACAACATATATACATATGTTGGAATTATATATACACTTTATATACAAGAATTATATAGCTTTATATACATATTAATTAATCATACATTTATTTTACATAAATTATACATTAATTATACACATATTATACAATAATGATATATATTTTTTTACATATACAATAGTGATACATATTATATACCATAATGATATGCTTATTATACATTTTTTATACGTACGATACACTTTCTATACAAGACTGATACAGTTTATATACACATGCTGGAATTATATATACACTTTATATACAAAAAATGATACATATTATAGACAAAAATGATATAATTTTCTATTCTATACAGGGCAGTTGCACTGTACTGATACACATTATATACACAAATGATACATATTATAAACAAAAATGATACATAACTTAGCGATTCATATTTTTACAGCTTTCTATACATTACGTACAGTATCAATACATATTTTATTCACAAACGACACATATTATATATAAAAATCGCCTCAAACATTTTTGTGTTTGAGTTTTTATTTGAAAATTGCCTTATTTAAGTTTTCTATTAATGGATGAGATTAGTTTAATGCAGATAATTTGAGTTTGGGAAAAATTGCTGGGAGGCATGGATTAGTTTCACCCCACCGGCCATTTGTGTCCTTTTCCCTATTAACTATCCAATTCACAACCCACAACATTTAGGCCCAAAATCTGATACAGGCCTGGGGCGAATGAAATTGGGCTCAAATAGTATCCCAGGCAAACTAATCCTGACTTGGATGGGTCATTTGCACTTTTATGCTTATTTTGTGCTGATCTTTAAAATATGTCCACATAACAACACAAAAATCGCTGGGTATAAAATTTATATTTTTATATCATAATATCCTATAAGTTTTACTCTGGCATGACTTCAATTTCTAAAGAACTTATGCTGCACTAGTTATAAATTCGGTTGCTAAAGGAAAAAAAATAATTAAAGACTAGTCCATTTAAGGAGAAAACGTACAATTATATGGATTTGGAGAAGGCCAAATAAGATAAGCCCATAAATCTATTGTTATATATGAACAACATGGGCCAAGAGCCTAAGGTGGAAGGTAAACTTGGGAAATTGAAAGGGATACTTACCCATATACACTGTGCAAACAAACAGTTTACAGTAACCATAGCCTTATAAATTTTTACATCTAGAATAACCAACATACGTTTGCATTGAATTTCATGAAGCCAAATTTATTTTAAAGCTATCTTTTTACCTTTTTCCAGAGCTACCATATAATCCTTTCTCATTTATCTCTTTTTCATTTTTAAAATCTGTATAATATGATGTATAAAAGTGTATATACACTATTATACATTAAATATACATAATTATACACTATATTACATTATATATACATGCTATATATAATGTATATGGTATGTATAACCACGTATAAAAAATATATCTACGTTGTATATCAAGTAGTTATACTGTTATATAGTGTAGATACACTTGTTATATCCAAATTTACATTACGAAGCCGTCATCCATCTACCATTACATCAAAAGTACTGGAATGAATGAACATGAAACGAGAGAAAAAATCAATCAGAAACGAAGAGAAAAGGACAGCACATTCTGAAGGTTTTATTAGAATTTTAATTTTGTTATTAATTTAGACACTCTTTTTCCAATTCTCTTTAGGATCTACAATTTACAATATGCATTATCACATAAAATGTGGGTCACTTGGGCCATTACACGAACTGTTGATTTGCTTTCAATAAAAAAATTCACTTAAAAAAGAGTAGGGTTAGAGGAAAGAAGAAACTAGGTAATGAGAGATATGCTTAAAAATCAAATGCGATATTTTAATCGAAATTTATCTTGCTAAATGATGTACAAAACACCATTGGAGACCTTGAATAAACTTGAAGAAATTCAAATGGGTCTCTTTGATTTTGATGACCTCAGCACAAAATAAAATTTGGGGTTTGATCCTAATATTATTTTGGAGCTCGTGGTTGAAAATTTAACACTTTTGAAGGAGATTTGGTGGAGAAGAAATGAGTGAGAAAGAAGAATAAGAAGAAGAAGAGGAGGACGAAGGAGGTGAGAGAGAAAAGAGAAAAATAGGTTTTGACCAGGGATGTGTTTGGTACGGAGGAAAATGATTTTCTGAAAAATGTGTTCTTGAAAAATAAATGAATTTTTATTTATTTTCTACGTTTATTCTAGCGAAAAAAATTTCTCGAATTTATTATTTATTTCTCTCGCGTTCGTTTCATTTAAAACATTTTCGTAAAATACCCAACTGTTCCCCACAACTCCACCCCATACCATACTAACCCCCCTATCCCCACCCCCAATTTTTTTTTTTTCTTTTTTTTTTTTTTTGCTTTTTTTTAAGTTTTTAATTTTTTTCTGGATTTTCTAAACAGCTACATCCCTCTACCTCCTCACCCTGTATGGACCCATACCACACCAAACTCTCTCCTCCCTCTCCTTCTCCCTCCTCCCACCAAAAAAAAAAATTTCTTAAAAAAAAGTTTTAATAGTTACTTTTTTTCGATTTTTACACCACCCACCTCCACGACCCCACCACCCCCTCCAATAACCACGCAAAATTTTAATTTTTATAATTTTTTAATAAAGGTAAAATTAAATAGAAAGTAGAAAATTCGGGAGGGGATAGGGGATTTGTGCGGGGGTGGGTGTAGAGAATCAAAAAAGAAATTTTTTCAAAACTTTAATTTTTTTTTTTGGAGGGGGTGTCGGGAGGGGGGTGGTGGTCGTGGGGGTGGGTGGGGTGAAAAAAATAAAAAAAGAAACTTTTAAAATTTTTAAGAAAAAAAGAAAAAAAATTTACGGAGGGGGGTAGGGATGTAAAGGTGGGGGAGTTGGTCGGGGGGGGGGGGGTAGGGATGTGGTGGTGTAGAAACCCAAAAGAAAATTTTTTAAAAAAAAATTTGGGGTGGTGGGGGTGGAGTGCGGCGTGGGGGTAGGGTGCGGCATGGGAGGAATGGTGCATGGGTTGGGGGAGTGGTTAGGGGTGGGGTGGTGCATGGTTGCGGAAGTGGTTGGAGTTTGGTAGGTGGGGCTGGGCGTGGGGTGGGATGGTGGGAGTGGTTGAGGTTTGGTGGTTAGGGGTGGGTTCGGTGGTTAGCTTTAACGCACTTGCGACTGTTTTCCCTAATTTTATTTTAAGTCATTTTTTCCATTTTTTTTTAACTTGTTTTTCTAAAAAAAATATTTTCTAAAATTTTTGACCAAAGGAACATGAGAAAATTGAAAAACATTTTCCGGAAAATGTTTTCCTCCATACCGAACACACCCCAGGACTAAAATATTTTTTGTCAAAATACATATCAATTTTGGGCTAAATCTGGTAAGAATAGGAGAGTTGGGCCAATTTCAACAAACCAGATGGCCGAATAGCCCATTACCATAGTTATCTAAAATTGAAAAGGGAAAAGTTACCTGTACGATCCAAATAAGAGCACGTGTCTGATTGGTAAAATGGGAGAAAATGAATAAAGAAGGATTAATCCAAATAACCGTCCACCTGTCGCTTAAAATTAAAATAGCTGGCAAATATATATTTATACTTCACGTAAAATATGTGTATAACCGTATATAATCAGAATATAATTTATATATACCGGCTAAAAAAGTAAACAGTGAATCCCTATTTATTTGTACTATAAATAAAAAGCAACGTATGCTCCGCATTAGGGCTGTACAATGAAAACCGACAAACCGCACCAAACCGACAAACCGAACCAAACCGGAAAAAAAACCCGAATAGTGGTTTGTTTGGTTTGGTTTGGTGTTAGATAAAAAAACCCGATCATAATAGGTTTGGTTTGCTTTAACTAAAAAAAAGTCAAACCGAGACCAAACCGATCCGATTATATATATACAATTTATAAATATTTTTATACATATATAATTTATAAATACGTGTATAACTTTATCACTTTTAAGCATTGATTAGTCACTTTTGTTCGTGATGCAATCCGTTTAAGAATTAGTACCACATCCGATTGTATAATTAATTCTTTTTTGGCAATTAAAAGAGACTTTTTCATTACAAATAGCTACCGTTGTCCAATGTCAAAACACTAATACGGTGAAACGGCCAAGCATGATCAAAACTAGCCTTTATCACATCAAAAAAACTCAAACAATAAACAAAACTGTAGATTTAAGGGTAGAAAATCACTCATCCAATTTTTTGCGAGTGTTGTCCATTCATTTTGAACCTCTAACAAACACCTCTTGTATAATCCTCCTTGTAAGTATTTGTGGTGTATAATTAATTCTTAATGCTAAGTTTGAGTTATAATCTTTTTGTTCATTTAGTGATAGTGCTTTTTAAGTAAATGTTTAAAAGCTAACTAAAACTCATTTTACGGAACAATATTGAAGTTGTTTGTTACTACATTTTGTTTGATTGTTATAGTTATACATCACATGTATGTTCTATACTTATTTGATTCAATTGTTATGAATTTTTTATTTAATGAGTCAATGAATTCACCACACATTTTTCATTTTACATAATTAGAAATAGAAGGGTAAGATGCTTATTTTTGGTCAAGCAAATGCTATTATAAGATGCTTCGTATTGAACCAAAAAAAAAAAACCCTAAAAAACCCGACTAACTCAAAAATCCGAGTAAAAAAACCCAATTTTTGTTTATTTCTTTTTTTATCGATTTAAAAACCCGATACAATTAGTTTGATTTGGTATCTGAAAAATCCGAACCAACCCGGTTCATGTACACCCCTACTCCACATAATATCAATGTACTAGTATTGATTATTGGTACAACTGTATTGATTATTGGTACAACTAATTTGCTAAGGTTATTTGTCGTATTTTTCAAGTTATTATTTCATCAATCATGAGTATTACTATTAATTACTTTAGAATAACATGATGGCGTAAAATTATTTACACTATCGATGTATACATGCCAAACCTCGAACATAGTTGGCTAAAATTGATTTTGGTTTGGTGTTTGCTCATGTGGGGGAACGTGGAATCCTGCATTCGACATGTCTGCTTTAGATATTCTCATATTCTCTTTTGTCATGTACCAAAAAGAAGAAATGTTCTTTTTGTCAATTATGTCACCATGTGAGACAAATATCAAAGAATTTCGGTGGCCATAACTGGAAACTAGTAGTGAATCGATCTAGAACGATACGACATATCTATTTTTATTTAACAAAAAGGTTAATATGCAAAAAGCCAACATATTACCTGTTGTAATCATGTGCATCATACAATGATACAAAGATATTGATCTTTATTGGAATATTTAATTTGATGTACATGTGCTAACTATTAAATATACATTAAGAATAAAGAGCAGGACTTGTATATTTTAAATGTAATTAATGTACATGTGCTAACTATTAAATATACATTATGAATAAAGAGCAGGACTTGTAAATTATAAATATGAAAGTCGTAATGTATGTAGATTGTGGACATAACCATGAAGGTCAAAATTATTAATGGTTCTTGACTTATTGTATTATGGTTTTCCTTAACAAAGTGTGCAACAACTATGTGAATTCATTAATATTACGCATTGCACATATGTCTTTAGATAATAACAAGTCGAATAAACGATCTAACTAATTAGAATAGTAGTACACTCTCTGATAGAGTACATTACATAATGACTCCTAATTTCCGCCTTTAATTTAATGCATACCTGATCCCTCTCAGCAAAAAAGACAAAAGAAAAAAGAAAAAAAAGAGTACATTACATAATTACGCAACTTTTGTATATGTGTGTTTGGCCATTTAAATGCTCCTAAATCACATTTACCTTTGAGGTGTTTCTACATGATTCTTCACATCTGATGGTTAGTAAAGTTTTTCTTTTGAATAATTCTACCAAGAATTTTGATATTTTATCAGATATTATCAACTTATAATCAGATTTAGCAATTTTCTTGCCTGTCGAGGAAAAAAGATACTATTAAAACAAGAACTATACAACACAATTTCCTCCCAAGGCAAAGGAAAAGAAGATATTAAAATAGATTGTTTCTCTCATTAATCATTTCTATTATTATTGCTATTGTATAACAGCTAGCAAGAAAGCTCATAGCCATGGACCCATCGTTAATAAGTTTGTCATATCCACTAAAACTATTTACATAAATCTCATAGTAATTCTGCAAAAGGAGAGAGAGCAAATATCGTTTTTTGGAAAGCATTTCGTACGTTTTCTCAAGCCTCCAATCTTGTGTTTATTATTCATATTTTCCAACAGTTAATGCGTTAAATAAACTATAATTAATGTTTAATACAATGCTTATAACAAGCCCTAAAGGAAAATAAAAATGACTGAGTACGAAAAATACAGAGGTAAAATGGAAATAATGACTACTTTTGATGGCATAAGTAGTGATATGGAGCAGATAATAATATAATGACTAATTTTTCTGAGGCTAGCTTTTATTCTTGTTGGAGCTCAACTCTTGGCTGACCATTTCAACCTGATTTGTAGTGTTAGTTTTCATTAGTGTGTCCTCCACCTCTTTCTCTATATCCTTAACCTGCAAATACTCCCAAGAAAGATTATATTTACATTGACATTATAAAATTAATTAATATATCAATGTTATTTAACCTGTAATCAGAATCTAATTATTAGTTTTACCATGTTATCAGTTAATGCTTATTATAAATCTTGAGTTTAATGTACAATTTTTTTTTTTTTTTGTATTCATAATTTATAATGGACGATGTTGAAGACAACTACTATATATAACCATTATTACCATGCTTCAATTTCAAAAGGTCTCAGCTATATAAATTTTCACTATTCATATGTCGCTTCACTTAAGCCCATCGATACAAAATTCTTTAGGAAAAGAAAATGTTGAGCTAAATCAGTTCAAAAATTCTCGTAACATGATGAGTTAGTGTCTGATTTGGGTCATATTCTCATTGTTTTTCCCAAAAGGTTCACACTGTTATATTAGGATTATCCTTACTTCTTATATGTAATTTTCAAATCTTTTTAACTATCAATATGAGGCTTTGTTCGCACATCCAATAGAAAGAATAGAGACTAATCAAGAATGTTGCAAGGAGTAATAGAATCCTATATACTGACCTTGTGAATTATATCTTGAGCTTGGTTGGCATATTTGACAGCACCTTCAGCTAAATTTTCAATTGAATCAAGACTTTTTTTAAGCTGTGAATCCCCAGGAAGTTTCTTTTCAACCTCCTCAGCAATATTATCTATTTCCTCAGCTACCTCTTCCACTATTTCAGTCATAGTTTCCACTGTTGCTACTGCTTTATCCACATTACCTTTGGAAAAAAAATCCAGCAAATAAATAAAAATTTCCTATAATAAACAATTAATATGACAATTGTATATTGGGATGCATCATACTTCAAAGAAAAATAGAAAAGTTACTCTCTCCATTCAGACTTTGTTCGTCTCTATTTTCTTATTAGTTTGTTTAAAAAAAATGACACATTTTTATATTTTTTTTTAATGAAAAGAGTTTATATATAATCATTCAAATGTTATAACATATTTAAGACCACTAATTTCAAAAGTCTTTCAACCACACAAATATTATGACATATTTAATACCAAAATTTAAAAACTTTTCCTTTCTTTTTATTTTTCTACCGAGTCAAACTATGTCAAACATATTGAAGCGGATGAAGTAAATTTTACCTACTTTTGAGTAGTTGTAAAGCGCTGAGTTTGTTCTTGAATGAAGGTAGTAATACAGGTAGAAGAAATCCCAACAACCATTTCCTGCATATATAGCAAAAACTTCAAACTTGATTCTCTGGAAAATATTCAGCTATGTTACTTTACTCTTCAAAATATCGTTGGATGCGTGATTGAATTCTCAAAAAATACTGCTTTTTGGAGGACCTGACATGGCCCATGAGTGATAATATTTTTTAAGAGTCCGAACAACATATCATTCAGTAGACATTTTTTTAGAGCTTAATCCAATTATGTTAGGTTTCTTGAGAGAAGAAGAAGAAGAAGAAGAAGAAGAAGAAGAAGAAGAAGAAGAAGAAGAAGAAGAAGATAAATCTACCATCCAAAGAATGGAGATTTGCCAGGAGGTGGAGCTTCTGATCCAGTACTATTAGCTGAGTTGCACCTAACACTATAAGGAAAATAACATGTATACATAATAAGTTAACAAATTTTGAAAATTTGAAACAGAAAAAAGGAAAAAAATTAAACTTACGTGAATATTCCAATTTTGGAATTGAAATTGATGAAATTGAGAGGCTTATTGATCTTCTTTAAATGAACATTGGATTTTCCAATTTGCAAATGCCTTGAATATGGAGAGTGGGATTTTTGGGAAAGAATTTGATTAGAAAGATTGTAAAATGGATCTGAATATGTAATTTTGGCTGACATTTGGTCTGATTTTAAAACTTAGATCAATGAAAATTTTCTTCTGTTGATGGACTTACAAGAAGAAGTATATATGGAGAACTTGAATTTGATTTAGTGGATTGTAATCATGTGTGATGAGTGATTATAAACAGGCCATGTTTTCTTCGTCAGTATTAAAATCAAATCAAATGCAAGTGCGGTGCATGAGGAAATAACTAAAATTTAGATTCCAAGGTGTAGTACAGGAATTAAAAATTAAAATCTGTAGAACTTCAATAATTTTTTTGGACGTCATATTGTGTGCCGTCAGATCATCAAATGAAATGCAATTTATTTCAAAGAGTTTTCCTATTAAAAAAAACAAGTGAAGACAGACCACCATCAAGGAATGTAATGGGATGACTAAGATTTTCTCAATTTAAAAATCAAATAATTCGGATTCGATCTTTGAACGTAAAAAGAAATTGGTAAGAAGTATTAATGTTCTCTTAAATGGCTTTACGGTTTACGTGTCGCAAATCTAAATTAGTCTAAGCTAATAAATTTTGAGCATGAAATGATTTTAAAAAATTGGAGATAGACGAAATGTTCCTATTGTACGTCTGACAACGCATCCAAATTTTAGAAGCTTGAAATTATATTGGTATTTCCAAGACATTCTAAAATTGAAGAAGCAAATTTTTGTTTTTTTGTTGATTTATTGTTTTCTTTTTTGACTCAAACAGCTACAGAACATGATTCACGGTTCCTCTTCTCTTTCCCCATTAATATGTATTAGTTGAAGCAAGATAACTTTTATTTATTAAAGAGATGGTGACACTACATAATAAATACGTTTTCATTATGAAAGTATTGTGGTAGGATGAATAGGATCCCTTCACTCTTAATCGAGTTTTGGATTGAAATTTTCTGAAGCATGAAAAAAAAATCCCCGAGCGTTTCTCTCTAAATGGCCCTTAGCGCGCAATTCCAGATTATTCGAGGCCATAATATGGGCACGGAACACCGGGTGGGAAACCAAAACATAAAAAAATAAAATGCATTTTCATTTAAAAGGAATACTCAAACGATTTTTGAGTCTCAAGAATAACAAGTTTCCTCCGTCATTTCTTAATTGAGTCATTTAGCACATAAGTTTTCTCAAAATAACTCCTTTAAGTTTTGATAATCTCGCATAAGTACTGTCTAATCTGATGATCAAGATCAACCTAGAATGTCAATGACATCAACATCCGAGACACTAATGCCAACTGATCCTTCAACCAATCATTTTTTTAACCAGTTGCTATCTGAAACTTTCTGATCCGACTATTATGAATGCATATCGAGTAGGTTTATTGTGGGAGAAAAGGCTCCCTGCCAAGAAGTTCTTCCTTCTGTAGTTTGAACCCGAGACGTCTGATTAAAGATGGAGGAATCATATCTATCCAACTATAACTTCGGGTGATATATATCTTAAAAAAAAGGACTGTACAAGAGAGTATCCGTTTATAACCTCTAACTTCGACAAATTAAATATAATTGGTCTTTAGTGTTATAACTAATTCCTTTGTTAGTGAACATTGGCTGTTAATTAGGGAAAGTGAGAGACATATCATTTAACAACATATGTGGGACATACATTTGATATAATCAATATATACTCTGATCAATGTTTAGAAAGCAATCAAGTAATATGTCCATTATTGAGTCTATGTTGATACATTGCATAAACATATATGATGCAAATAATTGAACTACAATTAATGTTTAATACGGATCCTAACAAGCCCGAAAGAAAATAATAATGACGAGAGTATGAAAAATACACAGATAAAATTTAAATAATGACTACTTTTGATAGTATAGGTAATAATATGGAGTACATAATGACTACTTTTTCGAAGGCTAACTTTTACTCTTGTTGGCGCTTAACCCTTGGTTGGCCCTTTCAACCTGATTTGTAGTGTTAGTTTGCATTGATGTGTCCTCCATCTCCTTCTCTACATCCTCAATCTGCAAATATGACAAAAAATATTTTATTTACGCTGTAAAATTAATTTATATATCAGTGCTATTTAAACTGTAATAACAATTTAATCAGTTTTACCAGATTACCGATTATTGTTTATTATAAATCTTGAGTTTAATATTAATTGTTAATCTTTGAAATTGATAATGGACATTGAAGACAACTATATAACAATTAATTATTATGTCTCAATTTCAAACAGATCTCAGCTACCTGAATTTTGATTATTTAAATTTTCCCAGGGCTTTGTTTAAGTGACAGGTTGAGGGACTTGTGACTTAAGATATCGATTCGAGCACCCTGCTATGTGAACTAAGCCTGGTGTTTAACTGGAAAAGAATAGGGGGCGAACCCATTCCTCGAATTTCGAAGGTTGCGACTGATCCTAAGGATTGGCGTCAAACTAATTTTTCGGTCATAATAAAATGAGCTCTCAATATCCAGATCGCTCCATTTAAGTCCATCTCAATGCAAAAATTCTAAAGGGAAAAAAGGATACTGACCTTGTGAATGAGATCTTCAGCTTGTTTGGCATACTTGATAGCCCCTTCAGCTAGATTTTCTATTGAATCAAGACTTTCTTTAAGCTTTGAATCACCAGGAAGTTTCTTTTCAACATCTTCAGCAATCTTTTCTACTTCCTCAGCTACCTCTTCCACTATCTCAGTCATAGTCTCCACTGTTTCTACTGCTTTATCCACATTACCTTTGGGGAAAAAAAAAGTCCACGAAATATAGGAGAAATTCTCATCATACTTCAAAGAGAAGGTTTGTTACTTACTTATTAGTCTGTTTTAAAAAGAACATATATTTCAATATTTTTCTTTTAATGAGAAGTTTTTATAGCCACACAATGTCATGACATGTTTAAGACCGCTAATTTCGAAAGTCGTACATTCACACAATAATTTTATATTGCATATTTAATATCAGAATTTTCAAAAAAAAAAAAAAGTTCTTACTTTTTTTAATTTCGTACTAAGTCAAACTATGTCAAACAAATTGAAACGGAAAAAGTAAATTTTACCTACTTTTGAGTAGTTGTAAAGGGTTGACTTTGTTCCGGAATGAAGGTAGTAATATAGGTAAAAGAAACCCCAACAACCATTTCCTGCATATTTTTTTTTTAAAAAAAGACTTCAAAATTGATTCCTCAGAAAATAGTCATCTTCTATGTTACTCAGACTTGATCTATAAAATATCACAGGGTATGTGTTGGATCCTCCAAAATAGTGTTTTTTCTTTTGAATGATCCAGTACGGGTACGATAACATAATTAGAGAGTCCGAGCAACACGGCAATCAATAAACATTTTCTTTGGATTTGATCCAATCATGTTAGGTTTCTTGAAAAATAAGAAGGAGAAATAAATCTACCATCCAAAGAATGGAGATTTGCCAGGTGGAGGAGCTTGTGATCCAGTACTGTTGGCTGCGTTGCACCTAATACTATAAGGAAAACAATATGTATACATAATTAGTTACTACAAATTATCAAAATTTGTAAAACAAAAAAAGAATGAAGAAAATTAAAACTTACATGAATATTCCATCTTTGGCATTGAAATTGACGAAATTGAGAGGCTTATTGAAGTTTTTTGTATATAAATGGGATTTTCCAATTTGCAAATGCCTTGAATATTGAGAATGGGATTTTAGGGATAGACTTCGATTGTAAGAAAGATTGTAAAATAGGTCTGAGTAAGTTATTTTGGTGGACATTTTGGACTGATTCTAAAACTTAGATCAAAATGAAAATTTTCTTTCTTGATGGACTTACAAGAAGAAGAAAGAGAAGTATTTATGGAGACCCTTGGTTTTAATATAGTGCATTGTGATTATATGTGATGAGTAATTATTAAACAGGCCATGTTTTCATCATCAGTATTAAATAATCATGTCGAATGAAAGAGTTGTGCATGAGAAAGTTATTAAAATTTAGATTCCAAGATGTAGTACAGAAATTAAAAGTTAAAGTCTGTACAACGCTTGTAAGATTTTTTGGACACCATATTGTGTAGTGGGATCATATCAACATTTAATGCAATTTATATCAAAGAGTTTCGGTATTATAAGAAGAAACAAGTGAAGATAATGGGATGAATGAGATTTTTTTAATCTTAATTAGAGGTTTCGTGTTCAAGCATTTTTCATTTAAATGAGTATTTGGACTTACATGTTATAAATCTGAAATAGCCAAGTTAGTGAGTTCTGAATATCTAATGATTAAAAAATTGAAGACAGATTAAATTTTCCTTCTTTATTGTACTCCTGACATCATATCCAATTTGTAAATCAGATCTAAATTATATTGGTGCCAATTTTAGTTTTATGTTGAATTATTTATTTCTTTTTTTGACTCAATAGCTAGAGAACATGATTCACGATTCCTCTTCACATCATCTCCAATTTTTAAATCAGATCGAAACTATATTGGTGCCAATTTTAGTTTTTATGTTGAATTATTTATTTCTTTTTTTGACTCAACAGCTAGAGAACATGATTCACGACTCCTCTTCTCTTTCCCCCATTAAAATCTATTCCTTGAAGTAATAGAAAAGATTTTTATTTTTTATTTTTTATATAACTTTTTTAACTAAGAAGATGGTGACACTGCATAATAAATACATTTTCATTTAAAGGGAACACTCAAACGATTTTCCATTCTAAAGAACAACAAATTACATCCTCCATTTCTTAATTGAATCATTTAGCTCCTCATAAGTTTTTGTTTCCAAAAGTAACTCCTTTAAATTTTAATAATCTCGCACAACTGGTCCAAGCTGATGATCAAGAGTCAATAGGATATATATCCTATTTTGTCAGCAAAACCTGCAATTACATTAACAAAGGCCAATGCTCGTTCCTATGAAGAGAACATCAGTACACTAATTTAGGTTAGGGCTCGAACCCTTTACCTAAAATTCGATTATTGAAGCCTCTGATCCGTGGACTAAGTAGTGAAATTCATCTATAGATTTTACCATTGTGTTTGGCTCAAATCATATAAATTATACATATTTACTTTGAAAGCACATATTCAAAATTCTTGATCAGCCTCTGTTTGAAGAACAACATTAATGAACTGAAACTATTTCTGGCGTTTTTTTCCCTTAGATGTTAATGTATATAGGCTGAGTGTTGTTTTTTTAAAAATATGGAGCAGCAAAAAGGGTTAAAATTATTGATTGAAAAAGTCTCTCAATAATATCATTAAGCATATGATGGCTTTAAATAGCCAACAAACTAATCTATCCATAGAATTTTTTTTTTTTTTTTTAAATCATCCTAAACCGAAGCAACTAATGCTAAAAATAAAATTACTGCAGTAACTGAAAGTAATTTTCAACAGCCCCTCCTTTCAGCAGTTGATTGAACTCCGCATTTGCTCCATGTGGAGACCCTTACTAGTTATTCAGTTTATTCTTTTATTCAGATATTTTCAGAATTAGCCACGAAACTAGTATCATCTGAAACCCGTCAATTTCTATTAATTAGGGACTTCATAGATATGTTTTGAAGTGGGTTTTAGATTTTCACGTCTCATTATGCTTTCACTGTATTTCTGTCTTTAAAGAAGATTTCTTTTAAGTTTTCAAAGTAATGGTTCGAATAAGTTCAAATTAAATGAGAATATTTGATTTATCATTGAACTACGATAATTTTGCATGGCATGCTAGAGTTAGAACAGTCAAAATGGCTGGGCCCATTACTTTTTACTCGAATTATGTAAAAATAATCAGAATAGAGATATTTAATATAATAGTAAGAGCATTATTATGAACTCACAGTCACAGGCTCTAAATTCGCCTCTCTAATCACTTTCATAAAAAAAAATTCCGGTAAGCAATAAAATAAGAACTAGGAATATTTTGGACTAGTTATTATTAGACTATCAAGAAGCACGGACAGAATATGGACATGATTTTTATGCATGAACCAAGGCAATGTTATTTTCTCATAGGTGTACCCTAGGAGTGACCGATCTACATCGTTATTTTAAGGTTTGATAGAATTGATTTTGGCTCAAATCTAGTATTTGAGTTAAAAAATCACTTAATATGTATAAAAAATTTATTCCAAACTCAATAAGTTGTCATGTCATAAAATTTAAAACCCATAAACGTAAAATTTTGAATCCACTCATGTGTATTTACCTTTAATCACTGGCAGAAAACGTGTGCATGGTTTAGATGAAGGTCCAGAATGGAAAGGTTCCCTGTTATTTACTAGTCACGTGGTTGATATAGGCCTTGATTGAAGAGAGATGAAAGTTGTTATATTATAAGGTTTGAGTTAATATTTATTACATTGGTAGGCCTAGCAATATTAGAAACGCTTTTTCAATTGGGACCAATGGTAGTTGTGTATCAATGTCAAAATAAAGTTTTGAGGACGACCACATTAATGTTTAATTAGGACCATTCTCCAGGACGGAGCTAGAGTTTCAATTCCGGATTTCATCGAATCCAGTATGGTTTTGATAAAAAAAATTATGTAAGAAATTCTTTTAATACAACAACAACAACAACCCAGTGAAATCCCACAACGTGAGGTCTAGGGAGGGTAGAGTGTACGCAGACCTGACTCCTAATTCTTTTAATATGTATAAATAATTAATTATTCAAAACTCAAAAATTAAAACTGCCTTTTTAATAAACTGACTTTCCTATATCCAATTTTTTCATTTTTCCTTCCTATGAGTTTCCATACTGCAAACTGTCAAAAGGAGGACTTAATAAATAGGGTAATAATCAGTCATCAGGGGTGATGGCCGTTTTTCACCTTGTTACGACTTCAGGGGTATACTAACATTGGGTACATAATCTTATTTTATTAAAATAATTTTATTTATCAATACAAGAAATATAAAAATGAAAGTAATGATATTGATGTTCCAAAATTTGTAATAGAGAGATTTTTCATACCAAAGTTGAAAGATGTTTTCCTCAAATACATTCCCTTAAGATGCTTAAGAAGTTAGTTAAATTAGGCCTTTTGAAATTTAAATAGGACAACTGTGTTCATTTAAGTATGAAAATGAAATCGAGAGAGTTATACCCTGATTGATAATGAGGGTATTCGCTAATCTTATAAGTTAGGTCAAATTAGCATCAACATTTTTTAGTTTATCTATTGGTATTGTCCAAAAACAAAAGCTATAGGTTGATAGATACCAGAAATGCTTATAAGTCAAAATCAGTAAAAAGTCATAAGCTGATCAATTTTTTTACTACCTTAACCTTGCTATTTTTTTCTAATTTCTCAAAATATCCTTCCTGAAACAAAATTCCCAACTTTCTATTCACTCTGTATATACATATGTTGTTCCTATTTTTTTTTTTTATTAAAAGAATACTTCTAAGTTTATAATTTCTCATAAAGATTACTTATCAACACTTTTCTTAAATAAACGCATCAACTGTGTATTATCAATTTCATCATTTCTATTTAAACACTTAGCTGCTTATTTGGAAAATCAATTTCACCACTTAAAAAAGTAATTTTCGACACGTAAAGCTTATCAACAATTTACAATCAACTAACCGTAGACAAGCTCAACATCAAGAAAAAAGAAACCCATTGATAAGAGTACATAACACATGCAAAAGTTCAAGTAGCATGAACTTTTGAGTCCACTATGTTGGTTTTCTAGCTTTATGTTGTGCTAGCTAGGAAAAGACTTTGGCTAAAGACAAGAGGACACAATAAGGCAATTTAGGGTCATTTCCAGTGAAAATCTCGGCCTGTTGCGTCTATTTAAGCCAAAGTAAAGAGGTACCTGTTTACCCCAAAAATGGATAACAATTAAATTTGTATGCAGTGCTAAGGATATGCGGTTTGATTTAACATAATATCAGACTATGTGGCAGATAATAAGATGAAGCAAAGATAACAGATCTAACAGTGATGGATACCGATTAACCTCGAATACCGGGGACCGAGGCCTAAGTATGATGGCCGAGTAACGAATACTGAACAATAGTGAAAGACTTAAAAGGTGAATGAACACTGATGATTCTATTGCTTGCTTAATACACGAGTGTGCTCTCTATGCTTGAGAAAAACTGGAGAAAAATAAATAAGGGCCTCCTCTTTATATAATAGAGGAGTCCTAACCCTAGTACAACTCTAAATAAGGAACAGAATCCCTCAATATTTGTTGGCAAGATTGGTGCCGAAATATCCGGCTGGTGGCGGATATTTTGGTCTCCTCATTATGGTGATTAACTGCCTCCTCATCTTGTCTCAGTGTCTCTTCCCAATTTGAGCTTGGAACCTCAGATCTGATAAGATCGGTCTGATCCCGACCGAGCATAGCTTTCATATCAGAAAACCGAGGATATCCATATCCCCGGTTTTACCCGTATACAGATAGTCCCCCCATTTGCCGAGGGGAAATATTGACTGTGAGAAATGGATCCAGACAGAGCCGAGTGGGCCATACTAACCTACTTAGGATAAGACATTCTTGTCAGCTCTTCGCACTCTGCCCGATGTCAGCTCATTATGACCTCTGCCGCCAAATCTTTCTTGGAAAACCACCCCTTTGTCAGGGTTCTTGATCCACTACAAAGCCTTTTGTACTCTTCTCTATATAAAGCCTATGTATCTTTATTATTTAAACCTAAACCTTTTTTTTCCAAAAATTCTACTCTGTGCCCATATCAAGTTTATACCATTTTCCAAGTTCTGAACCTTTTTCTGCTAGGGCGTGATTTTTCATTGTTTGGCTTTATACGTCAAGCACGACCATGGGTTCTCTTCCGTTGTTAACCCAAGGTGAAGGCCATTCTACGTCCTCTCCCCATTCGCCGCCTTTGTTGCCAACGGGGGCTATCAGTCCCGGCGAGGAGTTAGAGTTTCTCGCTGCAGCTATTCTTTCATCAGGTTTCAAATACGTGAATGACCGCAAGATCCCTCATCATCCGAATCTATGAAGAAGTTTGAGTCCTGCATTGATGACGTTACCATTCCCGTAGTCAGGGAGGATTGTAACTTAGGTGCGGATGTCGATGTTCGCCTCGTTGAGAATGGGGTGAAGATGAATCACCACGTCGTTGGTTACTCGATGGTCTACACCTATCCCTTTGCCATTGGGTTCTCCCTCCCCATACCTCGAGTGATCGAGGATTTTTGCTACCGGTATCGAGTGTGTATTGGTTAAATCGCCCCACAGATTTGGAGATTTGTATACTGCATCAAGATGTTGGATAACATAGTCGGGATCCCTTTCACCCTTGATCACTTATTACATATATACGTACCTAGGGTGATTCGAGGTGGGGTAGTTCACGTACTTCCTCGGGGAACCTGAGCCTTTATAAACCCCGAAGATGATTACGCCCGGGGGTGGCTCCACCGGTTTGTGATGATACGTACAGCTCAACTCCACCGCCTATTGTCTACCGATTTTCTAGAGATATGGAATCCCACTCCGAATCCGATTGAACCTGAGCTCATCATCACTATCTTTGAATGAGTGGTTGCACTGTTAGGAGCTTTTTGTAGCTTGGGTCGTTCCTGGAGAAGGATGGCAACCTAAGGGTGGAAAGGCAAAAGCCATGGTAATTCCTAATCCGTTCGTTTGATTTTCATTTTTCCATATTGTATTTTAACCCCGTGTCTTCGATTTTCAGGACTTCCGACATGAAATCCTCAAAGGGAAAAACCATTGTTGAAGATGCCGTTTGGGGAAGAAAAACATCGGCGTTGGCGAGGACACCCAGTCGTTGAGTCACTGCGAGTACCTCGGTTAGCCATTCGGGGATTGGCTCTCGGGTCCGAACACGCCATATCATGGTGACTCGACGGGAAATGCCTTACGGCGGACCCTAGTCGATAATAGTTCTTGATGAGGAAGATTTTCCGGAACTGAGTATCCCTAGTTCGTCTGCTTCCGAGGAAAATCTTGGGGTCGTTTAGACGGTGTCATGTACCGTTGCAGCACCCTAATGTATAGGCTAAAGTTCTTAACCTTTGGTTCACTATGCCGACCTGGGGTGTTTTTTTCTTTTCCAGATTACGGTCATAAAGTAGGGCTTTTTTTCTTTTTTCTGCTGGACTGTTTGTCATGTGGAGCAATTTTAATAGAATTTTGCAGATCGGTCTCATACCGGGCTTTACTGCATGCATTCAACTTGTTTCTGCTGTTTGAACTTGCATTCTTGTCTATGCGTTTGAAACGTACGATCTATTGTTGTCTTGATTTGCCGCATACAAAATCAAAATACCTCGTCACTAACCCCCACGTTAGTATATTTTTTCCTCCACGTTCGACCTTGGTCGGTTCGGACAATTATCTTTGGTGGTCGAAAGGAGGCCTTATCCGATCATACCCGATCTTGGTTGTATTAGCACCAATGCTCGACCTTGGACGCGTTGAAGTCCTGGCTACAGGGCTTTCGATCTGTAAAAATAGTTTTAGTAACTTTAACCGAGAACCGAAGGTAACTATGGCTCTGATTTTTTAGGTTCATGTAAGCCTCGTTGACCCGGTGGGATGATCCGATTTCTTCTTCTGTACGCTTCCTATGGATAGATAAGATCAAAGTCCCATCCGTCGTGTCACTCTAACACCAGCCACGCGTCACGACCTGGTTGGGTGAGAAAACGGTTACGGAATGCAAATCGTCTCGGCCCCTCTCTATAAAAGCTAACTTTTTCCTTTCACTTTTTCACCTTTCCAGTTTTCACCAAAAAGTTTTTACCTTCGTGCATTTTGAATACGCATATCTTCATCGTCATATATTCATATCTTCATACCTTCATCACCGGATCTTTATTAGATTTTCAAACCTTCATATAAACCTTCATAACTTGCTATTCCCAGAACAATGACTAAATTTTCCAAAGCTAAAGCCAGTGAGACTTCCTCGGCTCCAAAATCGGAACCAGCATTGTCGAATTTTGTCTCGTCCGATTACGTAACGATCAGGGATTTTAAGGTCGAGAAATCTTCCCAGCAAGGGGATCGAGGCGCTGATATATCAGATTATTTATGCACGATTCTCTCGAATAAGCTCGAGCGGGTTAAAGAAGATTGTGGTTGGAAAGATATGGAGGTCGTTATTCCTGACCAATCTGAAGCCATAACGACCTATGTGGAGGGTTACCTGAGTGTTTATACCTACCCCTTCATATTTAGTCGGCTTGACTCGGTGATTGTGGACTTTTGCAAGAGGTACAAGATATGCCTCGGTCAGATCCATCCCACATTTTGGAGGATCGTGGTACTCCTTCATTATTTTACAACGAATGCGAATGAATCTTTCACAGTTAGTCACCTCCTCTGGTTATATAGTCCTCGAGTATTTTGGGGAGGCATGATTAAGCTCACGAAACGAGCAAAGAAAGCCCCCTTCTCAAGCCTTGATGAAGATAGGGACCGAGGTTGGTAAGGAAGGTTTGTCCGGGTCAGGACCGAGGATCTGATTTCTGCCGACAAGATGCCATTCCTCGAGAGATGGAACCCGACTCGTAAGTGGCCTTCGTTTTTAAGCATCCCGATTGTATTTCTGATGTTTAACTTATACTAACTCTCAATTTTGTTCATGTGCAGGTAGCAATCTCTCGAACCCTCAACGCAGTTGCTAATATGGAGGGATGGGTTGGGAACATTTGTTCTCAGCTCACCTATCCCGGTCCAGATGGAAGGCCGAGAATCATGGTGAGTCTTTCATCGGGGTCTTTGTCCCATTTTCTTACATATTACGCCACGATTGGTATGCTTATTCCGTCCTTCCTCCTTTTGCAGGCCTTTCAAAGGCCACCAAAATCCTGGGGCAGGATGATAAAGAGGCCTCGGCCGATGAAGTCAACATGAGGCTCCCAGCCAGGGACATCCCTCTAAGCCCCCTACTCAGCGTTAAACTGGGGGAGAGGCCGCCGAGAGGGATAAGGTCGAGAAGAGAAAAAAGCTGTCCTCTGAATCTTCTCGTGCTTCTTTCGAGATCAGTAAAAGATCGAGGCCTTCCATCAAGGAGCCCTCCACAGAAGGTGCACGGGTACGGGTTCTGGATGCTGATGCCCTCGACCTACTGAAGAGTCACTCTGATAACGAAGTCCAAGCGTTGATTAGGCGTCGACCTTCCAATGAAAATATCAACCTAGAGCTGGAAAGCTCGACAGAAACCACTCTACCTTTGGTGGAAAGTTCAAATCAGGAGCCACTAGGCTCGAATAAAGATATCCCGAGATCGGCGGGTGTGGAAATTGTTGGGCCAAAAGTCGGGGTGCTTAAAGATGCTGCTTCTGAGCCTCTATCCACACGAGATTCGGGGCAATATACTGCCGCAGCCACTGGATCGAGGGCAGCGTCTTTCGCGTCGGGCTCGAAGGTACCTTACATTCCGCCTTTATATGGTATAGGTTCTGTCCTTCCAATTCAGGCTGTGGCTTCGGCTGAGACCATTATTTGCATACAAGACTCGCCGCCTCGAATAATGGATATTCCATTCGACAGCGCTAGGGCCAAAGGCAAAATGGTCGAGGACCTTGTGGGACCAGAAGAGGTATCTGGCCATCGAATCGAGAAAGGTAATGTCCCGGCCACGGGCTGCTCAGGATTCGAACACTTATCAATCCCCGTGGCCAATCACTTCGGTGTCAATTCAGGCCCTAGATTAGAGAAAACTTTCCCGGCCCCCAGCGTAAACCCAAAACGAAAAAGGCAGGTCTCGTTTAAGGTACCGACCGATATGAACATATTGTCGGGCCCGGTCGGGGTGGCCAGCTACTTGTACCCTCTAGTGACCGAAAAGGATCGGAAGAAAATGGAGGAGGTCAGCGAATCCTGCCTTTTCAACGAGGCCCAACATGCTTTGAACCGGGTACATCTTGTTCCCTTTGTTTTTACGCTTAACTTTATTTTCTTGTCACATCCTAACAATTGCTTCTCTTCCTTTTTTAGGCCTCTGTGCTCCATCACGCAAGCTTCCACCGACTTAGGATGGGGGTGGACCATCTCAAGGAGGAGCTCGAGAAGAAGACTCAGGATGCGGATGCGCTCAGGGATCTTTACGGGCAGAAACTGGAGTATATCTCGAGTCTTCCCGACCCCTCCATCCTTCAGTCGGATCTGGCAGCGGCCTGAAAAGAGGCTGCCGAGGCCAAACGGGAGCATGAACGGTTAGCAAAGAAGGTAAGGGCTTCCGAAGTTCATATAAGTCGTTAACAACCGATCCTATCGTTACTCTTTCTCAAGCCTGGGCTTATGTGACCCAGATTGACCAACTACGAGCAGAACTGGACGAAATCAAACCTGAGCTCGATGTCTTTAAAGAAAAAATGACTGGTGCTGTCGCCGAGCGGGATGCTCTCAAGGAGAAACTTTGGTTGATGTCGGAGCCAACTGTCGAGCTTTGATCAAAGCTTGCTTAGGTCGAGTCGGAGCGCGATGGCCTTGGCCGGGATTTCACCGATCTGTGGGCTAAACATAGCAAAGCCCTGGGCCAAATCTCAAGCTATGATAGTATGTTGGCTCAGTATAAAGTCGATGTGACTGTTGCCGAGAAAGTTATCGATACTCGGGCCGAATATATGCGGCGTTTATCCCGAAGGGAGACTCTCGAAGAGATTCAAGCCACTCGGATGGATTTGTCTGATCTAATCGAGGAGGCTAAGGGGCGTGAAGCAGAGGCAAAGGCCGTGTATGATCATGGGGAGTCAGATAGCGACCTCGAGGGTTATGTTGAGAGCTCGGGTGAAGATTAGGCTTAGGAGCCTTGTATTTCTTTTTGTCTTTTGGACTCAAGGCCATTTGTTTGTGCCTTTGTAAATCCTTGACTTATATATAAGAAGATTTTTGCCCGGCTTATCCATCATTTTTTATTGCCTTGTATTTTGTGTTTAAGAATTAAAATATTCATTGGCTCGGTTTAATGTTTGTTCGATATGCGCCATTGCCTTAGCATGTATCACTGCTTTAGCAAAAGTAAATTTAAAGTGACAGTGACTCATTCTCGAGTGTGTGTGGTATGCAAAAGGCCTTGTTTGCGAACTTAGACGTCTCTGAGTTGCATAACGTGGTCGTTTTAGACCATAGTCTTTAACTGTTTAGATCATAGTCTTTAACTGTTTAGACTGTAGTCTTTTATCGTTTAGACCGTAGTCTTTTAGGTTAACGCATTTCGTATTTGGACCGTAGTCTTCAAGTTTACGCATTTTATATATTTGGGGATCCAGTTCGGTGACATGGAATATTGGATATTTTAAGTAATTTCCTCGTTTTTCTTGATGGAACCGAAAACAAATTTACAATAATTGTCGTGGCAAGAACAAGCTAATCGAACACGATTCAATCGATCATTTGGTCCTCTTACATCAAATCCTATCGTTCAAGCCTTGGTGTTACATAGGTATCGATTAACTCCAGGTATGATAGTACCCTAGTACTTGAGTTCGAAGTGTGAGAGCTCGGGTACTATTGACCTGATATGGGCAGTCTTCAGTCCCTGGTTCTTGACCGGTCTTCTATATTTTAGTAGCATGCTGTACGGTGCTGTCTTATTAAAAACCTTTCCGAAAAACCCACTTCGGGACTAAACCGATTGAAGGAAAAAAAAGTGTAGCACGTTCTTTCAGTCCTAAGTCTACGACTTCTCGTCTTCTATTGTGCTGCTTCCGATGTCCACTTCGATGTATGCCTGCATGTTTAAACCAAAGGGAACAGAAAATAAAAGGTCACTCGTACCTTTAACAATAGTATCATTTTAGGTGTGCCACGTTCCAGTTGTTTGGAAGTTGTATTCCATTTCCATTCTCGAGTTGATAGGAACCTTTCCCGGTTATGCCGGTGACTCTGTATGGCCCTTCCCAGTTCGGACCCAATTTTCCTTCGTTGGGGTTCTTGGTGTGAAGTGTGACCTTCCTCAAGACCAAGTCCCCAATCTGAAAGTGCCTAAGGTTAGCCCTTCGGTTATAATATCTTTGCATTCTTTGCTTTTGAGCTGCTAACCGGACGTAGGCAGCTTCCCTCTTCTCGTCCACGAGATTCAGACTGGCTGATATTGCTTCGTGGTTCGAGTCTTCTGTAGCATGTTGAAATCTTAAACTTGGTTCACCGACCTCAATAGGTATTAGCGCCTTGGTCCCATATACCAGGGAGAATGGTGTTTCCCCGGTACTCGATCTTACCGTAGTGCGGTAGACCCATAAGACCTCGAGTAAAATCTCCTTCCATCGTTGTTTAGAGTCGGTCAACCTTTTCTTTAAGTTCTGAAGTACAATTTTATTTATCAATTCAGCTTGGCCATTCGCTCTCCGGTGATATGGGGTGGACAACATTTTTTTGATCTTGTATTCTTCAAAGAATTTGCTGACTTTGTTGACTATGAACTGCTTCCCGTTATCACATGTAATCTCCGCAGGTATCCCAAACTGACAGATTGTGTGGTCATAAATGAAGTCAATGACTTCTTTTTCCCTGACCTTTTCAAGTGCCTGTGCTTCAACTCATTTAGAGAAATAATCAGTCATAAATAAAATAAAATAAAATGCGCCTTAGCCGGAGCCCAAGGTAAAGGCCCTACTATGTCCATTCCCCATTTCATGAATGGCCATGGGGAAAGGACCAGATGAAGTTTCTCCCCCGACTGATATATCGACGGGGCATGCTTATGGCATTCGTTGCATTTTCGTACGAAGGCTTTCGTGTCTCTCTCCAATTCATTCCAATAGTATCCTGCTCTGATCAGCTTATGTACCAGTGAGTCGGCTCCCGAGTGGTTTCCATAAGTCCCCTCGTGAATTTCCCTCATAGCATAGTCGATTTTCCCCGGCCCCAAACATCTCACCAAGGGACCGTAGAATGACCTTCGGTACAACTGGCCGTCGACCAAACAAAATCTAGTTACTTTGGTTCGAAGGGCCCTCGAATCTTTGGCATCGGGTGGTAGCTTCCCTGTTTGAAGATAGTCTATGTATTTGGTTTTCCAATCCCAAGTGAGGCTGGCTGAATTTATCTCAGCATGGCCGGTCTCGATGATTGAACCCATCAGCTGCACCATAATGCCAAAATTGAATCCTTCCAATTCTACCGATGATCCCAGGTTTGCCAGAGCATCGACCTCATTATTTTGGTCCCGAGGTACGTGTTCTAATGTCCATTCCTTGAATCTACGAAGGACTACCTGTAGTTTTCTAAATATCTCCGCATTCGGTCGTCCTTGACCTCGAATGTGCCGTTCACTTGATTGACTACCAGGAGGGAATCGTATTTGGCCTCAATGATTTCGGCTCCCAAGCCCTTAGTTAGCTCTAAACTTGCAATCATAGCCTCATACTCGGCTTCATTGTTAGTCAAATTAATAGATCTAATAGATTGTCTTATTACATCACTAGTGGGTGGTTTGAGAACGATCCCCAACCCGGACCCTTTCATGTTCGAAGCACCGTCCGTGTATAAGGTCCAGACACCCGAACTAGTCCCCGAGGTAAGGAATAATTCTTTATTGACTTCGGGAATCATGGCCGGTGTGAAGTCGGCCACGAAGTCTACCAATATTTGGGATTTGATAGCAGTCTGGGGTCTATGTTCAATATCGTGCCCACTAATCTCTACAACCTATCTTGCTAACCGGCTTGAGAGTTCGGGTTTATGCATGACATTCCTTAAGGGGTATGATGTTACGACACGTATAGGATGGCATTGAAAGTAAGGCTTTAATTTTCTAGATGCACTCAATAAAGCCAATGCCAGTTTTTCTAAGTGTGGTATCGGGTTTTCGCATCACCTAGAGTCCTGCTGACATAATAAACTGGAAATTACGTACCTTTTTCTTCTCGAACCAGAACACTACATACCGCTACCTCGGACAGTGCCAAGTATAGATACAACTGTTCGTTTGCTTTTGGTGTGTGTAGAAAAGGTGGGCTTGATAAGTACTTCTTGAGTTCTGCTAAGGCTTCCTGACACTCCGGGGTCAGGCGAAGTCGATCTTTTTCTTCAGCAATGAGAAAATCGATGACTTTTGTCCGAGGATTTGGAAACGAATCAGCTCAGGGCATCTATCCGCCCGGTCAACCTTTGTACCCCCTTGATGTCTTTTATCACGGTGATATCTTCAATGCCCTTTATCTTGTCCGAGTTGATCTCGATCCCTCAATTCGATACCATGAATTCGAGAAACTTACCCGAGCCGACACCAAAGCCACATTTTATCGGGTTCAGCTTCATGTTGTACTTCCTTAGTATGTCGAAGGTTTCCTGCAAATACTTTAAATGGTCCTCTGCTCATAGGGATTTAACAACCATGTCATCTATATAAACTTTCATTGATTTTCTTATTTGGTGTTCGAACATGCAGTTGACTAGCCGCTAATAGGTGGCACCGACATTTTTTAGCCCGAAGGGCCTTACATTATAACAATATGTGCTAAACCTCGTAACAAAAGAGGTTTTTTCTTGGTCCTTTGGGTCCATCCGTATTTGGTTATACCTGGAGTAGGCATCGAGAAAACTCAAAGTCTCATGGTCCGCCGTGGCGTCGATCATGCGATAGATGCTGGGCAAAGGAAATGAATCTTTCGAGCATGCCTTATTTAAATCTTTGTAGTGTATACACATTCTAAATTTGTTTCCCTTTTTAGGCACTACTACAACAGCAGCTAACCAGTCCGGGTGTTTAGCCTCCCGAATGGATCCTATTTTAAGGAGTTTAGATACCTCTTCTTTGACGACCGCATGTTTAACCTCGGGCTGCGGCCTTCTTTTTTTTTAACTGGAGGGAAACTAGGGTCCAAGCTAAGCTTGTATGTTGTCACCTCCGGTGGGATACCTGTCATGTCTAAATGGGACCAGGCAAAACAATCAGAGTTATTTTTAAGAAATTCAATAAACTTTTTCTTGAGCTCGAGGGTCAACCTTGTGCCCAGATATACCTTCTTGTCGGGTAGATTAACGAACACTATGATTTGCTCAAGTTCTTCAACCGTGGACCTAGTGGCATCTGAATCATCGAGTACCACAAAAGACCTCGGGACTCCATAGTCGATCTCTTCATCTGGCGTGTTCCGAACCCAGCCTTCTAAGGATACCGGGATCGGGGCTTGTGATTGCTATTTGGTTTCTTCTTCTTTGTCCACTTTCCATCCTTCAATACTGGTGCCTTGGTCGTCGTGACCGCTTCTTTGACCGCGAACATTTCCTTGCTGCTTGCTACTCACCGTGAATGGTTTTGATCCCATCTGGGGTCGGAAACTTTAATGCTTGGTGTAGAGTTGAGGGAACTGCTCTCATGTTGTGAATCCACGGTCTTCCAAATAATGCATTGTATCCCATGTCTTCTTCTATCACATAAAATTTAGTCTGCTGCATAGTTCCAGCTGTGTTTATCAGTAAGGTGATCTCTCCCTTCGTCATTTCGCGACCCAGACTGCTGGTACGATTTGGTCTAGTAGTCCCCCTTTGCTCGATGACTCTCCATCGGATGATATTAGCTGAGCTTCCTGGATCAATTAGCACACGTTTAATTCTAAATTTATTAACAAGGACGGATATTACCAATGCATCGTTGTGGGGTCGAACGACGCCTTTTATATCCTCATCATTGAACGAGATGGGACCGTCGAGGTCATAACTTCGGATACGCTTTTCTCTCGTTATGGAAACTTTAGTACGTTTCATTATCGGCTCCTGGGAATGTCGGTCCCCCCATGATCATGCGGATCACTTGGTGAGGCTCTTTCTGTCCACCTTGCTTACTAGCATCCATGTTCTTAAAATGATCTTTGGCCCGTTCGCTTAGGAACTCCCGAAAATGATCCAAATTAAATAGCCGAGCGACCTCTTCTCTTAGTTGCCGGTAGTCTTCGGTTCGATGATTGTGAATGTGATGGTACTTGTAAATCAAGTTCTTATCTCGTTTATCCGGGTCTGACTGGATGGGCCTCGGGTGACGCGTTCCCCGACTGACGGCCGCTGCAATGGTTGCCACATCGATGCAGAAATTATACTTGGATAACCTCGGCGCCTCTTTGTTTCTCAACGACCTGTTGATCACATTTTTGTTCATCAATCCTCGATGACTCAGACCGCGATCATTCCTTCTATCATTTGTTCCCGAACCACCGTTGCCTATATTACCCCTCTGATCGGGCGGATACGGCTGATACCTGTCAAGTGAAGGCCTTGGTTCTCGATCCGTCATTCTTATCAATCGATTGTTTCCTTTCTTTGGAGCGCCAAGACCCTGATGTCGTTCTCAAAATCTTATCATCCTCAACTCTGATCTTCGACTGGTACTTATTGTGCACATCGGCCCAAGCGATAACCGGATATTCCACCAAGTTCTGTTTCGGCTCCAAAGATGTGATTGAGCTTCTTAGGTTGAGACCCTGGGTAAAGGCTTGAACGGCCCAATCATCCTGTACCGGTGTCAGATCCATTCGTTCCATTTGAAATCGGGCTATAAATTCCCGTAGAGTTTCATCATCCCGTTGTTTGACGTTGAACAAGTCTGACTTTCTTGTTTCAACTTTGATGGCCCCAGTATGGGCTTTGACAAAGGCATCTGCAAGCATAGCAAGTGAGTCAATTGAATGTTCGGAAAAAACTGTGATACCATATCATTGCTCCGTTGGATAGGGTTTCTCCGAATTTTTTCAGTAGCACCGACTCCTTCTCATCATTTGCGAGGAAGTTGCCCTTAATGGCACATGTGTATGCGGTCAAGTGCTCGTTTGGGTCAGTAATCCCTTTATATTTCAGGATGTAGGGCATGCAGAACCTTTTTAGGATCGGTTTTGGTGCGGCGGTAAGTGGGAAAGGCATCTGAACAAACTTCTTTGAATCCGGTCCTTTCAATACCGGGGGTGCTCTAGGAATTTGATCGACCCTTGCATTGTAGTTCTCCACCTTCTTATTGTTTGCCTCTATCTTTCTCCACCTTCTTATCATTTGCCTCTATCTTCTTTTCCCCGAATTTTACTCGTTTCGTCAGTTCTTCGAGCATTCTTATCAGCTCGATATTTTGCTCGAGATTGTTCCCGTTGTTCGCAGCAACATGCATTTCTTCAGTTTCCTCAGTCTTCTCAGATGGAGCAGCATCGGGTGCTCGATTTTGATTTTGCAATTGTGCTATAACCGCCTACAGGGCTTGTAATTGGGCCATAACCATGTCCAACTAGTTCCGGAGCTGTTGCAGCGTAGCTCCATTATTTCCACCTACTGATGACCCGATCTGGTTAGGATTGACTGGGGGTACGTTGTTGTTAGGTACCCCATTGTCGTTTTCTTCGTGGTGGCTTGATTCAGCATGAAAATTGACAGAATAAGAGTTTGACATGTCGGGTAAACCTGAAATCAAACTTCAAAGAGCAAGTGTAAAAATATCGAGTGTTATCAAACTTATATTAAACCACCACTATTATCCTAGGCCCCACGGTGGGAGCCAAACTGTGTACCCCGAAAATGGATAACAATTAAATTTGTATGCGGTGCTAAGGATATGCGGTTTGATTTAACACAATATCAGACTATGTGGTAGACAATAAGATGAAGCAAAGACAACAGATCTAACCGTGATGAATATCAATTAACCTCGAATACCGGGGACCGAGGTCTAAGTATGATGACCGAGTAATGAATACTGAACAATAGTGAAAGACTTAAAAGATGAATGAACACTGATGATTATATTGCTTGCTTAATACACGAGTGTCTTTCTATGCTTCAGAAAAACTGGAGAAAAATAAATGAGGGCCTCCTCTTTATATAGTAGAGGGAGTCCTAACCCTAATACAACTCTAAATAAGGAACAGAATCCCTCAATATCTGTTGGCCAGATTGGTGCCGAAATATCCGGCTGGTGGCGGATATTTCGGTCTCCTCATTATGGTGATTAACCGCCTCCTCATCTTGTCTCCGTGTCTCGTCCCAATTCGAGCTTGGAACCCGGGATCTGATAAGATCGGTCTGATCCCGACCGAGCATAACTTCCATGTCGCATATCCCCGGTTTTGCCTGTATACAGTACCCACAAGTGAAAATCAGTTTATAGGAGTTGTATTATAGACACATCAAATTAAGAAATATGAAACATTTTCCCCATGTTGTTGTTTGACTTGTTAGGATGGGCTGAGACCCAATGAGTGCGGAAGAATTTTAATTTGGAATAATTGAAAATGAAAAACTAGTTGTTGAATTTTGCTTTATCTTGTGCTGTCCTATTAGGAGTTCCAGATCGCGATCGCAAGGATTGGTGGCCTGGAGGCTAGCCACGTTCACGAAGAAGGGCCTGCAATAGCGGACCATCGTGTTTGCCAAGTGAAAGTCTCCGATCGTTGACGATAGGAATGGAACCACGGTAGTAACTATGAGGTCGCAAAACTTAGTATCTTTAACTCAAATTCTATGTTTGTGTAAAATTTATTTAATATACAAATAATTATAGAATCTAGTTTTTTTATTTTTCAAAAAATTACAGAATCTAATTATGATTCAGAACCCATAATTAAACGAAAAAAGTTTGCTCCGCCTCTTGTGGACAAGCCTAGCATGGCCCAATGTTGTGATCGCGAGGGAAGATCCGTGAAAACAGATCAAGCCTCATCGCGATGGGTCCTTCGCATACGAAACGGACACCAGGAAAAAAGATAAATGTTTATTACTAACAAATATAATTCTTCTTCCGTGTAATGCAAAATCATTATAAACTAGGCGCCTAAAGCACAATTTACTTCATGATTATGTCTCGAACATTTCTTGTGGGAGAAGTGGTATGGTACATTTAACTGCAGTCAATTTGAAATAGAATGAAAGATCAAATCAAGTAGAACCAAACATTCAAATATAGGTACTTCATAATATCATGACCCTATTCTAAGGAAAAAATTGAAATCAGATGTCTAAAATCTCTCATCGCTTGAGTTAGATTAAGCATTATGTAATTAAAATCGTGATATGTCTCATATTTAGTCATAGAGGTTACAACATCAATCACACTCTCTATGACCTACTCACATTGCATCAATATTCACTATTAATATAAAATAGCTCATAAAACAAAAGCCAGCATCTTTTCAGTAGCGCGCTAAAAAACCACATAAATTGGTTGCTAGATATTTAGTCACCCAACATAAATCCTCAGTGTCCTCTTTCCCCTGCAAATTAAAATTGGTTGTCAATATTTAGTCACTCAAAAGGATACAACTTAATTACAAGTTATGTGTTTGAGAATGTAATTAAGTAAAAGTGTGCTTACAGTTTATATTGAACTGAGTGACCATCCTATCTAAAAGCTTAAATTATTAAAAAAAATGACACTTCCAATTACTTCATTGTGTTATTATGTCTCAATACATCATTTCACGTATATAGATTTGATTCTTTTTTTATTTATGAACCAAACAAGTAAAAAATTGTCCATTTGGATGGCTGAGAGATTTGAACCCAGAACCTCTTGTCTGGTTTGATACTATGTTCAATGTGTGACGATCCCATCTCTAGTTAAAAGTTTAAATTGTTAGAAAGAACATATTTTATTTACTTATTTAATTATATATCTTCAATACTATGAAATCGAAATGAAAATATGGGTGATTAATATTTGTATTCGAGTAGTGTCACAATATAGTACAATTCTTTTGTGATCCTAAGTCTTGATGATCAGGGAGTCATTTGAAAAGTTGAGCGAGTATTTTTTTCAATCTGCCTAAAATTTTGACGAGTAAAATTATTTGGTATACCTTTATTGATGAGAGGATGCAGGGACGTAAAATATAGGGAAAACAACAATTATAGTCCTTGTATTATTACATTATTCCTATTTTAGTTCTCGTGTTATTAAACTAAGCACATTTAATCTTCAATTAAATGAAATGTGCTACTTTTGTCCCTTAAGCTAGCAGACGTTAACTTTTCGTCTACCTTTCATATTTTATTTCCTTTCGCCCCATTTTCTCTGACATATATTGCCGTAAAGATTTCTGATAGAATCGATGAATCCACCAGAACAGACTAAGTGACCTGGTCCCTGTACTGTTTTCACAGATAAAGACAGAAAGTAAATAAGGCAAGATATTTATGTGGAAAACTTCTTGCTCAAGAGATTAAAAATCACGACCTACCTTAGTAGGATTTCCAACTTCACTAAACTGAGCAATGCTTCAGATTACAAACTTTTGCAACCTATGAATTTGACCACTAATTCCTCCACTTACAATAACTCTATTGCAAGTACCTTCTTGACTAACTCTAGTCAAGCACCAAACTGATTCAGCTAACTCTAGCTGAACCTTAACCCCACTATGACTAACTCTAGCCAAGTGTTTACAACAAAAGTTTGATAAAATAGAATACCTACAAAACCCTTCTTGAAGAAGTGTAGGTTTACAATATAGAGATCATAAGGATAAAGACTAGACAACTCTAGGACTCAAAACATCTTCCGTTGTTGAGATCTAGTCCTTGAAATTGTCTTAGCTTTGTTCTTGAAAGCACCAAGAGAACTGTGGCGGCTACACTTGTAAAGATCTGGATATTTGAGGTTTTCAAGTGATAGGTTAAACAATGCAAACATGTTGTTTAAATAGGAACTCAAATGAGAGCATGTGAGGATCGTGTGACCTGAAAAGAGACGTTACACTGGTCTTTAGCAGTTAGCATGCATACAGCTGCGCTGCTGTGATACTGCCTGACGGAATAGTGCACAGAGCTTTATAGCTGTCATGTGATGTACAGTCTTCAGGGGACCTGATCAAGGACCTGGTCCTTGGCATGTTTGTCAAATTATCAAAACTATAAAAAGTCATAACTCATCAATTTCCCCCTTTTTGATGATTACAAACTTGTAATTGATGTTCCCCCTGTGAACCAGGTCTCCTCTTCATGATAAATTCCAGTAGCATAAGAGCATGCAATTTTCATTTATACCTGTGGGACCAGGTTCCCCTGCGGATTAGACCCTTAACTTCATGTTGACATTTTCACCTGTTATGTAATCAAAGAGGCTGCACAACTATACCCTGGTTCATTTGGAACTTACTTTCCCCTGAGAACATGAACCATATCAATCTCATTTGGGGGACACCAGGGTTGGTGGATGAGATCGTAGCATTATTCGTGGCATTATCAATTATCAAAAATTAAACATCAATCATTAAACTATAATCAAAACACTTTCCCCCTTTTGGCATCATCGAAAAGAGACAGAGGTTAAGCATAAGCTTAAAGAAGTTCAATGATATTAACTCAAGTCACTGGGGCAGACTCAGAGTGAGCACTAACAGAAACAACCAAAATAATACAAAGAAGAAGCATATGCATAAAACAGAGAGAGTGCCACTGAAGTAATTTTTAAAAGAACTTAGCAGTCAATTTGTACCACAAAAATACAAAATAAAATTGTCATAGTGCCAATGTCATCATTCAGACCAAAAGGAGTATTTGCAAAAACAAGAACAGAGTTTAACCAAGAAGGTGAACTAAGAGAATTGAGTCATAGGTTTGCAAGTTTGGTAGGGTTGAGAGCTTTGAGAATTATGTCCAGACTGGCATCTACAGCTTTGTGGGTGTCCAAGATCTGCTCCTAAATTTTTTCAACCTTCTTCTTCAGCTGAGCATTATCTTCTCTCAACTTAGCAACCTCTGCTGTTTGCACCTCACTGGAACCAGGTCCTTCTCCCTTCAACTTAGCAATTTCAGCTTTCAATAGAGCGTTTTCAACCCGCAGCCTCTCCACTTCAGCTAAGATCTTCTCGTTTGACTCAATGAGACTAGATATAGTAAAGGTGCATCCTGCTCCCCCTTTTTTTTAACACAATATCACACTCTTCTAAGGTGCCCAAAGAAAACATTTGTTTTTTAATTCCTTTGGTTACCTTTCTAGTGATTACCTTAAAATGATCAAAGACTTTAGCCAGAAGGAAGCCATAGGGGAGACCATGCTTGCCATTCTTTGTAACCACAACTTTCATAATGTGCTCGATTATGATAGAAGGTAGGCTGACTAAATGTCCTCCATCCAGTATCTCTATTAGGAACAGGTCCTTCTTAGATGCTATACACCTCTTTTTAGTCCTAGGAAGTACCACTTTGTTGACTAGCTCAAATAGAAGCTGATATTGTGGCTTCATCTGTTTCTTGTACAGAGTTTTAGTGGTCACCCGCTCTCCTATTCGGACTATGATACTCTTGAAGTCATCTGAGGCCTTGATGTCCTTGTCATTTCCCAATTTTTTGATTCCTTCAGTTGGGACATCCAGAATTTTGCCCAACTGAGCTTTATCCAATGTAAAGTCAACTTTTCCAACCTTGCAAACCAAGGTATGATCATTAATATACTGTAGATTCACAAATAATTCTACTACTTCTTTCTCATAGGCTAATGCAGGCCCTTCAGGAAGATGATCCCAACTTTGAGCTCTCAAGATCTCCATTAAATCATCGAATCCTTGATGCCTAATCGCCTCGGATCAAACACTCTGCCAAGCAACACTTTTTGACCTCTCAGATTCTCTTGTCTCAAATTTTCTTCATCCCTTCTAGATTTTCCCTTTTTACTGGAACCAGGTCCCTCAGTCAAGGTTACTTTTCTTTTCTTAGAGGAACCTGCTTCCCCACTGGCTGAGCTCTTTCTTTTCTTAGGAGAAGTGGTCACCTCCTTTACCTTTCTTAATTTTTCAGTGACTTTCTCAGCTTCTACTTGACCCACATTTTTCCTTTCATCAATCACAGATTTTCTCTTTCCTTTTGAATTTCTTCTTTTTAGAGGAGCTTTCTTCTTCTTCTTCTTCTTCTTCTTCTTCTTCTTCTTCTTCTTCTTCTTCTTCTTCTTCTTCTTCTTCTTCTTCTTCTTCTTCTTCTTCTTCTTCTTCTTCTTCTTCTTCTTCTTCTTCTTCTTCTTCTTCTTCTTCTTCTTCTTCTTCTTCTTCTTCTTCTTCTTCTTCTTCTTCTTCTTCTTCTTCTTCTTCTTCTTCTTCTTCTTCTTCTTCTTTATCGTACACAATACAACTTCCTCTTCATCTATCAAACGTCTTAAGTTGACTGTCTTTGACAACTTTTTCTTTCTTTCTAGTACTCTTCTCCTTGTTACCTTGAAGAGTAGAGTTGAGTTGTGTTATAGCCCTTTGTCTAGTAGTAAAAGTCCTTTTTCTCGAGCAGATATGGGTTTACCTTTGCTTTTACTAACTTTTGACTTAGCACTTCCAGTTCTAAGCTTGAAGAAAGTCCCCAATGCTATATCCTCATCAGAATTTATGTCTTTTCTTTCAAATTTTTCCTTTTCGGATGGTTTTGGGAAACCGGGTTCCTTTTTTGAGGGGTCTTCCTAGGTAATAGCAATGGTGGATAAAGGTACACATCTCAACAATATCCTTTGGGACCGGGTTATTTTTTCATTACCTTTGTTCCACTGGAATTTCCATGTTCCCTTTCAGTCTCCGCAATTTCCTTCTCAAACTCTTCTTCAACAGAATTTTTTCCAGATTCTCCATCAGCAACATTATTCATAACCTTTCTGACAATGTCATTAAGGTATTCACTAACATTTTCCAAACCAGCACTTACATTATCACTTTTCATTGGCAATTCTTGTCCAGAATCGTCATTGGTTCCCACATTTTCAACATTTTATTCTTTTAATTTCTCTATGTTTTCAACCACTTCAGAACCCTTTTATCTTTCTTCACACTCAGCAGCTATGACATCCACAGTCTCTTTATTAACAAGAGCACTCAAATTCTCCTCACACCCAGCATTTAGAGGTTATCTATTAACATATTTCTCTATAACTTTCTCGCTATCCAGAGAATCTGGGTTACCTGAGTTTGTAGATGTTTCCTTTGAAACTCCTGCTTCCTTTTTGAGTAGGTCCTCTTCCACTATCGAGTGGTCTTCAGAGATACCCTTGCTTGTCACCTCCATCCTGTCATCCTTCTTAACGATTTACTCAGAGAGGCAAGGTATTGTGAGGTTGTCATACTCCCTTGTGAGTCGGGATTTTCTGAAGATTTTGGAGTTATGACGGAGGAGGCGTGTTTTTCATGAGTTAAGCACCGATTAGTAGTAGAGGGACCAGGAACATCTGTTATAGGGGAAGAAGATATAGGGTTTTGGTCGGACGAGTTTTGAGATGTTGTGGGCGAAAGAATTGACTTTGGGTCTGACATAAGAGACGGTTTGGTAGAAGAGGGTATAGGGTTGGATTTAGTGGAGGTGGGAGATGAAGATTTTAGGTTTGACATGATTGATTCTGTTCTAGGAGAGGAAGGATGGAGCAAAACGGGAAGAGGGTTTGAAAATTTTAATTAGCGAGGGGAGAGAGAAAAAGAGTGACCTTTTGGCTTAAAAAATAATATTTCAAGCAGGTCGGTTCTGAGAAGATGAAGCAATTTGGTTCATTTTAGAAGAGGCGGGAACTAATTTGCTTCTCACTTGTGTTAAGGGTGTGCAAAATTAAATATATACCTGTAATAGTTAACATTTAACCTATGTACACCGCATAATTTTCCGGCGAAGGTGACCATCCTTCACCTAAGGTGACTCCGCCCGTGCTTTTATCTATGATTTTTTATTTATCAAGATTTGAGTGTAATTTCCTGAAATTTTGCATCATATGATATTTTATTTATCACTCTTTAAATTATGTTCCCATTAGCTCACAACATTAATGGCGCCAAAATTTAAATGGTGCGCACAAAAAAAAGCCATTTGTGCAAATGCTTTGTATCTGATGGGCCCAAATATGAGCTAATTAGATGGGCCCAAAACCCCTCGAAATCGGCTCGGTTTGAGTCTCAAGTAATTGCACGGTTTGTCCCTCAAATGGGCTGCTGGTCTTTAACTTTTGTGCTTCAAATGGACAGGTCTTTAACTTTTGTCTTCGCCTGTGATGAGGCATCGTAAAAATATACATGAAATATGCACTCCAAAAAATTAAAAAATAATATAAATAATGAAGCAGTTTTCCAAATTCAACATTTATTATTAAGATGAAAGTAATTTTGAGGCACCTTACTGTATCTTTTGTTGAGTTAAATAGCACGATTAAGCCAAATAGAAGTTGGGCTGAACTTTTATCTGCCTTGGAGATGGAACAAAAGGGAACAAGTTTCACAAATAATCACTTTCATTCCATGTAATTGAAAAATAATCACTATCGTTGAGTTTCAAATTCTACTGGTGATTTCGGGGGGTTTTGCCTCCCGAGATTCAAACTGCATAATTAGGAAAAAAGTGCCACATAAATTGGAATAAAGAAAGTAATATACTTCATGCGAAAAAAGATGTCTAAACCGAATTCGACTACACTCTCATGGGTAAAGTATGTATTGAGCCTAGCTTTAATAAAACACTCTTAAATGATTATGGGAGCATGAAAAATGGTCCTGAAGAATTAAATCAGACACATATGTTTTGTTGGATCATCATATTTGTTTCACCAGTCAAATAGTTCAATCACATGTTAATACAGGAATTAAAATATAATGTTTACAGTTTATCATCTTCACAACGTTTCGTAGTAGAATCTTCTTCAAAAGTTTTTTTTAGTTGAACTACTTTCAATGAATAAGGAGGGGAAATTTTTCTTTTGTTTTTTGGATGGAGAAAAAAGTACTTTCTGTTCATTCTCAAGGTCTTTTGTTTTATGAGAAATCTACATGGTGTAGATAACATTAGGCCTTATTTGTATCTAGTAGCTATACTTTAATTTACTTACATCCCATAGCTAAAAGGTGTATATCAATTACACTACATAACTAAAACATTTAAACATGGTTAAAATTAAAAACCAACCGCAACATAAGGCTTGTATTCACATTTTTCCCCTGATCAACCCATTTTCTCTCTCATTGTCTCTCAATCTCGTTCGATTTTTTCTCCATTTCATCTATACACGATCCTCCACCGATTTCGTTACCTAAATTGTAGCTGCGCAATTCTTGGTAATTTTTTTAGATGTTTTTTTTTACAACTTTGTGTTTATTTTGTTAAAAATATTCTTCAATTTTTGTGATTTTAGGCCATTGTTAGGGTTTTCCACTATTATTAGGGTTTCTAATGCATTTGCTTCAATTTTTGGGTGTAATGGCGGACAAAAGCACTCCATGCAGAGTTACTAGAGGTATACCCAATTATGTGCACCATTATGATGATGGTCCATCTTTTGATTTGTGTATCACTCAAAATGAAGAAGAAATTGCAGGCTTTGTTGCTAGAATGGATGTCGAGAGTGGTATTAAGAGGCGCCATCACCCGGTAAGTATGAAAACAATGGGAGATGAAGGTTCAAAATCTACCAAACGAAAAGATGTTGTTGAGTCATCGATATCCGAAGCCTCCCTACCAAGTACTAAAAAGCGGAGAAAATTCATTGATGGTTCTTCAGTTAGCAAGGGGAAAAATGTTGTTGAAGATGTTCCTTTAAAAGCAGCGGAGGTACTGTATTTATTTCATATTTTATGAATATAATGTTTATTTGTTATTAGTTTTTTTATTTTGATACACTTTGTGATTGCACATTTTAGTGTTGAATACAATATATAATGTGTATATATAATGTATTTAACCTGTATACCTGTCTACTTGTGAATACAATTGTAGAATTGAATACAATTTGTCATTTGTCCTTGTTAGTATTGAATACAATGTATATATATTGTATTAAGTTTGTATACGTTTGTACTGGTGAATACAATGTAGAATGTATACATAAAATGCAATGTATATATAGCTACTGTTGAGTACATTTTGTTTCTTTCTGGATACAATTAGAATAATTTTGTGTTTTGTTGACTGTAGTGTATTTGACTTTTGTCATTGCTGCATACTGAGTATTTGACTCTTGTTGAACTGAACAATGCAGAGTAAATTTTTTGTAAAAGATCCTCCTACTCATTCGGTGCACATGAATTGTTACACAATGTCGAAGTATTTAAAGATCTGAAGGACAAACTAACCGATAAGCAGTACAAATTATTTGGGGAAACTTGCTATGGTGTATTCACCCGCATGCAACACTGTGATGTTCAAGCACAAATGTTAAGTTGTTGCATGGTGAGAGAACTTATCAGACGTACTCCTGATGCTTTTTTGATTGATATAAATGGTAATGAATTGCGGTTTTCTATTAGAGAATTTGCACTAATAACTGGTTTGAAGTGTGTTGGTGATGAAGATGATTTTAAAGTTAAACCGCAAAGGAAAAAATAGGATTTTGGAGAGATATTTTGGTGGTTCTAAGAAAATGCCGGCAAAGGCAGCTTTGATTGAATGCTTCACAGATAAAATGTGGGGCCTCAATGATGCTGATGCCGTTAAGATTGCTGTCCTTTATTTCATTCATACCTCTATCTTGTCTAGTGAGAAGAATGCAGTAAAAATACCAAGGCTACATTTTGAATTGGTAGAGTCTGGAATATACGTTGATTACCCATGGGGTAGGAAAGAATTCAATGAGTTGATTAAAAGTATGACTCACAAGATGAATTTTGAGAAAAAATTTTATACACTTCATGGAATACCACTTGCTATGCAAGTTTGGCTATACTAGTGTTGTTCATTTGCTGACGCCACTCTTGCAGTCAAGACGGGCAACAACATTCCCAGAATGCTGAATTGGACGATCATTGAAAGTCAACCAAGTTTTAAGGAACTGATGGATGGCATGTTTAAAGAAGATAACACCCCGGTAATATACTGTACTCAACATTGTTATATCAGTTCCCTTCATGTATTTAAAATTTTATTGTTTCTTTAATTTTTCTTTTGACAAATACATTATATTTTCTTGTTATAACCATAAATATGGAAGTACTGTTTCTGTTACTATTTTGATAAAATGCAGTCAAAGACGAGTCCGAAACCTAAATGACCCCAAAAAAGAGCTTTTGAACCAAAATACCCCAACAACAAAAAAAGGTGACAAAACTACCTTTAGCACAGTAATTTACTGTGCTAAAGGGCACCTTTTTTTTTTTTTTGGTTAACCCCTCTTTCTTTACACTTTTTAACGTACTTTGACCATAGATTAATCATGCTTCGGGACCCCGAAACTTCAATATTTTATATAGAACCCTACTTATTTTTGTGCGATTAATAAGGTAGGCTCAATATATCAAGGATAAAAAAAACTTCAGATTGCCGTTTTAGTGGTTGAAAAGTGCTCAAACTCTATTTTTGTTTGAAGACTTGGTGTCATTAGCTTTAAGTTCTTTATGATTTAGGGTTTAGATTTAAGTGTACTATTTTTTAGCCAAAATTGCAGTATT
>NC_081349.1:41185031-41466058 GCF_029784015.1 Lycium ferocissimum
ATGAAATATAAATTTTCGGATACGGATAAAATATGTGCACCTGTTTCTTTTTATTTTTATTTTATTTTTTATTTTCATACTTTTAGATATGCTCGTGTACAGTGATTATAATATATAAAAAAGAGAATTGGAAAAATAGAAAGAGAAAAGTACTGTAAACTTCTTGAGTAAGAAATAGTAATTACTAAACTCTCCATTTTTAGAAAAACTGAAATGTTAAGCTAGTTGGTTTAAGCTAAACAATAAAATGAATTTTTTTTTTTTTTTTTTGTCTTTGAGGTCAAGCAAGTTGAAAATAGAAAAAATGCTACAAGGGGCGGGTTGAAGTCTTTGCGGGTTTAGACCAAACCCGCACCGCAACCGCCCCGCCCCATTGCCATCTCTAGGTACATTTTTGGTAAAGTAGATGAAGTATGAACCTTTATCTTTATAAAGTGTTGGAACTATTATGTCATTGAATTTTAGATTCTTATGTGCTCTAGTGTATTATTAGTGTTGGATTATGAGAACTTTCAAAGTGATCCCATGTTTTTTTTAATAGCAGGGACAAGGTTCTTAAGCAATGGGGCTGCCCAAAGAGGAGCTTGAAGGCGTGCAATGGAAGTTTTTGATCATATGTAATATGCATACAATGGAAGTTTTTGCTTTTTGAATCATATGTAATATGCATACAATGGAAGTTTTTGCTTTTTGAATCATATGTATATGCACACAATGAACCGAAGTACTATATATATGTGTACGTAGTATATATGCAAATACTTTTAAGTAATGAAAGTATTTATAATATTCGGCAGGGAATGCTTTTGTTGTTTGTTAAATGTTATTGAATACTTTTAGTAGCAGTATATTAATTTTAGACAAGTCAATTATCTATAGTAAATCTTAATGATTTAATTGTTTTTGTAGCCATTTTTATTGTTGCTAAAAGTTGTTCTTCAGCAGCAAGATAAATGTTGCCACAAATGTTAGTAGTTTTTGTGCTTAATCGTCCTCGCTCCTAAAAGTAATTTTTAGTAGCAAGATTAAATGCATGCTTGATAGTACATTGAGTTTGTGACGACAAGAGTCGCTACTAGTAGTAATATTTAGAGGCGAGGACAAACTTGCCATTGATAGTCTACTAAATTTTGTGGCGACCAAAGTCGCTTCAAATATCACTTTTTAGTAGCGACATGAAAGTTGCTGCCGATAGTTCATTTGTTATTGTGGCGACAGAGTCGCCACTAAAGGTTTTATTCCAGTGGCGACCAAGCCAATATCTGTGTTGTAAAATATTTTTTGTGGCATGCTTGCTTACCTTTTGTGGCAATATATGTCGCTACAAATATCTGCTTATTGTGGCGACTACCTATTGTCGTCACAAAAAACCTTTAGTTATGGAAGTACTCCCAACGGAGGAAAGTCGCTGCTATAGGTTTTTCGTGGCGACTTATGGGGCTATTGTGGCGACGAAAGTCGCCACAATAAGGCAGATTTCTTGTAGTGCTCTTTCCACAAACTTCGCCGAATATGATCATCATCCCTAGTAAAGACAAAGGCATCTAGGCGATCTTGAAGATGATCAAGATAGGGGATCTCATCAGAATGTCACTAAACCGGGATCGACTCTTGCTGTTGAAATTGGCTTTGCAGTTGAACCGGGGTCGACTCTTGCTGTTGAAATTGGCTTTGCGGTTGAACCAGGATCGACTCTTACTGGTCAAATGGGTGCTGTAAATTTAGCTCTTCCTGGTGTGCCAGACTGTTCATCATGTCTTGCAACAGTTCTAGTTGATATTGAGGATTAGTTCCAACCTGAACCTCATCTTCACTTTCCTCCGCATTAGGTATTTCCTCACTATCACTAGATGATGTCACTATATAATTCGGATAATCTGGACCATCCATAGCAGATCTTTGCCTATAATTTGGTGCAACCATCACATTCTCCCTACATAAGAAAGTAGAGTATTTTAACTACTACAAATCAAATAATACTATTGATGTTAAAAAAAATAGACGTACCGATAGTAATCAACAACATCGGAACTTGAAGAAGCACCATCGTTTTGAGTAGTTGAATATGCTGAGGATGTTCCAACCTGATTCGTCCATCCCGATTGAGAGAACTGTCCAATATGATCCATATCAAGTGTATAACCCCTAAAAGAATATAATCAACATCATTAGTAGCATTTAAGTGCCACTACACATAATAATAATAATAATAATAATAATAATAATAATAATAATAATAATAATAATAATAATAATAATAATAATAATAATAATAATAATGATAATAATAATAATAATAATAATAATAATAATGATAATGATAATAATAATAATAATAATAATAATAATAATAATAATGAATATTTACCACTGCCCATCAAATTGCAGACTTAAACTATCCAGAGACATTTGGCTCGTCAAAATGCCTTCATATGTACTGTCACGGGCCGCCTCTTTCATAGTGTCAGCGGTACACTAATGGCCCGTGCGGCGCTCGTAGTGCAGGTGGACTACAAGCCAGCCTAATGATCGTCCCAGGACTCATGGCACGACCTTGTGCCCATGGCTTCGGAGGCTTAGCTTCAGCGGTGCGGCTGGGTCAATGTCAAGGCCTTGTCCTTGCCTTACTGGTATGCCCCTGTGGCATGTTTCATATGTTGGGTCTTTGTCTGCACGCACACTTGGGGTTGGCTACGGACATGGTAGTCCCTCGTCTAGCGCTGAGCATCGCTGGTGCTCGCACGCCTAATCCTCGAAACACCGGCACCCGTGCCTCGCGCACGTGGCCGCGCGGCGCCGCAGGGCAACTCCTGAATCCTTGGCCTTTGTCATGTGTGTACTTTGTAGTTTGCCTATGATGAGGCATTGCTAAACGTAGCCCTCGCGACATACTTCCATCCTGCACGGTGCAGCGTCGCCCTACGACTGCACGTCTAGGCCAACGGACCCTTGCTCATGAGGCTGAACCTAAGCCAAGCTCACAAGTCAACACATGAGACTCTTAAGAGAGGTGCCTCGAGTGTTCAATCAGCACGGAGGGATTTCTCATTCCCAAGGATAGCCCGCAGGGCATGGTCAGTCCATACGCGTCTCCCGCCCTCGTTGGCGCCCACCTCGCTCGTGGCCGAGCGCCGCCCATAGGGTTGCGTAACTCGTATGGGTACCTAGGACCCTTTGGGGATGCCTAGGCAGGCCCTTGACGTTGGCCCTCAAGGTGGCTCACTTGTGTTTGCTTGATGGTGGCACGCACGGGGAGGCCGGGCCGAGCAGACACCCGTGCCCCCTTATATATGCTTTAAAAAGAAAAGCCCAAGTTTTAGCACTGAACATGATTCTGCCCGAGAATCCCACTTGGCCTTTCTCAATGATTCGAGCTCCAAATGAGGCGCCGTCTGTTCCTAACTCTTTCTCTTGACTTCTTTCACTCCTCCATGAAGTTTCATCTCATGCCCATGCTCGTGGAGCGAGATATAGCCTTAGAAAGCTTTGACACTGACACTGCTTCTTGGCTAAGTCAATCCCTTAGGTAAATGATGTTCAAATGACACCAAACTTGGTAAGCACATTCAATAACATCCTAGGAAGGGTGTGTTCACCCAAAATCCCACGATTCCATCCATAGCTCAAAAACGCTCGAGACTGACACTCAGGCTCTCACGGGGCCACTCGTCCGTCGACGACGTCCGTCAATGACCTTCCTTGCTACTCTTAGGATATGCATTGCACATATCTAAGATGATTGTAGACTCCCGTCCGTCGGAGCCCATGTCGGTGCACGTCGCCCGCACAGTTGACACTGCCTATGGGACTGACACTGCTTGTGGGTTGAAACTGCCTGTGCGGCTAGCACTGCCTGTACGACTGACACTCGCTTGGCCCACTCGGGGCGCGCAGGGATTATGGGTGCCAAGGCACAATGAAGGTAGCCCGTAACAGTACTCATGTCAGGGTAATTGTGTTCATAGGTAGGTTCCGCTTGAGTGACTTCGTCCTGTTCATAAGTACCACTGCCCATCAACGCATGCATGTAATTAGTGCGTCTTGCAGTGTTACGTCAAATCAAATTAAGAACAGAGTACTACATAACGCATGAATTAACCACGTTATGTCAGGAAGTGGCAGAATAGCACAGTAAAATATTGCATTATTCTGACATAACGCAGTATTTTACTGCGCTATATCACTGCACCGTGTTGTCATCCCTTAGCTGTCATATAGAAAAACGTCATAATTTGAATCCAAGATTTGGGTTGCAACAAGTGTTATATAATGTAATTTGATGAATAACTACCAACCACACAAAATTGAGTTACTATGTCATTTTTTGACCAATTTAGAGATATTAGTCGTGTTATGTCGTTCTCTCCAGGAGACATATTCGACCAATGGGTAGGACATGGGAATTGGGTGAAGATTTTGAATACTCGAACAACCCGAATGAGAGATACAACCAACGTCACAACAATATGATGACAGACGAGTGGAATTAGCGTGTTGGGGAGGCTGCAGCACTGGAGCAAAAGTTAGCATCAGTAGGGCTTAAAAGCCCAAAAAAACATACTTTGCCAATGCCTCGTGGAACTCCACAAGAGTTCAATTTTGCTCTTAACCGTTTTCGCGAAGAGAACAATCGGATGCAAATACGTTACCTTAGGGTAGAATATGGTGTACATGGTAGCACTAGATTTAGATCCAAGTGGGATTCGGACTGTGAGATGTTCGATGAAGATTAATATTTTTTTATATAAAGTAAGTAGGTAGGCACATAAAGACCCCCCCCCCCCCCAACTAGGGGTACATGGGGGTTTGCAACTATATAAGTAGACTTTTCTTTAGTTACTAGACTACAACATATTCAATGTCGAGTAGTAGAAACGCAGCTTGGTCTTTACTCCTTCCAAAAGAACCAAATAGCAGCGATGATGAGAGTTCAAATTATAGCAGTTTTTTGAGTGATAATAATGATTTCAAACTAGACGAGCTAAATCCCCACCTTATTATAGAGCGTAATGATGATTTCTGCAGTGTGAAATATTTAGATCCGTGAGAATATTATTGTGGTTTACGCCGAGAATGGTCACATCGGCTTGCCGAATCAGAACGTCTTGTTTGTGACTTGAAAAATCTCAACGCTCCAATCCCAACAAGGTACTCAATAACCATGCCTCGAGTAGGTCCAGAAATATGCGAGCTTGCCGTACAAAGGATTAGAAAAGAAAATCATAGAATGCTGGTAAGACGTTGTAGATTTTACATGCTAAAGTTGTCCAAAGAACAAACATCATCAACCGGTAGAGAACTAACATCTACTGAAAAAAGATGTGTCTTAAGAAACCGCCAATATTTTTCTGAGGACGATATTGAGGACTTCTATTATGATGAAGATTAAGAATTTAGTGATTTTAGTTTTAAGTTTAATTTATGATGATGTTGTTATTTTGAAGAATATTAGTATGTTTAGTTTTTCATCAACTCAAGGGCATGAATTGATGAATGTATTTTAAGTTTTTTCTTTTTTTGATGATTGTATTTTTACTACTTTCGGTTTATTATTAATGACCAAGTTTAAGTATTTTCATAAAGAACTTAAAGCTAATGACACCAAGTCTTTAAACAAAAATGGAGTTCGAGCACTTTTCAACCACTAAAACAGTAATCCGAAGTTTTGCTTATTCTTGATGTATTGAGCCTAACTTATTAATCGCACAAAAATAAGTAGGGTTCTATATAAAATATTGAAGTTTCGGGCTCCCGAAGCATGATTAATTTATGGTCAAAGTACGTTAAAAAGTGTAAAGAAAGAGGGGTTAACCAAAAGAAAAAAAAAGGGTACTCTTTAGCGCAGTAAATTACTGCGCTAAAGGTAGTTTTGTCACCTTTTTTTTTGTTGGGGTATTTTGGTTCAAAAGCTCTTTTTTGGGGTCATTTTGTTCTGGACTCGTCAAAGACACAGTGTATCAACTTTATACTTCACTATAGTCTATGTTGCATTTCTTGTTGTATTCATAAATCTGCAATACAATTCTTGGATACACTGTCAATTTGACTGTAGTTTATACTTGATACACTGTATATTTGACAATCTTGTATCCAAAAAAAGTTTATACATGACAAATTTTAAAAACTACTTATATTTTGTATTTTGATACAAGTTCTGACAGTATTTAAATGGTGATTAGGAGATGCGTATTTTTGCCAACATAGTCCCGACGGTCAATGAGCTTGCTTGTCTTCAATTTCCCATGCTTGTCAATGGTGTCCCAGAAAGTACCACTGCTCCCGTCCTTGACGATGATGATTTTGCTTCTACACCATCCCATAATGACACACATCAAAAGGGAGTTGTTCAATCAGAATCTCCACCTTCTAAGAAGCGTAGGCAGATGTCTGTTGGGACTTCATCATCAAAGAAAGTAGATCTGCAACCTGAAACAATTCCAATTTCCAACATTGCTCCCCGTAGGAAGACGCCTGCTGTACAAATAAGAAAGTCAGCTTCTCCAATTGGGAATGGACAAGTGCATCTGAATACCCCATCTGTCCAGCGTGACGTCCCGACATCCAGCAAACAAGACGAGTTGTCTCTGATGAGGTAAGAACTTGATGAATTTAAGAAGTTAGTGAGTGTAATTTATAGCTTTTTCTTTAATGTATCTCTCCTGTATTTGATTTTTCTTTCATATTTTACGTGAAGGATAAGTTCAAGGATCTCCACGAATTGATCAATGACAACTTGACAACGATTCTTCAAGCTATTGAAGCAATTAAAGGGAATAAGGATTTTGAAAAGGTAAAATAAAAACAATTTAAATATGTTCACTTGAAATAATCTTACATAAATGATTTTTTTTCCTTCAAGGGAGCTGCCAGCGAATCTACATTTCAGCAACATGATAATGGAATACACAATAAATCACCGATACAAAATGAGAGTAATACGGCTCATTTTCCAATTACTTGACTGTATCTGTTTTTTTTTTTCACCTAGCATTGTATACATGTTTTTCACTTGTATTCAGACTTTCATTTTTATGATACAGTTAAGTGTATCTGATGAGTTGCCTGCATCAGTTTATTTCAGTATCCAAATACTTGACTGTATCTTTTTATTTCCACCAAACATTGTATACATGTTTTCACTTGTATTCAAACTTTCATTTTTATGATACAGTAAGTGATTGTATTCATATTTAACAGACTGTATTCATAAATATAACTGCTTAAACTTTACTGAAACGGCTTAAATGACTGTATTCATATTTCAGTCATGTATACAAATAGTTGAAAGTCTTGTATACACATATGAGCAGGTTTTGTAATGCTTGTTCATTACTAAATTTATTGCTTTTTTCCTTGACATTTTAGGGCCTAATGGGAGATGTTGGTGTGACCAAGGTTAATTCCATTGGTGATACATTACGGGCTTCAACACAGGAAATTCGTGAACCAGGTGACATTTGGGAGAATATGTCGAACCGGAGGTACTACATTTAATATTTTATTCAACTCTTTGTTGAAATTTTGTTATATGATTAATACATTTCAGAATACTATTAAAATTTGTCATAATTTGTCATCTCTTTGTTTATAGCCATTTGGATCTCAAATCCCTATCAAGACAGTAGATGTTATCATTGGTACTCCTGCTGCCATACTTATCAATGAAGGAAGCCACATGTTAGTTCATGAAAATATTGTGCAAGGTGTATCTTCCTCTTCATTTTGTGCCGGTACAGATGATTCAAATCAAGAGACGCCGCACAATGTCATTGTTGAGTTTGAGGGGATTCATGTTGGTAAGGAACTGAAACATGTGCCTTAGTATGAATTGGTGGATGAATTCCTTCCAACACAGAATACTATATCAAAAATTGTCATGACATTGCGTAAAGAGAGGTATCCTGGCCCTTTGCAAATATCTCCTTACATGATAAATTTTGGGTTAGCTTCGGGTAAGTATTATGACGTATTTTTATTTTCTAGATTTGTATTCCACTCTGCATGTAGTTAATGTGATTAAAGATTGTATTCCACTCTGCTTGTATTCAAACAGGTAGTTCAGTTAAGTTGATAGAGATATTTGACAAAAATACCCATTTGAGAATAATTGCATCATGAGGCGACATGATGCCAAGCTGTTCGGTGAATTCTCAAAATGGGTTAGGGACGGGCTGCTTGTTAGGAATGATAACAGGTAAGTTAGTTAATCTATCGTATGTACTTGTTTTATAGATATAGTTTTAATAATGTTTGATATATATTTTGCGTGTATTTTATGGAAAGAACAAAGAGGACCACTACAAAAAGGGGAAGGCAAAATTGCCAACATTCATGGACTGTGGTATTAAGAAAATCAACGATAAAAATTGGTTCTACCTTTTATCAATGGATGGTCAGATGTGGAATGACGAGGTGTGATATGCCTTCTTTTTTCACATACATTATCTTGCTTTGTAATTTAAATATTAACTGTTTTATTCATTTTTATTGCAGCATCTTGATGTGATGTTTTACTACTTCCAGAAAAAAGCCAAATATGATACAAATATCATATATAAGTTTACTACTGTATATTGTATTTTCAATACCAAAATTGATGCTATTCACAAAGGCTATGCTGACCCGGATTGTGCCATAAGCGTTGGAAAACAAGAAGATGTTTTATGTGAATACGTTAAAGGCCACCGGTTGCTATGCACTATCCTGTGGAATTTGATTGACTATGTATTCATTCCAGTCAACATTGAAGAAAAAAACCATTGGCTGTTGGTGGTCCTTTCATTCCTTGATAGACGCCTATATGTATATGACTCGTATCTAGCGTCTGGTCATGATGGAACTGTTAGGTCTGAAATAGACAAACTCGCCAATATATTGCCATTGTATTTACATTTAACAGACTTCTATCAGTCCAAGCAAGGAGTTGATTGGAATCATCACCCTGCGTACAAAGACAAAGCACCGGCTGACAGATTCGACGTCGTGTTTGTTGATAGTTTGCCACAACAGAGGCCTGGGAGCATGTATGTCAATTTATGATTTTTAAAACTCACATATATGAAGATAATACATCATTTAAATACAGTTTTTTTTCTTCTTTCTTTCGTGCAGGGATTGTGGAATGTATGTTGCTGCATATGCGGAGTATTTGAGTCAGGGAGAAGGTATTCCAGCCAGAGACCTTGATGCAGAATTACTTCGTACGAGATATGGTGCTCTTTTGTGGGAATACACTAAAAGGAAGATAGAAGCAAATGCCGAAAGCGATAATGAGGCACCTGCAAAGCCAGTTAGACCAAAGATAGATTTTGATCAAGTTGAAAAAATCATAATTAATTAGTTTGTAGTTGTGTGGCTCGAAATTAGATTATGATGTTTTTAGGGAAAACATTATCTTTACTTTTTTGTAAGGAGTTTTGCTGTCTAAATGACAGTTGTTAGTATGAATTCATAATATACAGTTTTAATATTTTGATGAATACAATTAAGTGTTCTTACATTGTTGAGTTAATCATTTATGGGATGCCATTATTTTACAGATTTTGATAACTATGGCCATTGCTGTCTACAGAGATTTTACAATACTATATTCAAAGATAATACAGAGCTGTATTCAGAATTGTTATGGATGGAATTGGTTTCTGACTTGGGAAACAGTTACATCTTTTGAATACACAATATACAGTTTTAATATATGATGAATACAAAACAGTTTTTTTACATTGTTGAGTTATTCACTTATGGGATGCCATCATTTACAGCCCATGTTAACTTTTGGCCATTGTTGTATCCAGAGATTAGACAATAATATTTTAAATTTCAATACATAGCTGTATTCAGAAATATAAAACTAATGTATACAGAATTAACACATAACTGTATATCAGTCAGCAATGCATACAGTTATTCTCTATGTCTGGTTACTTGGAAATGATTTGACCTATCTCTGCATTCTGAATTTGATGAACTGAACATGATGCAATTGGTTTCTGAATTTGGAAACAGATACATACATTGAATACGCAATATACCGGTCATGTTTACATCCAACATAATACACCGGAAATATTGCAAGTTATTCATACAGAATTCCTTTATTTTCAATCATCCAAAATCAATAAAAAAGAACAGAATCAGTCATCCAAAACCAACTAAAAAGAACAGAAATGTCATGATGCTTTAAAGTCGACTTGGTCCAATACAAAAACCAGAAAAACAAAACAAATTACTAAGCAAACAACAACTACTTTCTTTTAGGCTCATTCCTGCAAGAGCGCCTATGTGTCCTGCATGTCCACATCTACTGCATGATTTTGTATGTGTATTTGAAAACCATTCAGATAAAGACTTATCGGGCTTCTTTTTTGGCCTTCCAGGAGGTCTCTTGTACCTCGGTGGCAAAACTACTTCTTCTGAAATGTATACAGGCATATTCCACTCACTCTGATCCAAAGAACGGATAAATTGGGACATCATAAGTCTTTATCACAATTTCTGGTTGTACAAGTTTGAGCAAAGATGATGAAGCAAAGGAGATTTTTCATCTTAAGAATAGCCTAAGCACGGGGGCAGGGCATCTCATCCATTTGGAACATTTTGCAACTGCAAGTTTTCTTTTCAATACACACAATGAAACTCCTGCCTTCATCAATTACCGTGTGCAAGTATTCTGTTGATGGAATTACCTAAGCAATAATATACAAACAAATTAAAATCAAGTATTTATTACAAAAACATTACGCCATATCAATAAATAGTTTTTTTGTAAAAAATATACTTATGTATAAGAATTATAAAGATGAAATATAAGCAATAAAAAAAAGACGTATACTGATTCACGAAAACAAACCTTCATGCGCGTAGATTTATGCTCATCAATGGTCAACAATTCTTGAAATGTTTTACCAAGCGTTGTGAATGTATACAAACCATTTTGTCGGTTTGTGCAATTCCATCGTCCATACATCAACCTAACTTCCTCCAGAAAATCATATATTGGTAATTTTCTAGCAGATACGAGTGTTTGCATTAATGGACTCGAAAATATTTGATGTTAATGTCCATGCTCGTTTAACTGGACAATAAAGCCTAGCCCACTTTGCCCTTCCCACTGAATCCAAATACTCCTTCACCCGAATATCCTCTTTCTCAACTTTTCCCATTAGCATATCAAAGTCATTTTGTGTGTATGCTTTTGCCATTTTATAGTAGATACCACTCAACACTTCATGAGTCTTCCTATAGTTATTATATACATTTTTCCAAAGATGCCATATGCATGCTAAATGCGGAACAGTAGGATAGATTCTAGCAACAGCCTTGATGATGCTTTCATGTCTATCAGATACAATATACATGTTATTCCTTACCCCATACGCTTCCTTGAACCGTTGAAAGAACCATGACCAAGACTTATCGTTCTCAGAATCGATCACGCCATATGCTAGAGGCAGTATATTACCTACAAATTCAATTGAGAAAAGCAAAAAGTTACTGATTTTTACTCAACTGTATGCATTGTATGCAAAAAACAGTACATTTGTATACCAAATACCTGCACCATCCAAAGTGCTTGCTGAAACAAATGTACCATTGTATTCTTATTTTAGGTGGCTCCCGTCTACAACCACTATTGGTCGACAATAGTCGAAACCTTTTATAAAAGCATACAATGCTACAAACAGATACAAGAACTCATTTTCAGGCGATTTTTGCATTCTTATATGAGAATCTAGATACCTTTCATCCAAAATGTATACGTATCCAAGTAACTTCTTGTAAGAATCTGCTGCCTCTCCCCTCAACTCCGTCATAGCCTTTTCTTTAGCACGATAAGCCTTCGTGTAATCCGCATCCACACCAATTTCATTTTTCACATCATCTACTACATCCTTTGGTGTATACTTCCTCTTATGATTTGTTAACTTTGGTTTAATAATGCCTGCTATAAAAACACTACTTGCTTGAGTACAAGAATACACCTTATCCTTCAATGGACATGTATGTTTGTCCACAAACTCTCTAACTTTGAACATTGCGGATTTGTTAATGCTCGAAGCTTTCATTTTCCACTCACATTGTTCTGATAGACACACAATGGTGTAGCTGCAAATCCGCAATTTTATACTTATACATTCAGTTGCCAACACATATCAAATCATTATACAAAAAATTGAATACAATTCATATACCAAATTAAACTAGATAATCAGATATATGTAAGAAATATCAACTAGTTAAATACACATCACTTAATGAAAAAATATACAGTTTTATTGTTATATTCAAATAAATCATAAATATTATTAACAAGCATACCTTATAGAATTTGATCTCTCTGTACGGAACTGAAACGTATTGTCAATTGCATATTTCTTCATCACAGCCTTCAAAGTATCCTTGTCATTGTATACTTGATTTACCATGATCTCTTTGTGATTATGATTTGAAATGATCAAAATCATTATACACAACTATTTGCTGACCAGAAGTTGATGCTGCCAGTTCTGTCAAATCATATGTATTCATAAGTTGTAATTGACGATTGTATTCTAATTGCGGTAGATCACCTTCAATTACACTTTCACTAGACACACTGTATTCACTCACCTTATCAGTTGTGGTGATACACAAAGGATACATCCCAAACTGCCTACTGTCTTTGTTCAATTCAACATACATCCTGACACTCATGTCATTGTGTATTTCAAGAGGCATAGAATCACCTTCGACCATGTATTTGATATTAATTGTTTTGTTACTTGTATCTATTCGCACCTGTTTCGCTATTACATCAACCACCTCCTCATACGAGGCATAATCTTTGAAAACTATTACATCAATTGTGTAATTCACAAAATGATTCTCATCGTTCCAAATCCCGGAATGTCGAATTACCACCGGTATGCTAGACATTTTTTGTGAATTCAGTACTGTTAACGATTAGCAACAAATTCAATATAAAACTACTCGGTGTATCATGAACATCAACTAAACTATTCTTTACCTTCAAAATGCTGAATCAATCCAAAGAATATGTGTATACAACAACTCTAACGAATCCTGTAGAAACTCATACGAACAACAGCAAATTCGATTGCGACTATCGAAATTAAAATCGCAATTGATTTTTGAGATTGTATTCTGAACGTATTCTGTATACTTGAATTGAATTTACTGTTAAGAGGCTAAAGCTCTGTTTTTTCCGTTTTTGTATATTTTTTTTGAATTTGAATTTGAGATAATTGGAATAGAAAAGAATCGTGTGAAATTTGGAAGCTAGGTCATTAAGAGTGACTCTAGGAAGATTTTACTTAGTTTGCCTTGCTTAGGAGATTTCCTCCCACGATTTTAGCAAAATTTAATGACTGTATTCATGAATACAGCGACGCGCAGTAATGGATATAACATGAAACAAGCGCTTAGTTTAGCTATATGTTTGCCGCGCGAAGTAAATAGCTAAACTGTAGCTACGGGGAAAAAGTAACCCCCAAATAGTAGTCATTTATGAAATTTTCCCTTGTTTTATCTCCAAGTGATACAACTGTTAGAGTCTATTTTGTAAATATTAAATATATAAGAAATAAATACTATTACTTATTTTAGTTATATGAATTAGAATTGATCCAAATGGGTGACCCGATCCAATTTCCTTCGGAGCCCCCTTTTTAAATTGTAAATATTAAATATATACTATTAGTTATTTTAGTTATATGACTTCGAATTGATCCACGTGGGTTATCCGATCGAGTTTCCTTGGGGACCCAAAAGACATTGATATGGCACATCATGTTTTGTCTCAACATGTACACTTTTGCAATGATGATTCACATTTCATTCCGACATGAACAGCGAAGATGAAAGCACATAAATCTGGACCACATTGGAAATATCTTTTGTTGTCTCCTTTTATTTATACATCTAATAGCAGAATCCTTTTGTCCAATTCCCATTACAATTCTCCCTGAATTTTGCCAATATATATGGGAGTTTTGTTTTTTTCTATCCTGGCCTCGTTTCAACTTTTATTCTTTTTTTCTGACATTATAGTACAAATTTTTGAAGCTAAGTTGATATTCCCTAGTGTATAGCAGCCCTATTTGTTCTTTTGCGAGTCCGGAACTAAAATAACCCAAAAAGAAAAAAGTATGAACCAAAATACCCCAAGAAAAAAAAGAGGTATAAAAGTATCTTTAACGCATGAAAATCATGCGTTATTGGATGCTTTTTTTTTCTTTCTTTCTTTCTTTCACACTTTTTTACATACTTTGGCCATAGATTAATCATGCTTCGAGACTCCAAAACTTGAATATTTTATATAGAATCCTATTTATTTTTGTGCGATTAATAAGATAGGCTCAACATATCAAGGATACACAAAACTTCAAATTTTCGTTTTAGTGGTTGAAAAATGCTCGAAGTCCATTTTTTTTTTTGAAGACTTGTTGTCATTAGCTTTAAGTTATTTATGTTTTAGGGTTTCGCGTTATTTTTATATTAATGCGTAACTTTTATTTTAGTGATTATAACTTTATTTTTATAATCAATTAACAAAATATCAACTCATGATCAATTATTTATGTGTATTTTTTTTTTTTTTTTTTTGCATTATACCCTTCAACCCCCAGCTAATTGGAGTCCGCAACTTAAATAACCCAAAAAGTGAATTTGGGTACCAAAATAACCCATTAAAAAACCTTTTGAGCACTAATTTATTTGTAAGTTGGTGAAATTTTAAATGGTCATAACTTTGCGCTCGGATGTCCATTTGATGCGATTTTTTTTTTATTTTGGGTATTTTTTTTGGAGATCTATGCGTCTGAACTGCCGCAAGGCTGTTCGCCCGCCTCGAATTTTCCAAAAACGTCCGTTATCCCATTCAATTTCAATTTTCCCCCAAATTTGTGCGCAATTTTCATTTATTTCTTTTTTAAATCTAATGGCGAAAAATATATTTCAATTCCATAATCTTGTAATAATGATGTTTTCAATGTCAATTTCAAGGTTCCAAATTCAATTTAAGAAAACAAGTTAGATAGCATTAGTGAACATACAAAATAATAAAAAGTATATACATTGTTACTTTAACCAACTTGGCTTGGTGGTAAAGCCTTTGGCTTTAGACCTTTTTTATCTCATCCACCAGGGATCAAACCTCGGCGGGAGAGTTGAGAAGATATTATTAGTAAAAAATGAACTAATTTATTTAACGATTAACATGGGATAAACAAGTAATTAACATGGGGAAAACAATTTCAGAAATAAATATATTAACAATGACATAATTAACAAATATTAACAATGCCATAATTAACAAATAATTAACGGAGATCCATGGAGGTGTCGTATTTGTAAATACTAAATTATTCATTATTCTTGAAATTAACAAAAATTTTATATCTAATTAGAACTGACTTAACTAGGATAAGTTATGGAGGATTTAGTTAGTTATTTTGAATAACCCATGATATTGTATTGTTGATTATAATTTACTTAACTCATATAGTTAAAGTAATAACGAACAAAATTTTATACTAACTAACTAATCCTTCGTCAAAAAATTATGTTAACTAACTAATCCTTTTCGGAAATTATGTTAATGATGTTCAATCCAAAACTAAGGATTTAGCTTATCATTTGTTATTCAGGATTTAGTTTATCGTTCGTTATTCGGGATTTAGTTTATTATTCGCTATTCGGGATTTAACTTATTGTTCGTTATTCGTTAATGGATTATTTTGGTACTCTAACCCACTTTTGGAGTTATTTAAGTTGCGGACCCCAATTAGTTGGGTGTTGAAGGGTATAACGCAAAAAAAAAAAAAAAAAAAAAAAAAATTACACAGAAATAATTGATTATGAATTAATATTTTGTTAATTGATTATGGATTATTAATTTGTTAATTTTTTATTTATTGTTAATTTATTTATTTGTGAAATTGTCAAAATAAAGTTACGCATTCAAATAAAAATAACACGAAACCCTAAAACATAAATAACTTAAAGCTAATGATAACAAGTCTCCAAACAAAAATGGACTTTGAGCACTTTTCAACCACTAAAACGACAATCCGAAGTTTCGTGTATCCTTGATGTGTTGAGCCTACCTTATTAATGACACAAAAATAAGTAGGGTTCTATATAAAATATTCAAGTTTTGGAGTCTTGAAGCATGATTAATCTATGACTAAAATATGTAAAAAAGTGTGAAAGAAAGGAAGAAATAAAGAAAGAAAGAAAGAAAGAAAAAAGAAAAAAAAGCATCCAATAACGCATGATTTTCATGCGTTAAAGGTACTTTTGTACCTCTTTTTTTTCCTGGGGTATTTTGGTTCATACCCTTTTTTTTTTTTGGGTTATTTTGGTTCCGGACTCGTTCTTTTGCTTTGTTGTCGTGGCAGTATAAAGAATAGTCCATCTATATGTATTTCACGCGCTGATGAGGGCGGATTAAATAGAAGGACTGATAGGCTTCTGAAGGAGGCTTTGGGTACATGTGTCACGACCCAACCCCGTAGGCCATGACTAGTGCCCGAGCTGGGCACTCGTACACACCTGCTAACTACAATCAGCATACGAATAACTTAAACATACACGAAAGTCGGGCGTCGTCTCAATCTGTCGCATACAAACATATATACTGCACAGAAGCCGGCAAGGCTGTCATAATATACACAATATGCCAAAATATATATACATGCAGCCGACAAGGCTGCCACGGCGAGTGGGACCGCCCAAAACATAAAACATGCGAACAAAACCGAACAAAGAATATGCACAACCCACATATATGTATACAGACCTCTAAGAGTAATCACAGAATTATATGACGGGACAGGGCCCCGTCGTACCCCTGAATAGACATATGCATATACAACGGAAGAGTCTGTACCAAAATATAGGCTCCGGAACAAAGGAGCACTCCAAGATAGCAATAGGTGTCCTAAGCCGGCGGATCACCAAAGTGGACGTCCGTACTGCGGCATGAAACGCACCCCCCGAAGAAAGCGGGGGTCGACGAAATATGTACCGAGTATGCAAAGCATGAAATACGTAAGAACAAAATCATAATCGAAACAAGAAGTACAGAAAATAAGTGCAATGTCCAGAATACCAAAATATTCACATTTGAAAACACAAATCATGCATGGGGCTCAGGGAACATGGTCGCCACCCCGTCATTTGGCGTCATAACACATCATACTCCAGAAGATTTCATATCTCTGTAACCCGACATATCCCATAACACATCATAACACCATAACACATCATAACACCAGAATATATGCGGAACCCGGCCCTCTAGCGAGGGACTCGGCGAACCATAAAACATCATACTCCGGAATATAGCATAGTGCGCATGATAACATAACCGGCCTGGGACTCGGCGAAAGATATAACAACAGGATGCACGAGCAGAGTCGTGAGTAACCATATGCATAAAAATCATCATTACAGACTCAACAGGTAAGTAAATAATCAACACTCGGAGGTCGGGGTGATAGCCATATTAAGTTCTTTCAAAAGTCGCTAGAACTATACATAGGAAAGTCTCGGGGACCACGGACAAGTATCAAACCAATCCGAGCCTGCCTGTGAAAGTTAGAGACATTATAAGCTATAGAATCCTCTACGAACGTATCGAAGCGATCCGAGCCCGTCTATGAAAGTTAGGGACCTTTTTCAACACAGAACCCCTTTAGAAACGAAACTTTTTATGCAACCTTTGAAATCCAATCATCCAAAAGACATAAAGACCATAGCTCGACTATATTAAGAAAGCCCACATTAAGAAGTGAATAAGAATCGTATACAAGCTCGGATTGTAAGCATGTAGTTACCCCAAGGTTCGTATCATAGCCTACTTACAACTAAGACATGCCAAAAGAAAGAAAGGTTAGGCTTTACATACCTCGTCCGCTTCCTAAGCTAATCCGAACTTAAGTCTCGGGCTCCCCAAGATCTACAATAACGTCATTAGATACTAACATTAGTTATAGGCACTTGGGAATTCAATTCCAAACTAGCACTTTATCTACGAAAATTTGGGCAGCATTTCCCTTATAAATTCAACAACCCCGAGAATTCAACTCGGCCAAATCGTCAACAACAATACCAACAACCATACTAACAACATCAACAATCAATTCAAAACGCATTCTAACGTTAGTAACTCTTTTATACACAATTCGACAACATTCCATTTACATTCAATTCAACTACATACATTCAAGCCAACATCAACGCTCACACGTTCAAGTTCTAATCCGAAACCATTCAAACAAGATTCAAGAACACTTCAAACAACCCGCACAATATTCAAAACAACCCAACCAATATACAACTTCACCCGAAACCTCCCCAAACCCGAGAACAACAACAACAACACATTCCTCTCTCCCAAATTCATGAATTACACCAACAATCCACACGTTACCAATGTCATTCTCATAAATATAAAAACTACGTTAAAATCACGTTGGTTTCTAAAACAGCCCACAACAATTACAACTTCAACTAGAATCATTAAACTCTCATTTTCATCATAGAATCCATAACAACAACAACCAAAATACTACATAAAATTAGTTCATTCTTTGCCATACAAAATGGCCCATATTCGGCCACCACCCCCAACACACAACTTTCATGATTTTCATTCATTTCTACATACTACAACATACACAAACCATCCATAACATATGAAAAAGAAGATTAACCTTACCTTTTCCACTTAACTCCACAAGTTGGCTAGGGTTGTAAATGGCACAAACAAATGGTTTGTTGACTCCAACAACTACTCCACGTTAATAAGGACCTTCCAATTGGTTGAATTGCTAGAAGAAAATATTTTTTTGATCACTATTTTTGGACCTCAATTTTTCTTGCTATGGCCGAATATGGCTCCCTTTTTTTTTCTCCAAGTTTCTATAAGCTTCTAAGGGGTGAAGATGATGAATGAGATTAATTTGTCATCTTTCATATACATATATTATGCTTCCATGTGGACCATGGCCCACACCCACCTTGCACGGCCAACTTGGCCTTTGGTTCATGAATTAATAACTTTCCTAAATTCACTTTTAACCCCAAATTTTCCTTAATATTCCATACCAATAAAATCATAAGCAACTTATGCCTTAAAACGAATAAAAGCCTCTACCTCGTATCCTGGAATAGTTTTGTCCTTAACTTATCATGGTTAGCTCGGATTGTCCCAATGTACAAAATACGGGATATAACAGCATGACACACTAAGTGAATCGCGCGGCCCACACAGTAATGGTAGAGAAAAGTGAAGAGTTTTATAAGGCATAACATAAGTTCATATGTTATGGGCGCTTTTGAGCTCAATGATGGTGTAGCCTGAGGGAGAAATCCTGAGTACTATTGGGCAAAAGCGGACAATACGTGCAGTGTACTTGAGACGTTACGTACAATGTATCCCAACTCCTTGCTTTTTTAGTAAGAAGAACTTTATTACGAGAATTCATCGTGAATTGACAAGTTTTACATTGACTGCCAGTTATCGTAATCGTCCTCCTTTATCTGAGCTCATGACCGGCAATATGAGCAAGTTCACACAGGGGTAGAAGCATGATCAATGAGGACTCATATAAGCTATTCCAACTTAATTATTTGGATTGAAATATGATTGTTGTACTGTGGTTTTGTAGAAAAGCTTTATGCAAGATTGCAAGATTGCAAGTTACTCTATATCTATATTCTATTCATCTAGGTTTATTTTCTCCATCAATGAGCAATTCATCTTCTGGAATTCGATGGCTCTCATATGCCTACAACGTAAGGCAACTGTACTAGAAAAGATCCTTTTGTCTTGAAGTGTAAAAAGGACTTGCCATTGCATTAAAAGGGAAAACAACTATTTTAGTCCTTGTATTATTACATTATTCCTATTTTAGTCGTTGTTTTATTAAACTAAACACATTTAACCTTCAATTAAATGAAGTGTGCTACTTTTGTCTCTTAAGCTAGCAGACGTTAACTTTTCGTTTACCTTTCATATTTTATTTCCTTTCGCCCCATTTTCTCTGGCATATATTGCCGTATACATTTCAATTTAAGCATACTGAATTCAAAACAATTAGATCATCAGTTCCACATGACAGTTACAGTGATTGATACCAAAACTAAAAAATATTTAATCCCAAATTAAGCTTCATTCTAACGAATTTGCCTATCAATAATATATCAAATTGAAATGGCATGCCTGCAAAGCCTCAACGTAGCACAAATCTGGCGCGCGCAACAATGATCAGAACATCACAAATCAAATACTTTTATCTACTGCTCAAAATTTTAATGCAAGCTAATACAGAAAATAAAAAGGTTAACTATCTTTCATCTTTTTGGAATATTTTAACTGTGTATCGGACTTTTCCTAATTCAGATCAATAAGCCGCTGTTGTCATTTTTCTGTACATGACAAATTCATAACATTATTATAATCTTTTCCAGTAGAGAAAGTAAGTTATCTCTTTGCAATATAAGAAATCGATAGTGTCTAAACATATATTTACATCAAATTATACTAACTTATCGTAGAAGTTAAAACTTGACGTATATACCACTTAATTAAAATTCATATTATTTAACCATATTTAGGTGATAAATATGACTGTAAAAGGTCAAAATGTTTTTCTTCCACCTATTGAATCAAATTTTCCTATAACGTTATTTTTAGACTTAAAAATTGTCCCTCCTTTAGCGACGCAAATATATGACATTTAATTAAATTTTACTTAAACACGTAACCTTTGTTTATTGGTCCACACTAATTCAATCAAAAGGACCCGACCCATCTATGACCCAACACAACTTAACGTAGCTAACCAATAAATCAATTTTTTACCTCCCATTTTCAACCAGTCCTGTACCAACAACTTTAAAAACCTATCTTAATCTTTGTCATGTTCATGGTGTCGCCAGCTGCTAAAAGATCAATTGAACTTGTAAATATATACAACGTTATTAAAAAGTCATGTAGATGATTAAATTCAATTCATGTGATCACTTGCTAGCATTCTGGGAAGCAGTCTGTCTTCATCCCAATTTATTTGCTTCTTTAGCTGTTGGTACAGAAAATAATTGAAAATGGGAGGTGACAAAAATGATTTTTTTCCACTTAAATGCTTTATAATTTAAAACAGATTTTGTGTTAGGTTGTTTCAGAATTTTATGTCTATAATTGTGATTTATCCGCATTGGAGCCCCACTGTATCCGGATTTGCGCTGTGTAGGGCCCCATTTGGAGGGAAGCGCTCCCTACCAAGGATTTTTTTCATACCAAGGGCTCGAGCCCGAGACCTCTGGTTAAGGGAGGAGCAGCCCCATCCGCTGCACCACATCCTTTGGTGGTGGACAAATTTAATTCAATAGATAGAATAAAAGCATTTTTGGAATATTTCTGATACAGTTAAAAATAATTTCGACCCTTTTCCATAAATATAAATATCGCTAAACATTCAAAATAAGGCCAAAGAAACATTCAAGCAGGCTAAACCCCCATAGCAACCTAGCAGAAGAGCTACTGCCGCATTTCATTGTGTCATCCTTATTAGAAGCTCTTCAATGATTTGAATGAGCATGCACATTGCATCTCTTAGGCATAGGCCAATAACCAGTAGTACTTTTGGCATGGTATCTTTATAGGAGGTTTTTGTTTTATGTCCCCTCCTTTTTAAATTGTTGAATTTTATGTACAAGGTAGGGTCAAACCAAACACCCGTGTTATATATAGGAGGTGAAAGCTTGACTAGATGGACTGATATAACAAAAGGTGATAATAGCAAATATAAAAAGACACATATCTTACATCAAAACGACAAAAATATCAGGTATGGTTAAATTTTTACCTAACGGGTATCAAAAAATTCAAGAAATTATTGAGGACTAGCTCCGGGAAGAATTTTAAGCTCAATATTAAAATGAGCACCAAATAGAAATCTATGTAAAAGTGTTTCAAAATCAAAACTCAACAAATTGTCAAGGAACTCTTTGCAACATTAGGATGCAGGAGGACTTCGGATACTCAGATGGAGCCTATATGGTAGATGTTCAATGTGGACTCAATCGAACCGAATATTTATGACATTCAGATAAAAATTTAACAAAAAATAATTTCTTAACCCATAACCTATACTATATTAAAAGCACAACGGACCTTAAAAATGTTGTTTGAACTTTTTCCGTTCATTAAAAGTCGCTACAGTAGACAAAATTGCCATTTACTATTTTTGTAACATTTAAAAATATTTTCAATTATAATTTTGATTATTAATTTTTTCCTGTTGGACTGGGTAAGGATTCCTAAAATATAGGACTTCAAATCAATTACTATATTTTATTACCTATCCCAGTATGCATAAAATATTTCTGACAGCTAATAAATGCAAATTTGTCCAGATTGTGTCCTATGCTGTAATGCACCAGAAACTAGACAACACCTCTTCTTTGAATGTGCATTCACTAAGGACTTATGGCAGAATATGTTGAAGTGGCAAAACTGGGACAGGAACATTCAGGACTAGGAATAGGAGTGGAAGTGGGTGCAACAACAGACTAGAGGAAAGAACCCACGGAAGATAATATTGAAGGCTAGCTTGGCTACTGTGGTCTATTGCATTTGGATTGAAAGAAACTTCAGAATTTTCCAACAAAATAGGAATACTAGGGAGCATATGCTACACCAGATGAAGGTGTATCTGTGCATCGGAGTCAGGCAGAATTGGAAGCTATATCAGTACATTAGCCATTTAGGCCCCTAGAGTTTTATTTCTATTGTTGTTTTGGTTATTTTTGACTGAACTGTACCTAGAGTATACGTAGAAGGATAGAGGATGAAGACAGAGGGGCTGAGACTGGATGTACCTCCCCTGGTTATGTAATTGTTCACTTGGTGGTTAAATAAAATTTCTTTAATTGCCAACAAAAAAAAAAAAATGCAAATTTGTGGTGGATTCTAATTTCAAAATCCTTAAAAAAAATCCTATTCAAGTAGGAGAATGCGTTTGAAGCTTTTACCTTCAATTAATTTGTAGAAATTATCTCATGAGTCATCTCCTATATTACTTCTTCAATCTTGATTGACTACAAGATCGAAGGGTACTAAAACATGTACAACATTTAGAGAAAAAAAATTGTTGGAATTAGTTGTGCAAGAGGCGCAAGAGAACAAGTATCTTGCAAAAGTAGTTCACGCCTTTCAAAAGCTTGATTTGGTGGAAGCACTTTTTTATGATGCCGTGGTAAATTATTGTTTAATGATATTTAAATTTTTGTGATTAAATAATGAAAGTGTTATGTCAAATTTGTGAGCATTTTTTTTAGTATATTATGCATTAAGTGGAGGAGGAAGATTCTCGCTGGTTATGACTAAATAATAGATTGATCACAATAAATATCCTAATGCTCATGATAATAATAACAATAATAATAATAATAATAACAATAACAATAATAACAATAACAATAACAATAACAATAATAATAATAATAATAATAATAATAATAATAATAATAATAATAATAATAATAATAATAATCATCATCAACATCATCATCATCATCATCATCATCATCATCATCATCATCATCATCATCATCATCATCATCATCATCATAATAATAATAATAATAATAATAATAATAATAATAATAATAATAATAATAATCTTTCATGTTGTTCTTTTTTTTTTTTTCCCTCTTTGCTTTGTTTTGGATGGGAGTGTGTGCAGGTATTAATTAACAGAAAAACCTCACTTTCGATTTAAAAGGTAGAATTCTAATTTATATTTTAATTTTGTTTTTAATTTATCAGTGTAAATTGAATTGTTGGTGTTGCTTTGTACACAACTGATCCATTGATTTTTTTATTTTATTTTTTAAATTTCGCTTCATCTTTCGTTGCTTACGATATACTGAGTGATTTTATTGTGTTTTAGGGATTTGATCTTGCACTTTCTTTCCACAAGTCTTTAAGGTATAACTTTTCCATCTTATCAATTTTAGCATGTTGAATATCAAATTTGTTATAATTTAATTATTTTTATTTTAAAAAAAGAAAATAAAGTGAAAGAGAATACATAGAAAACTATTTTTAAAAAATCGGCATTTCTTTACTTTTCTGTTTGAACTGTACCGAATTTTACCTTATATGAATCCGTTTGAATTTTTGAATCATATCGCTAAACTCTTCTATAGGATTTCGTTAAGCAAATAATTCTCACCATTATTAGTAGAACACATATCGAAAATTTTGCTATTTTTTAGAGGTAGTTCATCTTTAGTTTTGAGTTGTAATAATTAAGTAGGTTGAACTAAGGCTGTCAACTGGGCCGGGTTGGCCAGGGACTGGCCCACCTAACCCGACCCATAACCGGCCCCGCCCCCCAACCCGATAAGATAGTGGTGGGGGTCACAAGTGAAAAATTAGGGGATGCCGGACATGCCATTTAGCCAGGAAGCCCGGCCCACCAATAGCCCTGGTTCTGGCCCACTAGGGGCCCGGCCCGAACCACTTCGAATTAATTTTAAAAAAAAAAATATTTAAGTGCTATATTTGTGTATATCTTGTATATGTTAATGGTATATTTGTGTATATCTTGAATATGTTGTTGGAATGAAGACTCCCAATGGCTATTTAAGTGCTAAAAATTATAAAAAGTTGAGAATGTGATACAAGACTACATAAGTAATTTAAAATAAAACTTCAAACTTAAATTGATAACATTGCAAATTCAAAACATACAAACTTGAGCGGTTAACTTATTACAAATGAAAAGTTCAAAACGCTAGCATCGATGGAGAAATTTAAAGAGATAAACTTCAAAGTTCAATTTTGTGCCTTTTGTCCAAGTGCCTACGTAACGGACCGGTACCCCCAAAAACCGGTTCGGACTTATGGAGATATATTTGACCACAATGTTGACATTTAACATGTTCCTCGTCTACTCACTCAAAATGCAACCACGCCAGACTTGAAATTGATCTTCGGACTGGAGGAGGAGGTGGAGGATTACATTATCCATTAAATTTAAATTTTGAAATTTGAACTTGGAAGTTGGAAGAGAGAGAGAGAGAGATTTAGATGAGTAGGAAATTTAGTGAAAGAGGAGAGTAGGGAATTGTGAGATAATATGGAGAAGAATGAATGGTATTTATAGATTGAAAATAGGGCCAAAGTATAATTTAAGGAACTTGATGGTTAAAATAAAGTTGACAACAACTAGATTTTAAAGTATCAAATTTAATAAATTTTAGTATTAGATTTTAAAAAAAAAAAAATTAAAGGGATAACTATATGACATAACAAACATATAGTGGGTATTGACATTTAGTAGCTATAGTTTAACTTAATTACTTCTCATAGCAAACATTTGTATATTAATGACATTTAGTAACTATATATATATACACACACAAAATAGAATACCCATCACACTATTCACTGCCAACCCAACCCTCCCATCTCCCTCTCCCTCTCCCCTCTCCCCCACTATTCCGCCGCCATAGCTGCAGCCATCGCCGAAGAAGTCGCCGGAGCTTACTTCTCCGGCGAACCACAACTACTAAACCACAACCATTCTTCTCACCACAAAGAACAACACCAACCACAACCATTCTTTTCCTCTTCACTGCCAATAGCAACAATAGCAACCATCGCCAGAGAAGTTGCCGGAGTTTCTTCTCCGGCGAACCACAAAGAACAACACTAACCACAGCCAACCGGAGCTTACTTTCCTTTCGGTGAAGACTTTTTCAAATCTGAAGGTGACGGTGATGATGACGGAGAAAAGAAGGTGAACGAGAAGAAGGTGTACACAGATCTGATCGGAATTTTTGACCGGAAGTTTTTTTCCAGATCTGTGTATACATACAGTGTATACATACAATGTATACATATTTTTCGGAATTTTTCTTTCAGAGCTATGTATAAGTACATGGTATATAATATTTTTCGCGTTTTTCAAAAAAGATCTTTTTGTATACAAATGAATAGAGTGAATTAACGCCCGTATACAAATGAATACAATCAATTTTATTTTTTGTATTCAATATTTTGAGTGTCTTTGTTTTTTTTGGGTGTACATATGTTGTATACAGTGTTTTTCACCTGTTTTTGTTAATATTTTTGGTGTATCTATGTTGTATACGCCTGTATTTGTTGTATACATACCAAAAAATATAGTGTTTATTAATTTTTGGCAAATTTTAACTCGCTGTATACATGAATACAGTGTTGTATTCATGTATACAGCGAAAAAATAAAATTTATATACACGCGCTTTATTGCTGATTGTTGCTACCAAATGTAATTGGTGAAACATATGCTATGTGGCTTGAGTTAAGCCCAAAACTTTGTCATTTATGTTGTTTTTCCATAATTAAAATTCAACCTGGCCCACTAACTAAAATCCGACCCGGCCCACTTAGCCCACTATGTACTCCTACAGGGGTAGGGGGCTGGGTCGGACACCCCTTCCCTCCTCCAACCCGGCCCACTAACTATGGCCCGGCCCGGCCCCATGTGACCCCCATTTATATGGCCCGGCCCACTTGACAGGCTTAGATTGAACTTTATATTTTCATTGAGCATGATATTTTCAATTTCAATCAATCGGAGTACACAGACAAAATAAAGTAATTTTATTGTGTCTCTCAGCTTATGACTTTTTGATGCAAAAACAGGTCATGCTATTTGTTGCACGAGCAAATCAATAATAGGTCATGCTCGTTGTTTCCTCTATAATTTTTTTTTTTTTTTTTTGCAAGTCATATTATAAATTTGAGTGTGAAAATCTTCACAATTGTCGATACTTTTAATCTTGATGCTCAATACTAAAATAATCAGATCTTCAATCTCTATTACAAGTACTCATTTAACATGATTTCTAAGTTTATCCGTCTTTTCCTAATCCACTTTGCATTTGAATGAACAATAATGATTGATATATATGACTGGTATGCGATTGTATTTGATGTTATTTTGGTTTATTTATCTTTGGTTATCGATGCGTAATTAGCTTTGTTTACACAAAAATTAAGAATCCTAAACGTAAAGCATGCAAAGTGCAAACTGACAATTTTTTATTTTTTCCACACAAAAGATACTTCTTTTGATGTGAATTTCCTTTGTCAGTACTTCTTTTTTACAAACATATTATATTGAATAAATCAAATAAGGAAAGATATAATAATCTAAATTTTAGTTGATTTTAAAGTCATAAATATTAGGAGAATTATTGAATAACTATTAAAATATTTAGCAAAGTAAAAAAAAAAAAAAAAAAAAGGACTCTAAAAATAACAGTGAGTTATTTTTCCAAAAAATAAAAAATGTGAAATATTATAAAGATAATTAATAATAATTTGAGTAAAAATAGTAAATAACAATTTTGTCTATTGTAGAGTCTTTTTAAAGGAAAAGTTCAATCAACATTTTCAAGATCTTTCGTGCTTTTAAAAGACTCTACAGTAGACAAATTTTCATTTATTATTTTTACTCAAATTATTATTAATTATCTTTATAATATTTCACTTATTTTTTTCTTGAAAAAGTAAAAAACCCACGTTATTTTTGAAATCCTTTGACTTTGGCGAATATTTTAATAGTCAATCAACAATTCTCTTAATATTTAGGACTTTAAAATATAATATATTTGTAAACAAGAAATAGTTACAAAGGAAAATTACATTAAAAGAAGTATCGTTTGGGTGGAAAAAATAAGAAAACTCCCGGGTGCATGGTTTAGGTTCAGGATTCTTTCAATTTTTCTTTGTTCGGGATTCGTGCTACCAATTAGGAAACATTATAGGTTTAGAGTTCTATCAACAATTAGATTTTATCAATGTGTCGGTATCTGTTCTATATATATATATATAGGTTGAGGATTCTTTTTTTCTTTTTTTGTGAGAATGGAGTGACAACGAACAACAACATACCAAGTGAAATCTCACAACGTGAAGTCTGAGGAGGGTAGAGTGTACGCAGGCCTTATTCCTACCTTGGGAGGTAGAGAGGTTGTTTCCGAAAGACCCTCGATTCAAGAGAAAGCATGACAGAAAAGATCAAATAAGAACAAACAATTCAAAACAGTATGAAAATAAAAATTTTGCAGACCATTCAAGGTGATTACAAAAAGTTCTCCAACAAGAAAAAGAAATGAATGGCATGTACACGACGTCTAGGTTATAAGATTAGATTAGCTTATAGGAGTATATAACATGTGAATCCAAAAACTATAGTAAAAAGGAAAAAAAATAGAAATTAACGACTGACAAATTATGTAGCAAAATAATAAAATCCGTCGCTAAATTCAATTTTATTCTCTTTCAAATTCCTTACATTAGTAAATTTATTTTTCAAATTGACAGAACTCTTTAAGTATATAGATTTGATAAATAAGAAAATATTAGTGGTGAACGATAATAGAAATAAAGCAAATTCGATTATAATATAATGTTAAAGGTTGAATTGGAAAAATGCAAATTTAAAGTAACAATGATGAAATAGTATAACATAAAATATATTCTAAGTGAATTGTCATTATTTTGTTTGTTACACTTATTCTAACAGATGAAAACTCTCAATATTCTTTTATATATTAAGTAATTTCACTACTAAATAAACATGAATTATTGACGAAAAATTAAATAGTAAAATTGGTCGCTAATTCTCTATTTCTATTAACGATGAATTAGTAACTAATTATCAAAAAAAAAAAAAAAAAAAGACCTACGAGTAATTTAGCAACTGATTACTGACGAAGTTTGTAGCTAAGTCCATATTTTTTCTGTTATGTTTGTTGTCAAATGAGGTACACGTTTTGTCATGCACAAAGTGCGTACACTAAACTAGTATAATTTAAAAGTACAAAAAAGTTAATAATTAAGAATCTTAAAGATGAAGCATAAATCCGCCTCTATTACGAGAAGTAGAAAGGATAAAATGCAATATAGATGAGAAGCATACTTAGCTTGAACTGTAGATGAACATGAGAAGCATAATTTTGTTAAGATTATCGTATTGTTTTCCATTCTATATATAAAAACAAAGGAGGAAATTTTGAAGGTCTACTTGCCCTCCAACACGTTGTCACATTTTTGACATTACAATATATAGTTAAGGGTACTGAAAAGCTACTAGAACTAAAGTGATCGTTCCCAAAGGAAAAAAAAAAAAAAAAGATTAAAAAGAAGAATACTACTACTATTAGATGCTAATTAACTAAGAGAGCGTAGAAAGAAAATGCTTAGCTCTTGCCCCATATTTTCTTCAGGATCAACCAAATGGAAGGACTCTGAATCATTAGATCCATGAACCCTTTCAAATTTTCCTCTTAGATACATAATAGCATCATCATCATCATCATCATCTCTTTTTATTACTCCTTTTTCCCCATAAGTGATTCCAGCTCCAACAACTATTGACTCCATTTGTCTCAAAACTCCCAAATCAACTTTTGTAGGATTTCTTTTAGCTGCAAACCCTACTTTCTTTCCATTACAATACATACTCCAAATTGGCATAGACAAAAGAGACGACGACAAAGAAGAAGCGTAATCATTTATAGTACTCTCCAGCGCGATTCTCACTATCCCGTTTTGCATTTCGCGAGCAAGTGAAGTGGTTGAAACCGCGAGTTCAAGAAGAAGAATAGGGTTTGTGGATTTAGGGTTTGTCTGGATGCAAAAGTTGACTTTTCCTTTTCGCGAGCCAAAGATTGTGCCGGTAATGGTTCTGGCTGAGGATAATGGTGACAAGTTGTGTTGTTTGGAGTGTTGTTTGGAGTAGGGTATGTGTTTTTTAACGTCATTTTCCTCTTCAACGAAGATGCAGTTGCATCGGGGAGTCAGAAGTTCAATGAGCGAACGAAGATACCTCCATGAACGCACTTGTTTTTGGCAGTCCACAGAGGTTATGGGACTAGTGGCTGTAGGATATGAAGTTATCATGTTGATGAATGATAAATAATGAGAGGCTTATGGATTTGGTTTGGGAGATTGTTGTAGCTTTATATAAAGAAAATTCTAAGACAAATGATTTGGTTTCCAACTGTAGTCAATGAAGTCGGTGAAAACTTCGGAAAGTAGAGTTTAAATTTTCGTGTAAAGACAAACAAAATGTTTATATAATTTTTCTCATTTGGTGGACAAGTTTGGTATTTTGAGGATGGCGGTGGTGAAATCAGGAATTTCGCTAAATTTGTTTAAGATTTAATATAGTATATGTATAAAAATTGATTTTTGACTTATATATTGTGTATAATTTTTCATATATACTATGCAATTTTCTATAGAAGAGTGTTCAACTGATCATCTTTATCGTATGTGGCTAAGCCACTGCTGATAAAATGTACGTAACTAACAATCAGTAAATTAATTAATTAAAGTGCGCACAAGCTAACCGACCGTCACTATTAAAAATATAAAGGATTTTGTGATGATTAGTTCTGTAAAAGGAGATGAAGTGGAGAAAAGTTACATAAATAACACCTAAAAATGATCTTTAGGAGTGTTGAGCAGGGACTATGGAATCTAAGAATATAATGATGTGGCCATTATTAATGTAACCTTTTTCTCTTTGGCTAAAGGAAAAATACAGATGATGAATTGCAACTATTCTTGTCTTTTTCTGTCATCTTCTTACATCATGCAAATGTCCAAAACTTCACAGTAAGTATCATATTATTTTCCAAGCATGTTGTTATCTCCACTACTGAAGGTCTGTAGTGACTATTATCCTATAGAGGAAAAAATTGGACACAAATAAAGGAGACATGTTATAAAATAAAGAATATAAAGTAAATAAACCAGAGACAAGTATATAGATGGAGACTGACATATTATTCAACTTTGAACTGATATATAAATGAACTAAATTAACTTCCTATTTATAGAAGAAAAGAAGTTGATGCAAGGCTTTTCAGGAAGCTGCCGCGAAACTTTTCAGAAGCTGTTGGCAAGCTGCCTGCTTGAGCTACTTGCAAGCTATCTGCTTGAGCTACTTGCAAGCTGCCTGCTTGATTGCAAGCTTGAGGAAGCTGCTGCAAGCTTTTCAGGAAGCTATTGCAAGGCTTTTCAGGAAGTTGCTGGCAAGCTGCCTGCTTGAGCTACTTGCAAGCTGTCTGCTTAATTGTAAGCTTATCCAGTTGACTATATATTTGAATGGACATCCACAATACGGTCTATTTATAACACTCCCCCTTGGATGTTCATTTCGGGCAACTTTTGTGAAATATAGGCTTAAAGTGAAAAATGGTTGACCCAAAGTTGACTTTTGGGTAAACGGACCTTTTTCGAAATTTCATCGATTCCGAGAGGTCCGGATGGTCGTTTAGAACTTGTGTGTGTATTTGGTTCGGTTCCCAATGCACTCGGATGCATTTTGGGACTTGGGTTGGGAAATTGGAATTAAGGTATCGGGGGTTGACTCGGTCAACGAGACCTCCGTTGGAAATTTCGAGGCCACGGGCGCGTTCGTAGCGTGTTTTTATGTGTGTCTATGTGTATGGTATGTGAGCAGATGGCCTCGGGAATGGTCGGAAAATTTCGATCAAATTTGAAACTTGGGTAAGTTTTGGTGTCGGTGCCCGCTTTGGCGGCACACGTGCGCACCGCACGAGGGCGGTACCGTGTTGCGGGGCGGCCAAGCATTTTATGCTTGACCCAGCGGTCGAGGCCGGCCGATCGGCTCATTCCGGCGAAGTCCCGTGGCAAAGCGGGTGACGGGCAGTGTGTATAATTAATGAAGTGTTAAAAGCCTTTAGACCCTCATTTATTTCCATTTCGAAATTAGAGCTTTTGGGGACTGTTCTTGGAGATATTTTGGGAATACTCTTGGAGGTAAATCTTGCTATCCCTCTTCTATTTCATTAATCCTAATCATCATAGATTCCCCCTTTCCTTTAATAATCCCTTAGTAATGGAAGATGAAAGTGGGTTTTGATGAACTTTTCTCTAGGCTTATTAATGATGAAATTGATGGGGTTTATGTTAGATTTTGATGAATCTAAGCTTGTTAATCATATATCTTCCATTTCTAGTGTTGAATTTCGGAATCAAAGAGTTAGGGTTTATACCCAAATTGGGGGTTTTGCTTTAAATTTGAAATTGGGTAAATCTATGAGTTAATTTAGCAATTAGTGGTTGGGTTATGATCACCTAGTGCTTAATTTGATATTTTGCTTTCGAATTTCCCATTTTGCCCTTGTGGGCCTATTTTCCCAAATTTCTAGGGTTAGAATTGACCTAAATTGAATAGTAGCAATATTAGTATCATTCTTCATGATTTCTAATCTAGATTTCGAATATGCCTAGACTACTTTGGTTCTGAGGCTCAGCGGAAAGGCAAGGCAAAGGAGTGAGTTGTTGGTGTTGCGGTTCGGCCATCCAGGTAGGTTATGGCTTACCTTTGGTGAGACTTCGTATAGCAAAGCATATATTTAGATTATATTGTCGGAGACAACATGTGAACCTTCGGGTATGAAGTTGGGTTGGATATTGCCTTAGGTTGGGCCCTGTTGTGTGTTTGGGGCTAGCCACCCCGTTGTGTTGTGATTTGATTGTTCTATTGTGTTGGCTTGATGCCATGAGTTGTTGATAGATATTGGATTCTGTTTTATCATCTTGATTACGATATTGTTGGCGTACCCACTGTTGGTACTTGTGATTCGGTTATATTGTTGGCATACCCACTGTTGGTATTTGTGATTCGGATATATTGTTGGTATTTGTGATTCGTACCCATTGTTGGTACTTGTGATATTGAGCATGATTATTGATGTTGATACATGCATTGCACACACTCTCATTTTCATGATACCTTGTTGAGATATACGATGATACTTGATGACACACTTTGATGAGCTGGGCTCGATTTTACTTGAGTGACGTGAGATGGCCGATATCCGATGTTAGTTCCGAAATCGTTGATTGAGTGAGTGCATGGACTCCGCGGGTCCCCCAGAGTGGTGCCGGTGAGAACCCCCGTGGGCAAAGATCGGGGTCCCGTCGTATCTTTTGGGCAAAGATCGGGACGGGTGGCACTTAGACTTCGCGAGTCACACTGGGTTGTGCTACCGAGATGTCGATATTTTCGTCCGGAGTACATGTGTACACAACATTTGCATGGCATTGCATTGCATTCATACACTATTGCATTGCATTGCATTATGGCTTGATTTTGAGATGTTTTGGTGTTGTACTTGTGATGTTGGATTCGGACTTGATATATTCAGACTTGGCACATTTGGGATTAGATGCTTTACTTAGGCGATGACGTGTACTTGGATTCGATTACATTTGATTTATACTTGTTGGTTTATCTGCTTATCTGCTTTATTATCTGGATTGTGTTAGCTATGCTTAGTCGGCCGATGATGCCTACCAGTACTATTGTTTTGTACTTGACTACGCACTTGCGCATTCCTTTATGAATGCGAGTATCGAGTTGGATCTTTCTTATTTACACGTGGTGATAGTCGCTTCGACATTATCTTCGAGTTTCCGGGGTGAGCATGGCCGTTCGTTGCCTTGAAGACTTCTCTATCTTTATGTCCTATTCCCTTCAGAGACATAGAGACTTTATGTATTATTATTCCAGACTTGTATTATTCCCCTTTTAGATGCTCTTGTATTATTCAGACTAGACCATATATATATATATATATATATATATATATATATATATATATATATATATATATATATATATATCGTGAGACTTACGTATTTATTCTATTCCGTTGCTTGATTTAATTATTTATGTCTTAATTATCGTTGGGTTAAGGGTTCGCTTATCGAGGTGGGAGAGGTAAGTGCCCGCACGGCTTATGCCAAAATGGGTCATGACAAGTTGGTATCAGAGCCCTAGGTTACCCGGTCTATAATACAAGAGCGTGTCTAGTAGAGTCTCGTGGATCGGTACGATGAGCTCCGTACTTATCTGCGAGAGGCTATAGGACATTTAGAAAATCTCACTTTCTTTCATTCTTTCGTGCTACTTTATTCTAATTGGTATCTGGAAAGATCAAATTGGTATCTGACTCTTATCTCTTCTCTCACAGATGGTGAGGACTCGAGCTACGATGGCTCGAGGTCAGGTGCCAGAGCCCGTAGCTACGGTTGGCACCCGAGGGCGAGCGACAGCCAGAGGGCGTGGCAGAGTGAGAGGCGCGGGGCCGCCCGGGCCGGGGGCGGGGCTCTGCGATGGTACAATGGCGAGAGAGGTCTCCTTCTCTCGAGCCCGAGTATCAGCCGGATCGAGGCCAGGCCGCAGAGGATGGTGTGGCCCCAGCACGGACACAACCTGAGGTTACTTCTGATCAGGCCATGCATGATACTATGGCCAGAGTTTTACTTCATCTTGATGCCCAGCAGGCGGCAGCCGGTGTTACTACTCCCGGCGGGGGTTCACAGACCAGAGTTGGGGCGCAGACCCCTGAGCAGGGACCTACGCGGGTAGCACATCCCGCCGCAGCTATGGCTCCTCGCATTGATGCGATACCCGCTCCTGGTGATGATATTAGGCCCATGGAGGGCGCTGTTATGACTGCTTCTGATCAGGACCTTGTTGGGAGATTCAGGAAGTTAGAGCCGCCGAGGTTTGCTGGTACTTCGTCTGAGGATGCTTATGAGTTTATTCTTGATATGCACGAGTTGCTGCACCGGATGGGGATCGTGGAGACCCACGGGGTTGATTATGTGTCCTACCAGTTTCGCGGCGACGCGAAGACGTGGTGGAGGTATTTCGTGGCTTGCAGACCTGAGGGTTCCCCTCCTTTGACTTGGACTCAGTTTTACCGGGCCTTCCTTGAGAAGTATGTGCCTCGGTCTTTGCGAGAGGCGCGTAGGGAGGAGTTTTTGCATCTTGAGTAGAGGGGCATGTCTTTGGAGTCCTATGTGACCCGTTTTCTATATTTGGCCCGCTATTCTACTCCTTTGATCCCTACTGAGGCCGATAGGATCAGGCGTTTTGTTGGGGGACTAGTGGGCTCTCTACAGATTCCTTGTCTTCAGATGGAGTCTATGGGGGCTTCCTTCCAGTCCATTATCGAGCATGCTTCTATGGTTGAGGGCGCTAAGGCCCGTGCTTTTGGTGGTAGTGACAAGAGGCCACGTCAGACTGGCAACTTTGGGGGTTCTAGTTCGAGGGGCGCCGGTCAGTTTTCGAGGCCACCTCAGCCATATTTCGGCCGTCCGTGCATTCGGCATTACGAGGCTTCCCCAGTGAGCCACCCGGCGAGAGCTCCTGAGAGTTCGTTCTCCTGACCAATGGACAAGGCTGCTTCATCAGGGTCTTCAGCTTCTGTGTATCAGCATTCGTCTCCTATTACCTGTTATTCTTGTGGAGAGGTTGGGCATGTTGCTAGGAGATGTCCCCGACCCAGGCGGGATTATCAGCCGCCGAGGACTCCGACATCATCTGGTGGTCGAGGTGGGACTTCTCAAAAAGGCGGTGCTCAGTCAGGCCGCGGTGCTTCTCATGGTTCTAGAGGTGGTTCCCAGCCAGCTAGAGGTGGTTCTCAGAGTGCGAGAGGGGGATCTCAGGGTGGGCGTGGTGGAGCCCATTGTTACTCGTTTCCTGGTAGGCCCGAGGCAGAGGCCTCAGATGCTGTGATTTCAGGTACCATTTATGTCCGTCATAGAGCAACATCTGTGTTATTTGATCCTGGATCCACCTATTCGTATGTATCTACATTTCATGCCGTTGGTTGGGATTTGCCTTGTGATAGCATAGATATACCTGTTCATGTGTCTACTCCGGTCGGAGATTCTGTGATTGTTGATCGAGTCTACCGATCTTGTTTGGTTACTTTTATGGGGTATGACACTTGGGTAGATTTGATGATTCTCGATATGGTGGACTTTGATGTTATATTGGGGATGTCTTGGCTTTCTCCTTATCACGCGATCTTGGACTGTCACACCAAGATAGTCACCTTAGCCATGCCGGGCATTCCTAGGCTCGAGTGGAGGGGTACTCCTAGTCCCGCTTCGAAGAAGATCATTTCCTTCCTTCGGGCGAAGAAGTTAGTAAGTAAGGGGTGTTTGGCTTATTTAGCTCATGTTCGTGATACGACGGTTGCATCTCCACTCTTTGAGTCTATCCTTATTGTGAGCGAGTTCGCGGAGGTATTCCGTCGGATCTGCCGGGTATGCCACCCGATCGCGACATTGATTTCTGTATTGACTTGGATCCGGGCACTCGTCCTATTTCTATTCCGCCATATCGGATGGCACCTGCTGAGTTGAGAGAGCTTAAGGAGCAGTTATAGGATTTGTTGAGCAAGGGGTTCATTAGACCGAGTGTCTCCCCTTGGGGTGCTCCTGTGTTATTTGTGAAGAAGAAAGATGGGACCATGAGGATGTGTATTGATTACCGCCAGTTGAACAAGGTCACTATTCGGAACAAGTGTCCTATGCCTCGTATTGATGATCTATTTGACCAGCTTCAGGGTGCTTCGGTGTTTTCAAAGATTGATTTGCGTTTCGGCTATCACCAGTTGAAGATCAGGGCGGAGGATATTCCGAAGACAACATTTCGGACGAGATATGGCCACTATGAGTTTCTAGTGATGTCTTTTGGGCTTACCAATGCCCCGATTTGCATTTATGACTTTGATGAATGGCATCTTTAGGCCATTCCTTGATTCCTTTGTGATTGTGTTTATTGATGACATCTTGGTGTATTCCAAGAGTAGAGAGGAGCATGAGAGCCATCTTCGTTCTGTTCTTGGGTTGTTGAAGAAACATAGCCTATTTGCTAAGTTTTCTAAGTGTGAGTTTTAGTTGGAGTCTGTAGCATTCTTGGGCCATGTTGTGTCTAAGGATGGGATTATGGTTGATCCACAGAAGATTGAGGCTATGAGGGGTTGGGCGAGGCCCACTATTATTACTGAGATTCGTAGTTTTGTGGGTTTGGCCAGCTATTACCGTCGCTTTGTGAAGGGTTTTGCTGCTATTGCTTCATCTTTGACCAGATTGACTCAAAAGGATGTTCCCTTCCAGTGGATATATGATTGTGAGGAGAGCTTTCAAAAGCTAAAGCTTCTTTTGACTACAGCTCCGATCTTAGCATTACCCGTGGAGGGTAAGGATTTCGCCATCTATTGTGATGCCTCCCGTATGGGTTTGGGTGTTGTGTTGATGCAGGAGGGTAGAGTGATAGCTTATGCTTCCCGTCAGTTGAAGGTTCATGAGAAGAATTACCCTACCCATGATTTGGAGTTGTTGTTGTGGTCTTCGCTTTGAAGATTTGGAATCATTACTTGTATGGTTTCCATTGTGAGATTTTCACCGATCACCGTAGTCTTCAGCATGTGTTTACCCAGAGAGATCTTAATTCCAGGCAGCGCCGATGGATGGAGCTCCTGAAGGACTATGACATCTCTATTTTGTATCATCCCGAGAAAGCCAATGTGATGGCTGATGCCTTGAGTCGCAAGGCAGTGAGTATGGGGAGTTTAGCTCGATTGATTATTTTCGAGCGTCCGTTGGCCATGGAGGTTCAGACTCTGGCCAACAGCTTCGTTCGCCTTGATATTTCAGCCCGGGCAGGATTTTGGCTTGTGTAGAGGCGAGGTCGTCTTTATTGGATCGGATCAGGACTCATCAGTTTGAGGATGCTCAGTTGAGCAAGATTCGAGATAGAGTTTTGAGGGGTGAGGCCAAGGAGGCCGTGATTGATTCTGAGGGCATTTTGAGGATTAGAGGACGCGTGTGCGTTCCTCGTGTTGGTGATTTGATTCAGTTGATCTTGTCTGAGGCTCATAGCTCTCGCTATTCCATTCATCCGGGGCGACTAAGATGTACCGTGACTTGAGACAACACTATTGGTGGCGTCGGATGAAGAGAGATATAGTTGATTTTGTGGCTAAGTATGGGAAATTGTCGGCGGGTAAAGTATGAGCACCGGCGACCGGTGGGGTGCTTCGAGAGGATGCCCGTTCCGAGTGGAAGTGGGAGAGGATTACCATGGATTTTGTCACGGGTCTTCCGAAGACCCTTGGCAAGTTTGATTCTATTTGGGTGATAGTTGATCGGTTGACTAAGTCCGCTCACTTTGTTCCAGTTCAGGTTTTCTATACCGCGGAGAAGTTAGCCAAGATGTACATTCGGGATATTGTGAGATTGCATGGGGTTCCTATTTCTGTTGTATCTGATCGGGGTACTATTTTCACTTCCCGTTTCTGGAGGGCGTTTCATGAGGAGTTGGGTACCCGATTGGATCTTAGTACAACTTTTCATCCCCAGACTGATGGCCAGTCCGAGCGGACCATTCAGGTGCTCGAGGACATGTTGAGAGCGTGTGTTATTGATTTTGGTGGTCATTGGGATCAACACTTGCCATTGGTAGAGTTTGCGTACAATAACAATTATCATTCGAGTATTGGCATGGCGCCTTTTGAGGCTTTATATGGTAGGAGATGTAGATCTCCGGTTGGTTGGTTTGATGGATTCGAGGCTCGGCCTTGGAGTACAGATTTGTTGAGAGAGTCCCTTGATAGAGTGAGAGTTATTTAGGCCAAGCTTTTGGCAGCTCAGAGTCGGCAAAAGATGTATGCGGACCGAAAGGTCCGGGATTTGAAGTTTGCTATTGGTGACCAGGTTCTATTGAAGGTTTCACCCATGAAGGGTGTTATGAGGTTTGGTAAGAGGGGCAAGTTGAGCCCCAGGTATATTGGTCCATTTGAGATTGTTGACCGTATGGGTGATGTAGCTTATGAGTTGGCATTGCCGCCAGGCTTGGCGGAGTTCATCCGATTTTCATGTTTCGATCTCTGAAGAAGTACCATGCCGACGGTACCTACATTGTTCATTGGGATTCTATATTGCTTGATGAGAATTTGACTTATGAGGAGGAGCCTATCGCGATCTTGGATAGGCAGGTTCGAAAGTTGAGGTCAAAAGAGATTGCTTTTGTGAAGGTGCAATGGAAGCACCGTCCTGTTGAGGAGGCTACTTGGGAGACCGAGTCCGACATGCGTAGCCGATATCCTCAGTTGTTTACTGATTCAGGTATTTCCCGCTTCTTTTCTTTTATTCGCTCGAGGACGAGCGACGGTTCAATTGGTATCTGATGTAATGACCCGTTTGGTCGTTATAGTCTTTTTGACATTTTTGCCCTTTTTCGAGCATTGATTAGCTCATTTTTTACCCGAGGGGACCGTTGGCAAGCTTCTCAAGGTGTCTAGACCGGATTCGGGGAATTTTTGTGAAATATAGGCTTAAAGTGAAAAATAGTTGACCCAAAGTTGACTTTTGGGTAAACGGACCTTTTTTAAAATTTTATCGATTTCAAGAGGTCCGGATGGTCGTTTAGAACTTGTGTGTGTATTTGGTTCGGTTCCCAATGCACTCGGATGCATTTTGGGACTTGGGTTGGGAAATTGAAATTAAGGTATCGAGGGTTGACTCGGTCAACAAGACCTCCGTTGGAAATTTTGAGGCCACGGGTGCGTTCGTTGTGTGTTTTTATGTGTGTCTATGTGTATGGTATGTGAGTAGATGGCCTCGAGAATTAGTCAGAAAATCGTATTTAATTGTGAAACTTGATGAGTTTTCTGGTGTCTGGTGCCCGCTTTGGGACCTCCAGCATCGCGACAGCCGGGATACCGCCGTGCGGGGTCCAAGCATTTTATCCCCGCTTGACAGGGAGGGCGGCTAGAACTTGCTAATTGCGGTCCAAGTGTCGCTAAAGCGGGTGATAGGCAGTGTGTATAATTAATGAAGTGTTAAAAGCCTTTAGACCCTCATTTATTTCCATTTCGAAATTAGAGCTTTTGGGGATTGTTCTTGGAGATATTTTGGGAATACTCTTGGAGGTAAATCTTGCTATCCCTCTTCTATTTCATTAATCCTAATCATCATAGATTCCCCCTTTCCTTTAATAATCCCTTAGTAATGGAAGATGAAAGTGGGTTTTGATGAACTTTTTCCTCTAGGCTTATTAATGATGAAATTGATGGGGTTTATGTTAGATTTTGATGAATCTAAGCTTGTTAATCATATATCTTCCATTTCTAGTGTTGAATTTCGGGATCAAAGAGTTAGGGTTTATACCCAAATTGGGGGTTTTGCTTCAAATTCAAAATTGGGTAAATCTATGAGTTAATTTAGCAATTAGTGGTTGGGTTATGATCACCTAGTGCTTAATTTGATATTTTGCTTTCGAATTTCCCGTTTTGCCCTTGTGGGCCCTGTTTCCCCAATTTCTAGGGTTAGATTGACCTAAATTGAATAATAGCAATATTAGTATCATTCTTCATGATTTCTAATCTAGATTTTGAATATGCCTAGACTACTTTGGTTCTGAGGCTCAGCGAAAAGGCAAGGCGATAGAATGATTTATTGGTGTTGCTGTTCGGCCATCCAGGTAGGTTATGACTTACCCTTGGTAAGACTTCTAGATTATATTGTCGGAGACAGCATGTGAACCTTCGGGTATGAAGTTGGGTTAGATATTGCCTTAGGTTGGGCCCTGTTGTGTGTTTAGGGCTAGCCATCCCGTTATGTTGTGATTTGATTGTTCTATTGTGTTGGCTTGATGCCATGAGTTGTTGATAGATATTGGATTCTGTTTTACCATCTTGATTACGATGTTGTTGGCATACCCACTATTGGTACTTGTGATTCGGATATATTGTTGGCATACCCATTGTTGGTACTTGTGATTGAGTATGATTATTGACGTTGATACATGCATTGAGCACTGATTATTTGTTGATACATGCATTGCATGCACACTCATGATGATACTTGATGATACTTGATGAAACACCTTGATGAGCTGGGCTCGATTTTTCTTGAGTGACATGAGATGGAAGATATCCGATGTTAGTTCCGGAATCGTTGATTGAGTGAGTCCACGGACTCTGCGGGTTCCCAGAGTGGTGCAGGTGAGACCCCCCCGTGGGCAAAGATTCGGGGTCCCGTCTGTCTGTTGGGAAAGATCCGGGACTGGTAGCACTTATAATTCACGAGTCACACTGGGTTATGCTACCAAGATGTCAATATTTCCGTTCGGTGTACAATTGTACACAACATTTGCATGGCATTGCATTGCATTCATACACTATTGCATTGCATTGCATTATGGCTTGATTTTGAGATGTTTTGGTGTTGTACTTGTGATGTTGGATTCGGACTTGATACATTCAGACTTGGCACATTTGGGATTAGATGCTTTACTTAGGCGATGACGTGTACTTGGATTCGATTACATTTGATTTATACTTGTTGGTTTGTCTGCCTATCTACTTTATTATCTAGATTGTGTTAGCTATGCTTAGTCGGCCGATGATGTCTACCAGTACTGTTGTTTAGTACTGACCTGCACTTGCTGCATTTCTTTATAAAAGCAGAGTATCAGGTTGGATCCGCTTCCGTTACACGTGGCTGATAGTCACTTCAGCATTATCTTCGACTTTCCAGGGTGAGCATGGTCGTTCGCTGCCTTGAAGACTTCTCTATCTTTATGTCCTATTATATTCAGAGACATAGACACTTTACGTATTATTATTCCAGACTTGTATTATTTCCCTTTTAGATGCTCTTGTATTACTCAGACTAGACCACGGGGGTATTATTATTATATATATATATATATATATATATATATATATATATATATATATATATATATATATATATATATATATATCATGAGACTTACGTAATTATTCTATTCCGCTTTGAGTTAATTATTTATGTCTTAATTATTGTTGGGTTAAGGGTTCGCTTACTGAGGTGGGAGAGGTAAGTGCCCGCACGGCTTATGCCAAAATGGGTCGTGACAAAACCTTACTAGGAAAACCCAATAGGACAAAAACTTGTTTGAGGGGAAAAGTGTACAACGCATAGTCTACTCCCCCTGATGAAGACCACAATTCAGATGTCTACGTCTTCGCATTCCAATATTGTTTACCATCTTCTCAAAAGTTGAAGTCGGGAAAGATTTAGTGAACAAATCTGCAGGATTATCACTTGAACGAATTCTTGTACATCAATATCACCATTTTTTTGGAGATCATGTGTGAAAAATAACTTTGGTGAAATATGTTTCGATCTGTCTCCCTTTATGAATCCTTCCTCTAATTGGGCTATGCATGCAACATTATCTTCATATATGCGGGTATTTTGGTGTCACACTTTAGGCTACATCTTCACACTTTAGGCCTTATCTTCCTCTGATGAGATGTATCACTGATCTCAACCGCACACATTCTCTACCTGCTTCATGAATAGCTACTATCTTAGCATGATTTGAAGAAGTAGCAACAATGGACTGCTTTGTAGATCGTCATGATATAGCAGTACTTCCGCATGTAAACAAATAGCCTATTTGAGATCGAGTTTTATGTAGATCAAATAAATAACCTGCATCTGCAAAACCCACAAGATCTGTGCTACCTTTGTTAGCATAAAACAGACCTATATCAATAGTACTTTTTAAATATTGTAGTATATACTTAATTCCGTTCGAATGTCTCTGTGTAGGAGAAGAGCTATATCTTATTAGCAAATTAACAAAAAACGCTATATCAGGTCTTATAGCGTTAGCAACATACATAAGTGCACCAATGGAACTAAGATATGGTACTTCAAGACCAAGCAGCTCTTCATTCTCTTCTTGAGGTCGGAATGGATCTTTACTCACTTTAAGTGAGCGAACAACCATAGAAGTACTTAATGGATGCGCATTGTCCATGTAAAATTGTTTTAAAACTTTCTCAATATACACAGATTGATGGATAAAGACTATGTCTGCTAAATGTTCAATTTGCAGACCAAGACAAAGTTTTGTCTTTCCAAGATCTTTCATCTCAAATTCTTTCTTTAAATATTCAATTGCTGTTTGGAGCTCTTCTGAAGCTCCGATGAGATTTATGTCATCAACATAAATAGGAAGTATAACAAACTATGATTTTGTTTTCTTAATAAAAACACATGGACAAATGGCATTATTTATATAACCTTCATTTATCAAGTACTCACTAAGGCGATTGTACCACATACGCCATGATTGTTTTAAACCATATAAAGATCTTTGTAATCTGATTGAATACATCTCCCGAGACTTTGAACTAAATGCTTTAGGCATTTTAAATCCTTCTGGAATTTTCATATAAATTTCATTATCAAGTGAGCAATAAAGATAAGATGTAACTATAACGGTTCGCTTTTTACGCGGTGTTAAGGCATAAAAGCTACTACAAATTCATTGGTGCTCTTTCGGACTTATTTTTTGAAAAGAGTCGCCACCTAATTTTTAGGAAATTAGGAAAATCGGGGGTGAAGGGTTTATTCAAATACCTTGAAAAATCCTTCGTAATCCAGAGTTCTAGGTAAGGGTTCTAATGATCCCCTGGAGAAGGTGTTAGGCACCCCAGTATTAAGGATCCGTACTATACGGTTGACCTTTGAATTCCAACATATGAGTATATGCATGAACTGTCCATTTAGTGTTCATTCTCATAAAAAATCTTGTCATATTTCATATCATTTTGAAAAGAATTTGAAGATGTTCTTTTTATATATAAGGTACCTAGGTTTGGATTTATAATATCCGGGTAAAATAATTCCCCATTTTTTGTATGTAAGGGTGATGTATTTCGTTTGGAAATGAGTATAAGATTGTTGTCTTATTTGAAAAAAATGTAAACTTAGTACGTTTTGAAAATGTCCAATTTTGTCCATACTTTACTCATACTTTATTTGGTTTGATCCGTATAACACGTTTGGAACACTTTATCCGAGAACTCATATGTATACGAATGTATTTATTTTAGGAAATGCATTGTTTGAGACAATTTATGAAATTGGTTTTGTGTTTTGGACTTTCATAGCCAACATTTGATTTTTTTGAAAGAGATCTACCTATTTTCGGCCCAAATGAGTTTGTTTAAAGGCTTTAGGGGTGTTCATACCCGCCCCTTCTTTGTTTTCTCATATATGGGCTTTGGCCCGAAAAATCACTTTTATTTTTATTTTTGACCAATTCTGGCCTTGTCCATTTTTTGTCAAAAATTAGCGAGGTTTGGCCCCAAATTATACCAAGTTAGGCATAAAACACTTACTCATTTTTTATCCTTTAGTTCTAGGAAACAAAACTTGGTTTTGGCTTTGGAAACCAATTCGTTTAACACATTTGCAATACTCAAAGCTTTTTGAAATACTCTTTTCATTCTCTTGTTTTAAAGATTTAAAACCATGCCAAATAGTTAATTAATCCGCTTTTAAGTTATCAAAAATCATTACGCTAAATCCGAGTTTTTGAAAGAAGTGGTTTGGGGACTTAGAGTCAATCTAGACGGCATAAGTACTGTCGTCCTAAGACTACTAGTTCACACAACAAGGATTCTATTATGACATGAGTTTGTACAAGTTTTGCAAATACATAAAAAAAAACTCAAAACAAAACGAAGGAGAGGCAATGAGCAAATGATGTAAAGACTAGGGGCGTACCGAGCCACTAGCCTGCCATTTTCACCCATACTGGGCCTTCTGCGGGCCAAGCTTTTACTTCGTCTTTGCGGACTCAATATCTCCGAGGAAAGAATTTTTCTTATTGGGCCTGAGGCCCAATAGGCAGGCTGACCCGACCCGAGTGGCCATGTGGCGAGGGAGGAAAGAAAAGGGAAACCGGTTAGTTTATAATTTTTGAACTTATCACAATTATACTAAGACAAAGGGGAATATATCAAACATATACATGCATATCAAAACAGGCTCAACTATCACGATTATACTAAGAAGAAAGGCCATATACATCAAACATACACATGTATACCAAAACAGGCTCGACTATCACGATTATATTAAGAAGAAAGGCCATATATATCAAACATATACATGTATGTCAACACAGATTCCACAGGTCAAGGAAGCAAGGCAACTGTGCCAAGGCTTATGTGTGAATACCACCAGGCCTGTTGGCTGGTCCTGGGCAATGAGGAGGAAGGGTAAGTCGTTGCCCCCGTATTCTTGATGTCGTACAAGTTCTAAGGTATTTTACGAACCCCAGGCATGGCTGGTCACTGGGGAAGGCTAAGAATAGACCCCTACCCCAAATTACCTTGTCCCATACCAACTTAACCACAAAAAAATAACTAGATCCTAGGATAAGACATTGCACAGCTGCCCAAATTCACCATATAATGTAATTTAAGAAAACAAAGCATATAAATTCAAGGATTTGCAGTAGCAAAATATGACCATGCACACACTTATGAGAGAGTCCCAAAACAGACTAAATGAATCAAAGAAATGAAAAAACCAAGCCCACAGTCATAGGGTGACACAACTGCAGCCCATAAATTTATAAATGGGACAAGGGCAAAATAACATAGCTATAGAGAAAAGATAGCACAGTTAGAATATCAATTATGGAAGGATCTGCGAAGATGAATCAAAGTCACACAGTCATAAAAAAGGGCACACAAGCTGCGACACTCAAAGGGGAAAATCAGTACCAAACACACCACTATGACATGAACTAGAACATCTTGGCTTCTTACCAATGAGAAGATCACATAGAACCAGACAAGGACATGGCTATGGCAGGGAAAAGGGGGTAGGACTGGGGTTCTCCCATAGCTGAGCCTTATGAACTAGGCCTGAAATCAATCTAGAGGGGCAATTAATGTACTTTCAAGGACAAGCAAACAAAAACGGATAAAGAAAGTGAGCAAGCCAAATTTGTACTTTTGCCTATCCTTCCATCTTTATTTCTATTTTGAACTCATGTGCACAATTATTCTTCATTTGGGTCAAAGCTAAAATCAGTCTTACTAGGTCAATGCTAACTCCAAGCTAGGGGGGAGGGTCTCACTAAGCCTAAGGGGGAAGAATCTGGGCGGTTTCTAGAATTCTTGGCAATGAACCTCAGCCCCACAAACCACAGAAGTACATAGGACCTTTTATTTGAAGGAGACTGTTGTGAACCAGGCTAGGCCTGGCTTTTTTCTTCCCCTTTCCCCAAGGCCTCTTTAAAAGGCCTTTCTTAGGTCATGTGGCTTGGTTCATTTCCAGCCTTCTCTATGATCACATGGAGGTTGTATCTTTTAAGGTTATCTAGCCTAGAACTTAATATAAAAGGGTTCTAAGTGTACATGCTCAAACCAAAAAGACATATCCATTTATACTAAGGTCAAAGCCATTTCATTGAGAAAACAGGGCAGGTTAAACTAATTCAAGTGATGGCAGGATCAAGTTCAATCAATACAGACTATTCAGGCTCCCTTGGCTTCCCAACCTCATCCCAGATAGGTTTACATTCTTCATAGATTCAAGTTATGGCATAAGTCCCATCCCAACTAACACCAAGAGTACACATGACCAAACTAATAGCAAAACAAGCACATCATTCTCACAAAAAAGGGCCTAGGGAAGGCCTCACAAGTAATCAAGACTTTAGGCAGTGTTACTTGTTCCAGGTAGAAGAAAGTTTGACAAAGATTTAGGATTTCAGAGCACATATTTAAAACTGGCAGCTTCTAAATGTTACCTCTCCCTTGTTACCCAAGCATGTAATAGACATATTAACTAATCAGGATTACTTGTTAACAAATGAATGAACTTTGAAGGCCTTTGTTAAGGAAAAGAGATTTCCAATGGGCTGGCACTTACACAAAACAGCCTTAAAACAATTTGACCCTTAGCAATGATCTTTCAAATACTTAAACTAATTAGAAGCTTTTCTCAAGGAATGAAAAAAAAAAAAAGGAAAGAAAGCAAAGATAGGTTTGTAGCATGATCATAGCTTTGGTAAACAAGGGGATTCATTCATCACATAGAAAACAGGTTTCAATCAATAAACCAAAGGGGAAAATTCTCAGACACTAGTCATGGATAAACAAGCTAAGAAAAGGTGGGTAAAAGACACATGGCCAACAACAGGAGCAAACTACAAGTAACAAAGTGATACTTAGTTTCTCATAGTGTGGACTCATACCAATACAATACACTTATCAGTGCCATTTTCTTGCACACAACTGGTTTAAACAATAAAACTCAAACAAGCAAACTCCCAAGTTAGAGAAAAACAAACCTTCAGGAGACATGGTAAAAATCATACATTTGGACTTTGCAAACATTGACAGCAGTTCATTTAACTTTAGATGTATCCCCATCCTCTCTTTTTAGATATAGCTAAGTTTTTCTAATCTACCTAATAGAGTTTTTAGGCAAGATATTGTACTAAGAAAGCGCTCTCTTGGCGAGCATGTGTTGGAATTTTTTCAAAGATGACTGATTCAATCTCGTGCCGCTTGAGGTCGTGTCTAGTGATGGCCGCTTCGAAGATCGTTACGTGCTCCTCCTGATTTGTGGTTCCATCATATTTAGGAACATTCAAAGATTTCAAATTTCTTTAGGATGAGTGCGGGAGCTGCACTTGGTTTGTATGGAATCTTTCCATATTTCCTCACTCCCGGCCTCTTTTAGGACAGGGGAGCCCCAGGTATTTGGCTCATCTAGTCGTGGAGCTCTTTTTCTAATTTAGCGATCCTAGCCAAGTTTTCACTCTGTTTGACTGGCCTCGGCTCCATCTGTTGTCCACCTCGGGAGTCCACGAGCCTTAATAACCTCCGAGTTATCTGTAGGGCATTTAATTGGTGTTCCTTCAGCCACAAAACTCATGAGCTTTTCCATGCGATTCATCATGGTACTGTTCGATTCCAGAATTACTTCTAGAGTTATCTCCGATGGGGGATCTTCTGTTTTGTACATTTCTTCCATCCTAGGGTGAGGGCGCCTTTTCCTTTTTCTGGAATAATGTCTACAAGGAAGCCTCTCCCTGCTTTATATCGACTGGTTAAGATGGTCTTTCTTAGTTGGGGCTTCGTTATGGGTTTCCTCCTACGATAGTGCTATCTCTTCCCGCTCTACCTGCTCTTCCAATTTCGGGTTGATTTTTCTGACAAAGCTCTGCTGGTTCCTCAGCTACGAGCCCTAGGGGTCCTTCTTTCCTGTTGGAACACTGCTTCTTAATGTGCTATTATCTGTTACAGGCATGATCAGACGCATTTTCTCTTTTTTTTTTTAACAGAACGACTCTAGACCTAAATGTGTCTTCTAAAGTTTTCTGCTTTAGTTCAGGACGACACCATAATTGTCTATCCCCACAGACGATGCCTAACTATTTTTCGGTGAAATTGGGTTTAACCAAAAAATCAGGTAGAGATTTTTTTTTCTTAGGGTTTAAAGACAAGTGGGATGTATCTAACCCCGAGAACTCTTTTTATGAGCCCTGTCCAGAGAAGTTTAGATCATGATATAGTCGAATAAGCTATAAAAGTAATGTAATATGATCAAAGCAAATAAAGATGATCAGAAAGTAATGATTCCGTGTATGTAACCTGTTCTTATAAGAATAGAATTTAAGACTTTTTTTTATAAGCCCAACCAAGACTTTCTAACCCTAACATTCCAATGATATGACATGACTATGGCTTGACATGCATTTCTGCTATGATATACTGATCGAGGTCTGCGGGCATGACCCGAGTTCGTTGGAGTGGAGGACAGCTGTGTAGATACCCCAAACTCTCCGAGCTTCCGATTGCGAAGGCTCGCCTGGTTATATAAGCCTTCTCAACTTTTCATAATCCCTAAAATACAGCCAATGTGACCTTTCTGCCACCCCAACATATATACTTATGGTGGCACTCTGATTGATAACTGCTGATGTGATGGAAGTTTGTGAGAATGGAAACCAACTGAACAACCCCTGTGGCTGTAATGGATACCCGGGCCCAGACAAGTTTTTTCCCGCATACAAATACTATGTCTAGCTCGGAGTAAGCGTAGGGGAGACAACAGACTCGAGATCTTGAATTTACCACAGTTACGCATAGTGTTTCTAAATTATTAGTCGCAAGTGCCAAGGTATCCATAATCTTTCAAAACACTGAAGCGACGATTTTGTAATTCTCGATTAATTTTCTTAAATTCCAGGTTTTAAAGTATACGATCTTATTTATTAAAATTAAGTTACTAAAGAGAATACACTTTAAGTATGTAAAGACCCGCTCAGTCGTTATGCGTGTTTTGACCATTCTACCTTTGCTAGTACATTCCGGAGGTTAGAAATAAAGGACCTAAATAATTTGGTTGTGTTGTATGTTGTGTTTTGTGACATATAAGTGATTCTGTGATGTGTTCTTGACTTGGTTTGTTGTTGGCTTGTGTTCATAGGGCCTTAGAATGATTTTGAGAGACTAAGTATAAAAAGTTGTGAAATTCAGTGCTCACTGGTCAAAAAGGCCTCGCTGCAATAATGATTCTTCATTACAATGAGATCGTTGTAGCGAGAAAGGGGATCGCTGCAACGAAGGGTGGGATTTTCCCAGGGTTTGTTGCAGCGAAGTTCTTGTTCGCTGCAATGTCGCTGCCATGAAGACTACTTAAGTTTAATGACCAGTTTAATAGTTATTTCGTGCCCATACTTCTCATAACCCCCAAAACAGTTCCCAAGAGCATATAAGCTACTTTCTAAGGCTAGGGCACTATTTTCCATCAAAGGTAAGCCTTAATCACTAAATTTCTTCGCTTAATGTTCATATTAGATTCTTGTTTCAATCAAAAGACCATTAATGGGAATTGAAGGGTAGAACACAAATACCAAGAAAATCCTAGAATATTAATGGGTTATTGTTTATTATCATTTAATGTTGTTTAATCATCTAAGAGTATAGATTATCACTTCATAGCATGAGAACTGGATACTCAATAATGGAAATTATTTGTCGAGATCTAAGTTTCCAATAACAATGGGAACTTTGGTTAAAACCATAATTGTAGGGTTGAATTGATTACAGAACCCATAAATTGAGTTAATACTCCATTATTTACTTAGTATTATGATTTCTAGACTTTGAACGCTCTGAGGCATTGCGAAAGGGAAAGGCTATTGCGAAGTGATTCCATTGCTCAAACCTTCTTTGAGGTAAGTTACGGTTTACTTGAGTTAGACTTTGATTAGTTGACTATATATGTTGCATAATTTATGGGAGAAAGCATGTCTAGGTCTTCGAACTTGGAGTTTGGTGATCGTTGTTAGTTGTATGATTTAATTGTGTGAAGTGATTCTGCATTGTTGAGGCAGTAAACTTGAATTGTATTCTTGAGGCTCGTTGAAAGGAGGTGTTCATATATATACCCTTCAGAGATGAATTGAGATAGCTACATATTATATTATTATTAAGCAGATAAATTGTGAGTCTTATTGTAGCTTGTGTTATTTGATTATACTTCATTGATATTGACTTGATACGTGTATTTGAGCTATTCTTGTGCTGTGATTATGAGGCATTTATTGATGATGATTGAGATGGGACATATACATCTCTTACAAAGACATTTGACAGGGGGTGACAATGGACCCTGATTATGAGCTCGTGGTTCGAGGTTCGTTTCGGAACGAGTAGTACATGGACACCATGGGTCCCCTGCAGGTCATGGCTATTTGGGGAAAACATTACCATCTAGCGTGTGTGTACAGAGCTGGAAACTTTATTGTTTATTTTACTACTTTCGGCTTGAGCATTGGCATTTCATTGTTGATAATTGGTGATTGATTCTGAAAGAGAATTATTTGAGGATATTTATTGTGATTCATGTTTTTTGTGTTTGTCTGCCTATTCCATTGATTTTTTGTGCAAATGCATGATACTAATCTTAGTCACCAGTATGTATTGTTCGTACTGACCTCCACTTGCTGCACTTATTTTGTGAGTGCAGATTTTGAGCTAGAGACGTCTTCCAGACCTCGCATCTAGTTGAGGTTATTTGTTACCAGAGGGTGAGCCCCTATCCGTGCTATGCCGCCTGAAGATCTTTCTTTATTTCAGATGTTTATCTTTTATCCCAGACATATGTTTGTTTTTAGACAAAGATTCTTCTCTATAAACATTATTGGTTAGAGTCCTTGTAGGTGACTTTCAGATTTTGGGGATGTAATAGCTAGATTTCCGCACTTGCTGTTTATTTATTGTATTGTCAGATATTCTATTCCATTATTCATGAGCAATGTTTTATAATTGTTTTAAGTAATTGAAATTGACCTGATAATGGGTTAAAGGGTTGGTTTGCCCACCATAGGACTAGTGCGGGTGCCACTCACGTCTGTTGGGACGTGAAAAAGTAATTAATTATATTACAATTTAACATGTTCCCCACATGCGGACCTGTTAGGGGTCGTTTGGTAGCTGGTTATGATTATGCAAGTATTAGTAGGTATTAGTTATGCATGTATTAGTTATGCAGGGTTTAATTAGGCTTAAATTATTTCTCCGGATGTTGGTTTATTATATTAAAAGTTAATAAATATTTATATAATTTTTAAAATTAAAATATTTATTTACAATTAAAATTAAAATATCTTTTTACGAAATATTAAAAAATTATAGTAACATATATTTAAAAAATTGTTTAGAAAAGGAAAGTATTTAAGTGGGGAGTTATAAGGGTAATATTGCCATTTCAACTTTTTATTAATGTATTAGTTATTCCATCTTCTACCCCGCTTAAAATAATACATAGATTCCCTTATAACTTATACATGTATTAGTTATGAGTGTTTCTATATTGCAAACCAAACGTCGTACTAATTTTATACATGAATAACTTACTTCCTAACTAGCTACCAAACGCTGTAAAAGTATGCAGAAAGTAATACACGAATAAGATGTCTCTTTACTAGCTACCAAACGTGGTATAAGTTAATGCAAAAATTAAGACATGAATTACTTGCCTCTTGTCCAGCTACCATACGACCTCTTAAGGAATTATGGTTAGCAAAGAATGAAGCTCATCAGGTTGTATGCCTGTATAGGAGTCTTTCAAATATTAGGATTTATGATGGAATATCTTCTCTACATAGTTTCTTTCAAGATGTTGTAGACTTGTATAAATATGAAAGAGGTTCTCCTCTTTGAATGAAATACACAGAGAGAGTTATCCATATCATTGAATTTTTACGGGGCTGATTCTTTTACATGAGCCAAGCACGAGGAAGTTTTTTCTTATGTGAATGAGCCAAGCACGAGGAAGTTTTTTCTTATGTGAATGGTAGTGAGACTAGGCCCCAGTAACTTTGCTTGCTTTTTGCTTGCTCTGATATATACTATGTAAGGCTGGATCACATTGGTATGCCTAGTTTTAGAATTAGGAAGCACAAAACTAAAACTCCGGATGCCAGATGAAATTTTTGCACACTAACAATTTTTGGATGGGGGACCAATGCAACACTCTAAACGAGTCTCACAATCATGAAAAACAATTTGTATTCCCATATTTACCTATATATAGGTCTTCTTTGTAGTGTGCAGTTACTACCACGTCTATTTTTATATACAATAGATGACTAAGTTATCAATCTAAATCAATTTATTTTAAAAAGTACTTTTTTAAAAAGTACTTTCCAAAAAATTATTTTTGGCAAAAAGCGAGCCATGTGTTTTGGCCAATTAATTTTAAAAGCATTTTTGAGTAGCAATTAGTGTTTGGCCAAGCTTTTAAAAAATGCTTCTAAGCGTATTTTTCTCAAAAGTGTTTTTAACAAAAGTGCTTTTGGGCATAAACTTTTTTTAGCTTCTGAAAAACTTCTTCTGCTACTCTTCAGAAACACTTATTTTCTCCCAAAATCTTGGTCGTTACCTCACTTTTTAAAAATAAGCACTTATTTTTAGTACTTTTGGGGAAAAATAAGTTTGGTCAAACAGGCTATAATACTCATCTAAAGTTTTAAGGAGGTATATAAAAACGAAAAACAAAAAAGGTAAAGTTTCATGTTCCCTCCTTCATGTATTTTCCTTTTGGATTTTAAAATATAAGGAAGGGGTCTTGGTGTAACGACCCGTTTGGTCGTTGTTGCAGTTTTGACATTTACTCTTATTGACCCTTCCTCAAGCACTGTTAGTACGATGTTGAGCCCCGAGGATGGGTGTTACGGTTCCTGAGGTAGTCGAGCAAGTTTTAGGTTGTTGGTTAAAAAGTTGGTCATTGACCGTTGGGTATTGACCCGATCAATTAGAACTCCGTTGGGAATTCCGACACCACGAGTGAGTCTGTGACGTTTTTTATTTATGTTTACATGTTTCTTTTGTATCTGCTAGGTATGGGGAGATTGTCGGAATTCGGGGTTGAAATTGTGAAAAACTAGGATTTTCTGGTGTCTGGTATCCGCTGTAGCGGCACCAGGGTCGCGATGGCTGTCCGGCTATGGCGGAGGACTAGCCGCTGCAACGGTTGATTGAGAGTTATAGTTAGCAGCCACAGCGGATTGGATCCACTGTGGGGGATGCGCGATAGCAGATGGAGAACCGCTGCAGCGGACCCGCCGTAGCGAACTTGTGGCCGCTGTAGCGGGTAATGGGACAGAATCCTTATTTAATGCATAGTTAAAAACCTTTTTCATTCCATCACTTCATTCATTATTCTAAGCAACTTTAGAGGCAAGTTAAGGTGTTCTTGGCTAGTTCTTCTTGTGGGTAAGTTCCCCAAGCATTAGACTTTTTTAATTATCTTTCATTTACGCTTCTTAATCCTTAATCCATGCTGGAAATCATTAGAATCTAAGGAGGAAAGTGGGTTTGGATGAGTTCTTCTTAAATTGAATCTTTGTCTTGCAAAATGGGTTTGGTTGGTAGATTTAACTTCTTAAAGTATGGAATTGGATGAAATAGTTATCGTAAGCTTGAATCTTCCATTATTGTGAGAGATTGCAATTGAGAAAGCCAAGGTTCATACCTAATTTGGGATTTTTGACTTGTATAATTAAATTGGTCTAATCTTGAGATAATTTAGCGATTGAATAATGGGTTTGATCATTTAGAGCGTTGGGTTACCATTTTCAATTTCGAAATGGCCGTTTTATCCTTGTGGGCCCATTTTCCCATTCTTCCTTAGTTGAATTTTGATTTAAAGGATAGTATATTAATATAGGTATCGTTCTTCATTGTTTCTAACTTAGACCTCGAATATGAATAGACTTTGAGTATTTGGAGGTTCGTCGAAAGGGCAAGGTGAAAATATGACTATTCGTGGTTTTCGCTCACCTACCAAGTAGGTTACAGCTTATCCTTGTTAGACTTTGATTAGCGAAATGTATATATTGTGTAGAATTGACGGGAGAAAGCATGATTATGTCTTTGGACATGATGTTTAGTTACGTTGGATATTACCTAGATTGGTATGCCTTCTGCCTATGTGGGCTTGTCGCCGTTATTTACGCATTGTGATGGTGTATTTGTATTCATATTGTGGCGATTTGGGATGAAATTCTACTATGTTGGTTATTGTTTATTGTGGCTTGTTGCCCTATTATTGTGATTAGGTTTGTTGTCTTAATTGTTGTGTTGTGATACGTGTTTGCATTCATTTCTCTCTTGTTGTGTCATTTATCATCGGAGAGCGGAAGGATAATGAGATTAGGCCTGAGTTGTGATGTATACTTATGATGATACACAGTTGAAATCTTGATTATGATTTACTGTTGATGATGATATCATGCATGGAATACATTCACATTTCACCTATATATTTATATTGAATTATGAATTGATACTGAAGATGATAAATGAGAAAATGGAATATATTGGTGACACAAGACCTAGTCATGAGGTGTATTTGTCATTATTGGAAGGAAGGGGTTGTTATATACTCCTTATGTTGATTGAGATGGTTTGTATGATTCATTCCATGGTTGAGCTGATTTTTCTAAGTCTTGTTATGGCTTATGGTATTATGACTTGTACATCATTGGCATTTGATATCATTGATTGATCATGCTTATATTTAAGTAATGCATCAGATTGGGGCTCTAGACTTGAACCATATTTTGAATACTCATCTTGCATACAATATATGTATACAAGGCACATCTGATAGGAGGTGAAGATGTGGCCCATCTTATGATATGTATAAGGCGCATTTGACAGGGGGTAAGGATGTGACCTATTATGTGACTCGTGATCCGAGGTCTATTCCGGAGCGAGTGGACTCGTGATCCGAGGTATATTCCGGAGCGAGGGGTACATGGACATCGCGGGTCCCACTTGGGTCATGACTATTGTGCGAACAATGCCTTTAGCATGTGTGTACAAGTTTGAGGTATTTGGCCTGTGCATTGCATTGCATTGTACATCATTACATTTTATTCTGCATCATCATATGGCTTTTCACGTCTAATTTGGTATGGTCTGTTCGTATCATTGTGGTGGAATAGATCGGATTATGGACTGAGTCGCGGAGTAGTGACTCTGCCTAGGTTCAGAACTTGGATTTGTGATTATCGTTGAAATTATTGACACTCAACAGACTTGCGGTTTAGAAGCTTTATCTTAAGTTGTGATTCGGTTTTGGGATACTCTGTGACCTTGGTTTTGGTATTATGTGCCTATCTGCTTATCTTGTTGATTTTATGCTTATATGCGTGAACTAATCTTAGACGGCCTATGATGCTTACTCAGTACGTATTGTTTTTACTGATGCTACTCTTGTTGTACTCTTCTTTTGAGTGCAGAGTCTGTTAGTAGATCCAGTTTGCGTTGTCGAGAGTGATCCGAGTCTATGTGACAGCGATTCCAGGGTGAGCATTGGGCTAGATCCGCAGTCAGTGACTCTTCTTGTATTTAACTGTCTACTTTGTATTCTTGAGACAGTATTGACACTTGAGATTTGTACTTCCTATCAAACTTGTATCTATATAATAGCGGCTCTTGTACTAGTCCAGACCAAATTTTGGGGTTATTATTACTTCCGCACTTATTATTCATATGATTTGAATCTACTAGCTAAATCATTTTTTATTTCCGCATAATTCTTATAAATGACTAAAATGATTTGGGAATGGTTGGCCTAGCTGGGCGGATAGTATAGGTGCCATCACGATTCACAAATTGGGTCGTGACACTCAGCCTAATACCCCATCACCACGGGAGTTGAAACCTTGGTGAGCGGTTTAGATATTAAAAAATAAAAAGCACACTTTTAATTACTTAATTATAGTATATCTAACGACTAAGGAATGAATTTCATACACAAATTAAAAGTAATTTGTAATAGACTAAGAAAATATCAGCTTGCAAATCAAATCTCATGTACACTGTCTTCATTAGTAGTAACTTATTCCTCTAAATATATATCCCAAGAAAGACACCTACTAGATGACCTATGCATAATTGTATATAGTCAAGTAATATCGGTGGAATCAGAAAAATTCGATTCTCAATGTGTCTATTCCTTTTCATATATTAATTGTCCTAATACATTCATATCAATGTTTGTTCTTTGGTTTGATAATGTGATAAGTGTAGCTTCAAGTGCACTAGAATGCTAATCTCAATCTATATATTACGCTACAAAATTCGACAATTCCCATCTACTAAGGCTCCCACTTCTCCGAATCGTTTGATAATTGAATTTAAGAGGAAAAATATGAACGTGTAAATGATTCCTGAACATTTTAATGATTGAGGCCTTTATGGCTTTATGTATTCTTCTGCATAGGACTACATGTTATTTACACTTTTTAATCAAATTCTACTCTACTACACATTAGAATGAACTTTTGAGTATTATCTGGGGCCAGACTCGCTCCTTTTTTCATATTTAGCAAATATGCTACGAACTAGCATATGTCATAATCAGCTTCATTAATCATTCACAAGATATAGGAGGCAGTGACAAAGTCAAAATTTTCTCCCAGGGCCAGAATTCAAAATATAAAGAAGGTAAAGAGATTCAACATCTGTTATATATACATAAAAATTAATTTTGTCCTTGAACAACATAATTTTCCTGCATAGAAGTTCGGATGAACCCCTTGCGCCTCTAATCTTCCCTTGATTGGAGGTTTGAATTCAAAGCATGACACTACTAGAAAATCTATATTTTCCCACTGAAAATTGATCAGTGGCTATTTCCCACTGAATGTCGGTGGAAAAAATAAAAGATGTAGTGTTTCGCGTGGAAAAATTAGAAAATTTAAAGTACGTTTATTAAGAATGTTTAAAATCATCCATTTTTCTAGGTGAAATTTAGTTATTTCAGGAATGAAATGAGAAAATGCATTTTGTAGAAATTTCTCCTTTGAAAATCGGTGGGAAAAACCTTTGTTTCTAGTAGTGTGACGAGTACCAAAGTCACTAAATTTAATAATTTTTTAAGTTGTATACACTGATTGGGTGACTGTATAAGTGTATAAAGATCATGTTACGTATTAAGTTATAACTTAAAAACTATATGTTACAAGTATAGATTGGTATATAATCTAAAAAATAACGTAACGATTTACTACAACTAGCGAAACTATACCTTGATAGTGTAACATTATTTAGTATACAACTTAAGTTCAACCGTAAAGCAAAGAATAGTTAGAGTGTAAGTTCCAGAAAACTCAACTTAATAATATGTAGATCGAGACCAAAAATAAACAAAGAAAGCGAAGCGTGAGAATTTTGTCCAAAAGGAAGGCACAAAACCAGCTGTCTTCCAAAAATAATTTTACTTACTTTGTTCCTATGGCACTTTTTGAAAGACTTTTAAATTTGGGTTAGGATACCCTCCAGTAGGGCAACGCCGAGTACATATATTTCAATTGAAATATATCATTTCTTCTTAACTGAATTAAAAAAAGTATCACGTAATATGGAATAGAAAGAGTAACATGTACAGTAGTAGCCTGTTAAGACGAAGTTTTAAAAAAATTCAAATGACAACGAATAGACGATTTTGTAATTCATTACAAACGTAATTAGTTATATGAGATTTTTGCAAAATCATTAATTTTCTAGTGGGCATAAAAGATCATTTTCGATTATTCAAGGGTTAATTGGGTTTCTTTTATCAAATTCAATCAAATTTAATATAATAATGTATCTAAAAATCTATCGAGTCTCAGACAATCAATGTTGCCAATTGCTATTTATATAGATCATGAAATACCTGCGCACGGTGTTTATATTACATCAAATAATTTAACTTTAGCAGTTTAAAATTAATATGAAATGCATATTACTTAATCATAATTAAGTGATGAAAGACCTCCAAAAGTTATTATGAGATGGATAGAATTCCTCCGCGCATAATTTGAGGTCCCACGTTCTCAATTGCCAACGGGACAAATATAATGACAACGAAATGAAGATTGGGACTCTATTTTTCACGGTCAGCAAATCATTTTTGCTTATCAATTTTTTTTTTCATTTTTGCAAATCATCAATTCTTTCTGTGACTGAATAGAAATATAAAGATATTTTTAATTTAATTTGTACCTTGAGCCGACTTTAGAAAAGGAGTGAAGGAGGGATATTATCAAAGAAAAGTAACAAACAAAAGGAAACAAAGCTGTGATGTCTTGTTTTTTCTAGCCTGGCTTTTCCACTAACATCCTTCGCTTTTCTTATTTAATATCTCCACTTTTTATTTTTAGCAAGTGACATGACCATACGATTCGATGTAAAATTGGAAAGGTGAATAGTTACACAAAAGGGAAGTACAAAATTAAAATGGGAAAGGCTTGATAATTAAAATTATCCTGTGGTTCCTTCAATCATCTTCTTTCTAATTCTAATCAACTAAATACAAAGTCTGTCGAGCTAATCAGCACACCAAATAACTTATTCAGTCGAGCTAGAAACAAAGGTTAATTAGTTAATAATAAGAAGATGTAATGCAAATTGCATTAATATTACACTTTTTGGCTATATAGGAACAGGGTATATGGTGGTTCGAATGGAGTTAGTGTTGACATCGAAATAATCAGGGCGTCATACGGAAGCTAATAATTGCAAACTTTGAACGACGATAAATCAGACAACAACGAAGATATACTAAAAAAGCATAATATTATAATATGATTTGGTCAAGTGATCTACATATTGGAAAAACTAATATAAAAAATATATATTAAAACTATGAGATCGAGAATAATAAATGAGACTCTTTAGTGACTACATTGTGGTTGTAGTTGTAGAAGGATGTCTTCAATTTATAGATGCCAAAAACTTTTCCTCCAAGACAAGAAATATTCAAATATGGAAGAGATATTTTACACCAAGGAAACATTTTCCATCAATAAAACCTTTTTGAAATAAAATACGATTATGGTAGAATCTAAATAAGGTAGAAAATTCAGGGCAAACCCTAACAAATCTCCCTTTAGCCTGAATTTTCTGGCAAAATAATCTTGATTCTTCATCTTCATAAAATCTTCATATCTGCTGCTTGTCACCAAGCATGCTTGTCATGGTTAAAAATGGTTTTTAAAATATTTTGTTTCTATTTTCAAAGATGCAGCAGCAGAGAATGTTCAAAGTATGGTTGAAACTTCATCTCCACGTTTTGCGTTTCAAAACTTTTTTTTTTTTTTAATTTATTGGATAAAAAGTCTTCATTATCGTCAATAGGCTGCAACTTGATCTGAATCTGCTTTGAACTTGTCTTCAATCTCGTTGCACCATTGGCTCTGATATCACTTATTGGGATCGAAATAATCAGGTGTCATGCGGAAGCTAATAATTGCAAACCTCGAACGACGATAAATAAGACAACAACGAAAATATACTAAAAAGGCATGATATTATAATATTATTTGGCCAAGTGACCTACATATTGGAAAAACTAATATAAAAAGAAATTATTAAAACTGTGAGAGAATAATCTCCCCCTAGACGAGACTCTTTAGTGACTACATGGGGGATGCTATTGTGGTTGTACGTAGTTGTAGAAGGATGTCTTCAATTTGTAGATACCCAAAACTTTTCCTCTAAGACAAGGAATATTCAAATGTGGAAGAGATCTTTTCCACCAAGGAAACATTTTCGATCAATAAAACCTTTTTAAATAAAACACAATTACGATAGAATCTAAATAAGGTAGGAAATTCAGGGCAAACCCTAACAGTTAGATACATGATCTTTTTCCTTTTTTCGTGGCTACAATCATAAAATAGAGATCAGAAGTCTTTGGGTTAATTTCATTTCTTATCTTGAGTATTTTCAATTCAAGAAAAGATCCTCGCTCATAAGAGAAACATAATGGATAACTAATCATTTCTTACCTCGTCAGGTTAGTAGGTCTTTCATTAATTGATTTTCATGACCGCATTTTTTCTTGCAGTAGCAGTAGTATTGCTTTCTATATAGGTAGATTGTTGGGGGTATGTATCATTAACCATGCATTGAGACATGGTATATTCTAACAATTGTTATGGTTAAAAGTCTAAGTGAGAGATTGTTGGGATATATACTATTAACCATGTGTTTGGGTATAATATTTATTTTAGAACAGTTATTTATTCAATTTTAATAAAGAGTTAAATAGATCATGTACTGGTATGTGTGTCCTTTACTTGTATAGTAGATGATTTAGTGTATAGAGTTTAGCTTATACATGGAAGATTAAATCATTGGTTCTTATAAGTATAAAGTTTATGTTCACAACCTAAGATAGAAATTGGACAAAGCTATCGGTATGATTGTAGTACAAGATTAAATATAATTATCCTCATTATGGGAACGGTATAGTTCCGACTTCTTGTACTAGTACATTTTGTATGTAATGAACGAACCAAGTAGAGATTAGTGTTTTTGTACTGAATATATAAAACAACTTCTCTAGTTCATTAAATGTACTTATACTCTTAATATTGATATAATTATTACGATCAATGTGATTTGTTCATTATCTTGATTATCAAAAGGTACCACTCTATTTTGAGTCGATGTAACTGATAGGTTGGATAGTAGAAAATAACATTATTTGGGAAATAATAATTAGTTGATAAAATTCATGTCTCGACTTTGAGATTGATGATATCCTTTTATGGATGCTTATAAGTTTTCATGTGAAAACCTTGCAGGTGGATTTTGTATCCGTCACATGAAATAAGTTAAGCGGAAGTATAAAGGATTTAATTAGTCAGTGAATTAAATTGTCAATAATTTAATTTAATTGATTGGTATCTGTAATCTTAACAGGGGGAGTTAAATAAGTTTTAATGAAGGATTGCGAAATTAAACTGAGGAGTGCAATTACAGTTTTTTCGTGGAATAAATTGTAATTTATTGTGGTAGGATTAATTCATTCATATTCTGAATTAATACCACAATTGGAAGCCTTGTTATTAAATCTGTGGTCCATGCTATGCCTAATTATTCTAGAACTTGGAAAATAAGAACACGTTTTGCTAGGGTTTTACACCCTAAAATGTGGCTATATATACAGGCTTCTCAGCCCTAAGAGAGATATTTTGTCCTAGCCTTAATACTCGCCACTCAAGTATTCTTGTTCATAGAATACTTAGGTTAATAGCAGAAGACTGCTGACCGTGGAATTGAAGGAAGATTGCATGGGATGCTTGAAGGTTCGATTTGCGGTCGCAGTCACGCTTCAAGATGCAACTTCGATCCCGACTATTTGCTTCTGCTGTTTATGCTTGTATTCCATCAGTGGATGACATAGGAATTATAAGACACGGCTAATCACTTGACTCATGATCCTATTCTTAATGACTCAAGATTTCTAAGTTGGGTCATGAAAATCGGGTTAAAATCAAGTAACATTCATAGAGACGTCCTTTCTTTTTGTAATAGGATCAAAACATTTACTCGTCAATAGCATTAGCGGAGCGAGCTTATAGCAAAGAGGTTTAATTAAATCTCCTTCATCAGAAAATTCTACTGCATAAATATACAGAACAAAACAAAAAATTAAAATTGTATATAAGTTGTTAAATTTTCTTAATATAAAGGAAAATTTTAATTCAATCAGAAAGGGAGCTTAAAAATTACTTTAGATTACACGTTCAAATTTTAAATATGACACTTTTGTGTTTTTGTTTTTCGAAACCCATTACATGAAACTCTGGTTCTATAACTAATCAATGTAGTATTACTTAGCATGCGTTGACCCTTTTTTCTTTAGGGTCTATCTTATGATTGAGGTCTCATTGAACTGTATTTTTCGACTTCACTGTAAATGAGGGCATAGAGCAACTATCGTTCACGTGGCTGGTTTAGAATCTGAATAGTAATGTTTGCTTTTCCCAAAAGTAAAGAAACGAAAAATCCAAACGTAACTGAAAGTAACAAAACGAACTAATATTTGGACACGTTTACAAGACCATTTTTTTTTCATATATTTTTTTTCAATGACAAGTCCTTTTTACACTTCAAGACAAAACGATCTCCCCTGTGTGAGCTTGCTCACATTGGCGGTCATGAGCTGATATAAAGGAGGACGATTACGATAAACTGACAGTCAACGTAAAACTTGTCAGTTCACAATGAATTCTCGTGATAAAGCTCTCCTTACTAAAAAAAACAAGGAGTTGGGATACATTGTACGTAGGGGTGTACATGGACCGGGTTGATTCGGATTTTTTAAACACCAAACCAAACTAATTGCGTCCGGTTTTTAAAATGATACACCAAACCAAACCAATGAAATTCGGGTTTTTCAACCTCGGATTTTCTCGTGTTATTCGGTTTTTTCGGGTTTTTTTTTCTGGATAGTCTTGATACAAAATATATAACCTTTACTTCAAATATTCTTTAGTCCTAGTAAGATACAACTATATAATTAAGGTGTTTCTTAATAAAATAACACAAAATGTGAGAAGAGTGATGACATTGTATTAAAATATTCAACAAAAGCTAATAAAATCGGCTAAAATAAATATTGTTAATTAACAAGCCATAAAGAAAATGACCATAATCTAAAAATACTAAGTCATGCTAAAATAAGTACGGCTAATAAGTATTAATTACATGACAAAGAAAAAAAAACTTAAGTTATGTATTTTCACTCTCTAAATAAAATATGCAAAACTAAAGAATAGATATCCAACATTATTGTCATTTCTAGTGGTAAATTGAATTTGTTTTGTTAGCATTAGTGCTGAGTTGGTTTTGGTTTGGAGTTTATTTGAGTTACTAACATCCATAGGATATAAAACTTATTGACATTCAAAATTCTAAGTTCAAGCTTGAATAATATGATAATAGATAAAAAAAAACTACAAAAAAATTTAAGAAATATTTATAAATTACATTACAAATAAATATTTTTATGTATAAAATATTTTAAAAATTGAATACATGTAATGTTGGGTCGGTTTGGTTCGGTTTGACTTTTTAGTTAAAACCAAACCAAACCAATTATGGTCGGGTTTTTTTCCAACACCAAACCAAGTCAAACCAAACCACTAGTCGGGTTTTTTTCTCGGTTTGACTCGGTTTATCGGTTTGGTGTGGTTTGTCGGTTTACTTTGTACACCCCTAATTGTACGTAACGTCTCAAGTACACTGCACAAATTGTCCGCTTTGGCCCAATAGTACTTAGGATTTGTCCCTCAGGCTACGCCATCATCGAGCTCAAAAGCACCCGTAACATGTGAATTTATGTTAGGCCTTATAAAAATCTTCACTTTTCTCTACCATTCCGGTGTGGGCCGCGCGATTCACTTAGTGTGTCATGTACCCAAAGCCTCCTTTAGAAGCCTGTTAGTCCTTCTCTTTAATCCGCATTCATCAGTGCGTGAAATACATATATATAGATTATTCTTTGTATTGCCACAACAACAAAGCAAAAGGACAAGTAGGGCTACTATTCACTAGGAAAGATTAACTTAGCTCCAAAAATTTGTACTATAATGTCAGGAAAAAAAAAAGAATAAAAGTTAAAACGAGGCCAGGATGAAAAAAAAAAAACTCCCATATATATTGGCAAAATTCAGGGAGAATTGTAATGGGAATTGGACAAAAGGATTCTGCTATTAGATGTATAAAAGGAGACAATAACAGACATTGCCAATGTGGTTCAGATTTATGTGCTTTCATCTTCGATGTTCATGTCGGAATGAAACGTGAATCATCTTTGCAAAAGTGTACATGTTGAGACAAAACATGATGTGCCATATCAATGTCTTTTGGGTCCCCAAGGAAATTGGATCGGGTCACACATGTGGATCAATTCGAATTCACATAACTAGAATAAGTAATAGGAGTAGTATATATTTGTTATATATTTAATATTTACAATTTAAAAAGGGGGTTCCGAAGAAAATTGGATCGGGTAACCCACGTGGATCAATCCGAATTCATATAACTAAATAAGTAATAGTATATATTTGTTATATAGTTAATATTTACAAAATAGGCTCTAACCGTTGTATCATGACTTCTTGGAGATAAAACAAAAGACCTTGAGAATGAACATAAAGGCACTTTTTTCTCCATCCAAAAAACGGAAGAAAAATTTCCCTTCCTTATTCATTGAAAGTAGTTCAACTAAAAAACTTTTGAAGAAGATTCTACTACGAAACGTTGGGAAGATCATAGACTGTAAACATTATAATTTAATTCGTGTATTAACATGTGATTGAACTATTTGACTCGTGAAACAAATATGATGTTCCAACAAACATATGTGTTTGATTAATTATTCAGGTCCATTTTTCATGCTCCCATAATCATTTAAGAGCGTTTTATTAAAGCTAGGCTCAATACATAATTTACCCATGAGATTGTAGTCAAATTCAATTTAGACATCTTTTTTCGCATGTAGTATATTACACCCTCTGTCCCACTTTATGTGGCACTTTTCGCCTCCGAGATTTAAACTGCATGAACTTTGACCAACATTTTAAGATGTATTTTTTTCACCAAATTGATATGAGAAAAGTTGCAACTTATAGTGCTTTTCATGTAGTTTTCAAATATATAAAATTTTAATATTAAAATATTGAGTTGATCTAATCCAATTTAGCTTCAAAATTTAGTCAAATTGACTCTCGAAAAGCGAAAGATACCATATAAATTGGGACGGAGGGAGTACATACCAAATATTTTACCGAGTGTGGTCTAAGATAGAAATTTCTCATTTTTAATATAGCTTTCTATTTATCATTCTACTTCAAATTATCTTAAATTTATTTAATTAGACGAATGTTCATTTTTATAGGATTTTCATAAGGGGGTTAGTTTTAAAATAGAAACGTTGGATAATTCTATTATATCTATGTAGGATCTTTATAATACAAGAGATGTAAGTCCTTGATTTTATATAAAAAGCATATATGCAACTAAGTCATATTACAGGGATGCTTAATGTAATTTATTCTATTTTAAAATTATTTTAATTATAAAAGTTCAATAAACTCTTTTTAGTTGAACAAGTAAATAAAATATTTTACAAATATATTATCGCAAAGATAGTGTATTTTATACTTAAAATATATTTTTAAATATACTAAATAATTTTAAATTGATGATTAATATCGTAAAGAATAATGATATCTTACCACTCACACAAATATAATATGAAATTCATGATTTACAGTAAGGACGAATATTTATGGCATATGCGCTGCAAGTTTGTCAAAACCATGTGAATCCGTCACAAACTTATATATGCTGTCACTGATTTATGACGAATAATGTGAATTTTCATTCACTAAAGGTGACCAACATGTGTGTTAATCACAATTTTATCACAATTTTGCTTCCTTGACTAGTTTTATTTCAAAGAGGTACCATTTCTATTTCAAAAGAGTCGCAATTTAAAGCTGGAAATAGGTAGTAGTTGTGAACCACCAACTACTTCCCACCGAAGAAATAACAACACACCGATCATTTTGCAGTCATACTTTTGAAAAATAGAGAGTATATGAAGTGTAAATTTCACAAGTAAAACTCTTGGACATTTGAATAATCACTATCATGGGGATTTAATTTCAAACACGAAACTACATAACAATGTCCTAGAGTTTCACTAGTAGAATTTGACACTCAACGATAGTCATAATTTTTCAATTAGATGGAAAGAAAGTGGTTATTTGTGAAACTTGTTCCCTTTTGTTCCATCTCCAAGACAAAGAAAAGTTCAGCCCAACTTCTCTTTGGCCCAATCGTGCTATTTAACTCATTAGAAGATATAGTAAGGGCCTCAAAATTACTTTCATAATGTTGAATTTGGAAAAGAGAATTTTACACGGCTTATCACTGTTTAAGAGTTATAAACATAATTAGCACAACTCTTAAAGTGGAACTAAACTAGCAACTTTTATTACTTTTGGATATACTTACTTACGATCATTTACTCCACTAAATTAGGGAGAATTACTATATTTATTTCATCAGGAATCCACAATTATTCTCTTGATATTTTATGTTAATTCTATTTTTCAATTCATTCTCTCTTTCTTCTTGAGTCGATACACCCCATTATCTCAATTATCTATTTTTTTTTCTTGTTGTTCGACTCTATGCTACTACTAAGTCATTACGTTATGGCTGAAAGGATAGCTACCATTAATGATCGTAGATTTCAGATTGGTTATATACATTATACCACGTATATGTTTATTATATCTTATACATATATGGTGTAAATATATTTTTGTGAAAATACCATGTATATTTATGGTATAAGTATTTTTTGTGAAAATACCATGCAAATTTATGAGATAAAATATGTTACATGAAAAATATTTTTTCAATTTAAAAAATACCATGTATATTCATGGTATATATATATTTGTGAAAATACCATGTATATTTATGGTATAAATATATTTTTTGTGAAATACCATTTACATTTATGGTATAAATATTTTTTTAGCGAAAATACCAAGTGTATTTCTATAGTATATGTTACATATAAAATATACGTTTATGTGTATAATTAGATATATACACAAATGCTGGACAATTTTAATTTTTCCTGCAAAATAAACCTTAGAAAAGGAAAGGATGAAAAAATTGAATGATAGTTTCATTTACGGAAGATAAATATGTTGTCAAAAAAAATAGGAAGAGTTTCTTTTGGGATTGATTTTCGTGTAGCTTAATTCTAGGAATTTTTTTTGGAAGTTCTTGATATTTATTTGCTATGATATGAAAACTAACTAGTGCTGCTAATATTGTGGAATTATTTTTTAACTTTTTTTTTTTGGTAATTAAAAGAATTTTATTTACCAAAGTAGTAATTACAAAGCAATATTCCACCTACGCAGACTTGGGCAAATGGCCCCCAGTTTGCAAGCCTCGTATCTACTATCCATCTGCAACTCTAGCTAGATATTACAGCCTTGTGGATAGTAATTAAGATTCCTAAGTTGTGTGTATAGCCTCCTCCTTATAGCTCCCTTGCAGACTACTTCCTGGATGATTGATCTGATAATGAGGTACTGTGGCCTGCCTTTGTTTTGAAAAATCCGTGTGTTCCTCTCTTGCCATACTTGATATGTACACGCAGCTAGTGTCATTCTATAGATCACGGCAGTGGCAGCCTTCCCATTTGCGTGTGCTACGGACCATTGGAGTTCACCTGTCCAGTCAAAAACTGATCTTGTTATACCTTGCCATTCCAACAATTTTCTCCATATAGCTGAAGAGAAAGGGTAGCTAAAGAACAGATGGTTCATAGTTTCATTGGCTGCGTTGCACAGAGGGCACACAAGATTGGTCGTTCTCCCCCATCTAGCCAACCTGTCTCTTGTAAGCAATCGTCTTTGAGCAGCTAGTGTCACAATAAAACTCCACTTAGGCAATCCATCACTATTACATGTGAGTCTCCTCCATTGCGCCTTTGGAAAGTTTCCTCTTAATAGCAGATATAGTTTTTTGATAGAAAAGGAATTCCAATCCAAAGATCTCCCTCAACATTTAGTCCAGCAGTTTGTAGGTACTCTTTTGCTTTAAGTATTTTCCGGACTACCCACGATGCTTGGTTGGGTGTATGCTCCAAAGACTAGTTGGTGCCTCCCATAGTAGATGTGGATCCATTGTACCCATAGCCTATCCTTCTTCTTGCAAAGACACCATAATAACTTGCAGATAGCTGCTTTGTTCCAAGTGTACAAGTCAATGACATTAAAATGATCGTGGGAAACAAACGGTCATCTTCATTTCCACCGCCGGTACCTCCCCGTCAAGTGCAAAGATTTAGGCCAAGTCTTAGGATTACAAATTTTACATTATGCCACTTTTGATCAAGTATTTTAAATTATTTAGTCTTATCGATGTACTCGCTTTAGAGATTATTTCAATGAACTTGGCCTTTTATTTCCCAATATATCTCAAGTGTCTCAAAAATAAATTAATGGCTTGGATCACTCTATCATAATCTCAAATGAATATTTTGGCGGAGACGTGGGCCTAGCAATAGGCCCTTCATTTCCACCGCCGCCTGGATTTACAAAATTAGGTCCCATGCATAATAGGTCGCGCTATGATTTTTTATTTCCCAAACTCAAGTGTCTATATGATTTTTGGATCTTTTGCTATGTGATTTGTTTGCTATGCGATATATGTTTCTTTCAACATTAATTGCTTATGTTAACAGTATTTTATCAAAATAGCAATTACTCGCACTATACTAACGCAGTTTTCTTCATTTTTGAAGGTTTTTCTTTTATTTTGATTATTCCCCCAAAGGTTGATTCGTGTTGACTGCGAACTGGCGGATCACCCATACTTCACAAGATCAAAAGCACGAGCATCCGACAACATGAATGATTCAGGGGCATCTGAACAAAATGGCTTGGGACTTATCACCGTTCCGAGAGACGAACCTGAGGCTTCGGAGGGAAGAAATGCTGACGGACTCATAGCCCAATTGATACAACAAATGGCCGACATGCAAAGTGAAATTGAGCGACTGCGAAATCTCACCAACCTATCCATTACCCTCAACACTCCTCCTCATGAACAAAGAACAAGTGCGGCAATCCCACCATCCTTTTCGCCTGTTGACTCGCCTGCCCCTCAACCATTTCCCTCAAACCCTCCACTTCACACAATCAATCCAAACACCACTAATTCGCCCCCATCCCACAACAAACTAACCTACAACAAACTACCTCTCAACAATCTAATCCACAACAAGCCACTCCACAAACAACTAACCAAGCCATACCACAACAAAATAACCCGCAACATACCACAACAAAATAACCCGTAACAAGCCAACCCGCAACCAGCCAACCCACAACAAGTTAACTTTCAACAAACCAATCCATTACCGTTCACCACTCCATATGTTCCTCAAGCTATCCCACTCAACCAGACTACCCCACTTACCCAAAGCTACCAAGCAACCCAACACATACCTTTGGCACACACCGCTAACCATAACACGCAGTATTTGCCACCGATATATGTAGCGGAAGCTCAACACTTCACTACCCCATTACAAACCGTGCAGCAACCAGAGGCTGATCCTTATGAGGAGATGGAAAGGGAAGCTAGGGCAAGAGCGAAAGAGAACGTTGCAAAGGAGATTCGTAGTCTGAAGGAAGCATTCAGAAGCATCCAAACCCACAAAGGATGTGAAGGACTTGAATACGAGGATCTGTGTATCCATCCCGATATTGAGTTGCCCGCTGGATATAAGGTGCCAAAATTTGATATGTTCGATGGAAAAGGAAATCCTCGGGCTCATTTGAGATCGTACTGTGATAAGCTTGTTGGAGTAGGGAAAGATCAAGCCATTAGGATGAAGCTGTTTATAAGGAGCTTGACAGGAGAAGCACTTGATTGGTACACATGCCAAGATCCGCAAAAATGGCGTAGTTGGGGAGAGATGGCGCAAGAATTCATGGATAGGTTCAGGTTTAAACACTGAGACTCGTCCCGCATACGTATTCTATTTGATGAAGTTGGAAAGGAAGTCAACAGAAACTTTCAGAGAGTATGCTATGCGGTGGAGAGCAGAAGCCGCAAAGGTCCACCCCCGATGGCGGAAAGTGAGATGACGACGCTTTTTGTACAATCTCTAAAAGATGCAACATACTATGAAAGGTTGATAAGTGTCATCGGGCAAAAGTTTTCTGAAGTTATCAGGATGGGAGATTTCATAGAAGAAGGTATCAAGACGGGAAGAATCACAAATTTGGCAGCCTTGCAAGCAACAAGTAAGGCAATTCAATCAGATTCAATTGGGGGAGCAGTCAAGAAGAAGAAGGACGGAGTGTCCGCGGTCATGACCATCCAGGAACGTAGACCAAACCAGATGTTAACCTACCAATACCCTTCATCCCAGCCCGCATATTACAACCAATACACCCAAACCCTCACCCTTATTACCAACCTCCACCCGCTCCCTACCCCGTTTACCACACCCCGGCCCAACATATTGTCCACCTCGAGCACCCGCCTATCAAAGCCCATCACGATACCAACCAACCTACTCGCCTCAACCCCAATACCAACCACAAAACCGTCCACAAAATACACCCAGACCTCGCCCAAACTTTGAAAGAAAACCAACTAAAACTTATACACCATTAGCCGAACCCTTAGCCCAATTATATGAAAGATTGAGAACCGCAGGGTACTCCAACCGATTCAAGGAGAGTTCCTAACCCCTTCCCGGATGGTATGATGGGACTAAACATTGTGCGTATCACTCGGGAGTTGCGGACATGATACCGAAAATTGCCTTACTCTTAAAGATAAAATTGAGGCGTTGATCAAAGAAGGAGTCATCCAAAAAAAGGGCTCCCCCAAATATAAACGACAATCCTCTACCCAATCATGGTGATGCAAATGTGAACATGATCGCCATTGATGAAGAATGTAACCTGGAAGGGACTATTGTACCAGTCAAAAAAGAGAAAAAGGTTGAATCATCAGCCTTTATCGCTCCCGTAATTACAGTTCAAGTGAGGGCACCGATTGAAGTGGAAGTACTCACTCCCAGGCCTAAGATCACAGCCTTAGTTGCTCAGGCACCTTCTTTCAACACCAAAGCAGTTCCTTGGAATTACTCGGCTGATGAAAAGAACAAAGGAAAGGCAAAATTGGTTGTAGAAACTGTTCTTTGCCGGGATGACAAGATCCGGGCGGTGTTATGCCCCCGAAGAGGTAGCACGAGGAGCACCGAGTAAGGAAAACAACCAAAAGAAGGTTGTGACCGAGGCTGAAGTAGAAGAATTCTGGAGGAAGATGCCAACTAAGGAATATTCTGTGGTAGAACAACTAAAGAAAACACCAGCCCAAATTTCTTTATTGTCATTGTTGATGAGTTCTGAAACCCATAGGAGCGCTTTAGTGAAGGTACTAAATGAAGCTTATGTTCCAGCTGAGACCTCTAGCGAGAAATTTTCAGCCATGGTTGGAGAAATTCTCGAAGCCCACAAAGTCTCTTTTCATGACGATGAGTTGCCACCTGAAGGTTTGGGGCACAACAAGGCATTGAATATCACAAAAAATGCAGAGATAAGTTCATTTCTAAAGTGTTGATTGATGGGGGTTCAGCTGTTAACATATGTCCTATCATTACTCTCCGAGCTTTAGGAATTGATATCGGAAACTTCGTGATAGTCACGTGAGGGTCAAAGGTTTTGATGGAGCTCAAAGGGGTGTCATAGGGGAAATTGACTTGATATTGGAGATTGGACCCGTGGAGTTTACGGTGGAATTCCAAGTGATGGATATATCCGCTAGCTACAACTTGCTGATAGGAAGGCCATGGATCCATATGGCCGGTGCAGTCCCTTCTACCCTGCACTAAAATTTGAAATTTGTCTGGAATCGCCAAGAAATTGTGATCCATGGAGAGGGCAACAATTCGATTTATCCCGAAAATTCAATTCCTGCTATTGAAAGTGTAGAAAGGCTAGATGGATCTGTTTTTCATATTAAGGAAACCATGTGTACTACTCGAGCTGAAAAGGTGAAGTTGCCACGCGTGCTTATGATGGTGGCTTGGGAAATGTTGAAGAATGGTTTTAAGCCTGGTCGGGTCTTGGAGTGAACTTGGATGGAATAGTAGAACCAATTCAATTACCCGGTCAGAAGGATACTTTTGGTCTTGGATACGAGCCCACTCTTGAAGAAATTTCACTGGCTAGTCTCAAAAGGAAAGGTGATATTCCCTTGCCAAAGCCTGTCCCTCTCCTGAATCAGTCATTTTTCAAGGCGTCTGTCACCCAAGTACCAGAGGAAGCTGCTGAAGACAACCTCGTGGAAGGTCTCAAGAATCTATTCATTGCCGAGGAAGAAGCTGAATGCAATGTGATTCTGGACGATTGCCCTGAAACTCCAACTATCTGGGATGCTGAGCCTGGAGATGCTTTAAACAATTGGACTTGTACCCCGCCCCCGGTTCTCCGGAGTCTTGGTAGATGATTTGTATTAGTATTTGATGAAACAACGCGATTCAAATTTGAGGCCTGAATCGTGTTTATACTTTTGTTATGTTTTGCCTCCACCTTTTGAAAGCTTAAATGCCAAATCCAAACTATAATTTTCTATTTTAATTTTTGTCTTCATTTAATTAATTTCTCTATTCTTTTTCAAAGCAATCAAACTAGTAAATGCCGATACTGTGAATATGACACGTAATGAAACAAGCGAACCAATCCTAAATGCCGAACAAGATTCTGAAGAATATGAAGAGGACATGCAACCTGAAGAGTTAACTAAAGATTTTGAACATTTTGAGAATAAGCCAAAACCAAATTTGGATGAAACAGAGACCATAAATTTGGGAGACTCAGAAACAGTGAGGGAAACAAGAATTAGTGTCCATTTAACTCCGTCACAAAGGGAAGAATTGATCAACCTTTTGAGACAATATATAGACGTGTTCGCTTGGTCTTACGATGATATGCCGGGTCTAAGCACGGACATTGTTTCACATAAGTTGCCTATTGATCCATCTTGTCCTCCGGTGAAACAAAAGAAAAGAAATATTAAACCGGATTTGAGTTTAAAAGTCAAGGAAGAAGTCTCCAAGCAATTTGATGCAAAGGTTATTCGAGCTGCAAGGTATCCCACTTGGCTAGCCAATATCGTGCCTGTACCAAAGAAGATGGCAAAGTTAGGGTATGCGTGGATTATCGGGATCTCAACAAGGCTAGTCCGAAAGATGACTTTCCCCTCCCAAATATTCACATACTTATTGATAACTGTGCGAAGCATGAGCTGCAGTCATTCGTTGATTGCTTCGCAGGATACCACCAAATTCTGATGGATGAAGAAGATGCTGAGAAAACGGCATTCATCACACCTTGGGGAGTATACTATTATCGAGTGATGCCTTTTGGACTCAAGAATGCAGGTGCCACCTATATGAGAGCCATGACTACTATTTTTCATGACATGATCCACAAGGAGATTGAAGTCTATGTGGATGATATCATCATCAAGTCACGAAAGAGTTCAGATCACTTGACGGATTTGAAGAAGTTCTTTGACAAAGTTGAGGCGATATAATTTGAAATTAAATCCCGCAAAGTGTGCATTTGGTGTTCCCGCCGGGAAGTCTGTTAGGTTTTATTGTGAGCAGGAGGGGCATAGAATTGGATCCTTCAAAGATAAAGGCTATTCAAGAGTTGCCCGCCCCAAAGAGTCGAAAGGACGTGATGAGTTTCCTCGGTCGACTCAACTACATTAGCCGGTTCATAGCACAATCGACAGTAATATGTGAGCCGATAATCAAGCTATTAAGGAAAGATGCTGCTACCAAATGGACGGAAGATTGCCAACGAGCTTTTGATAAAATCAAGGAGTATTTGTCTAATCCGCCTGTTTTGGTGCCTCCAGAAGCCGGAAGACCTTTGTTATTATATTTGTCTGTGTCAACAAATGCATTTGGATGCGTGTTGGGACAACATGATGAAACAGGAAAGAAGGAGCAAGCAATATACTATTTGAGCAAGAAGTTCACGCCTTATGAGGCCCGTTATACTTTGTTGGAACGCACCTGTTTTTTGACTTGGGTTGCACAAAAGTTGAGACATTACCGGTCCGCATATACCAATTATCTCATCTCAAGGATGGATCCACTCAAGTATATCTTTCAGAAGCCCATGCCTACTGGGAAGTTAGCCAAATGGCAAATTTTGCTAAGTGAGTTCGATATTGTATATGTTACCCAAAAGGCTATCAAAGGGCAGGCAATAGCAGATCATCTTGCTGAACATCCCGTAGATGAAGAATACATGCCTCTTAAAACTTATTTCCCCGATGAAGAGGTGTTGTTTGTCGGAGAAGATATCTCAGAGAAATATCCAGGTAGGGAATGTTCTTTGATGGGGCTGCAAACTCCAAAGGAGTTGGCATTGGAGCGCTTTTAGTTTCGGAGTCGGGCCGCATTATCCAATTTCAAAGAAAGCTCGGTTTCCGTGCACCAACAATATGGCAAAATATGAGGCTTGTATTCTTGGACTCGTAAATGGCTGTTGATATGAACATACAAGAATTATTGGTTATAGGTGATTCTGACTTATTGGTTCATCAAGTACAAGGCGAGTGGACCACTAAGAACGTGAAGATACTTCCGTACCTGCATTGTGTGAAAGATTTGTGTAAGAGATTTATCAAGGTGGAATTCAAACATGTCCCAAGGGCTCAAAATGAGTTCGCTGATGCTTTGGCAACCTTGTCCTCTATGATTCAAAGACCCGACAAGAATTACATAGATCCTATCAAGGTGAATGTGCAAGATCAGCAAGCCTATTGTTTCCATGTAGATGAAGAACCCGATGGAGAACCTTGGTACTATGACATTAAGAAGTATCTCAAGGCAGAGACTATCCGTAAGGCATAACCAAAGTTCGAAGAGAACACTTCGAAGATTAGCAAACCACTTTTTCCTAAATGGAGAAATCCTTTATAGGAGGACTCCAGATTTAGGATTGCTAAGGTGTGTTGATGCCAAAGAAGCGGTCAAGTTGATTGAAGAAGTGCATGGCGGTACATGTGGACCTCATATGAATGGTTTTACTCTGGCTAAGAAAATTCTACGAGCCGGCTATTTCTGGATGACTATGGAAACAGACTGCATTCGTTTTGTGCAAAAATGTCACCAATGTCAGATTCATGGTGATTTGATTCGCGTCCCACCAAATGAGTTAAATGTGACGAGTTCTCCTTGGCCATTTGCAGCTTGGGGCATGGATGTTATTGGTCCTATCGAGCCGGCCGCGTCAAATGGACATAGGTTCATTTTGGTAGCCATCGACTACTTCACAAAATGGGTAGAAGCATCTTCGTACAAGTCAGTGACGAAGAAGGTAGTGGTAGACTTTGTTCGCAATAACATCATTTGTCGATTCGGAATCCCTGAGTCAATTATAACGATAATGGAGCTAATCTTAATAGCGGTCGATGCGGGAGATTTGCGAAACATTTAAGATTACTCACCGCAATTCCACCCCATTATCGACCTCGGATGAATGGAGCAGTTGAAGCACCAACAAAAACATCAAGAGAATATTGCGGAAGATGATTGATAATTACAGACAATGGCACGAAAAATTGCCATTGGCCCTTCTCGGTTATCGCACCACTGTTAGGACTTCAACTGGGGCAACACCTTATCTTTTGGTCTATGGAACAGAGGCTGTGTTACCTGCAGAGGTAGAAATACCATCCTTGAGGATTATCCAAGAAGCTGAGTTGAGTGATGCCAAATGGATACAAAATCGATATGAACAATTGATGCTCATTGATGAAAAGAGGATGAATGCAGTTTGTCATGGACAACTTTATCAGAATAGAATGGCCAAAGCTTTCAACAAGAAGGTAAGACCGAGACAATTCAAACCGGGGCAATTGGTGTTGAAGCGTATATTCCCACACCAAAATGAAGCTAAGGAAAATTTGCACCTAACTGGCAAGGGCCTTACATGGTTCACCGAGTACTAACTGGAGGAGCACTAATTTTAGCAGAAATGGATGGCGAAGTGTGGCCAAAAGCTATCAATGCAGATGCCGTCAAGAGATACTACGTCTAGGAGCTTTTCATTTATTTTATATGTAATGTTTTGTAATGTCTTTCTATGTAATGAAACTACATTTCCTCGGCGGGATATGTAGGAAACCCATATCGGGTTTGGTCTCTTTAAGATAGAAATTTCTAAAATTTCCATTTGCTTGTAATATGAACTACGCCTGACCTGATTCCCGTGGTGGGATACGTAGGCGGCCTACATAGGCTTCGGTCACATTATTAGAAAATTTTAATTTTATTTTACGCCTTGTATGTCTTGAACTACGTATGTCATGAACTACGCTTGGCCTGATTCCCTTGGCGGGATACGTAGGCAGCCTATATAAGGCTCGGTCTCGTCATGTTAAGAGTTCCATATCCTCCTATGCCAGAAACTGGGACAATTTTTAAGGGCATCATTGCAAAACGACATCGAGAGACATGAAAGAGTATATGGTCAACTGAATCGTCAGACAGAAAGAAAGACTTTGGAGAAAGGACGTTCGCTTTGTTTCACAACGTGTCACGGTTCAAAGTTCGGCAGAAATTATTTATCACTATATACATATTTACCATAAATTTATGCATATTTCCTTTTATAATAATATGATTTTTTTTAATCAAATGGTTTTATTAGTTGGCCAAGACTTAGAAATAGGCGGAGGTTACAAGTCCAAACAAAGCTGGAAGCACGAAGCATCAAGAGCTGGATCTTCAAAGTCAACACGAGTCAACCTCCCCCCAAAACTTACAAATTTTCTTTGAGCGCAGGTTCTCAAAATTGCGAAAGTTGGAAATCTATAATGTTTACAGCCTTGCAAGGACTATGCATCGAACGGTTTGAGTTTTCTTATAACATTTAGGAGGAATTATGCCCCTCAATTGCTAACAACTCTCGAATTTTACGATAAATTAATGCTTAAGTTTTACAAAGATTTTCAAAATGTATTGATGCACAAATATTTTCTACTGCTTTCAAATACTTCGCATAAAATGCTTTCAAATGCATCATGCACGCACTGCACGCTAAAATGCTTTCATTGCTTTCAAATACGCATACACACTTCAATGCATAAATGCTTTCAAAAGCTCCGCACAAATGCTTTCAAATGCACTGCACACGCACTGCACAAATGCTTTCATTTGCTCCGCACAAATGCTTTTAAATGCACTGCACATGCACACTGCACACGCACTGCACAAATGCTTTCATTTGCTCCGCACAAATGCTTTTAAATGCACTGCACATGCACACTGCACACGCACTGCACAAATGCTTTCATTTGCTCCGCATAAATGCTTTCAAATGCACTGCACATGCACACTGCACACGCACTGCATAAATGCTTTCATTTGCTCCGCACAAATGCTCTCAAATGCACTGCACTACCGCATTCAAATGCACTACTTGCTTTCAAATGCTTTGCATGCCTGCTTTAAGAAACACTGCACACGCACTGCATAAATGCTTTAAATTGCTTCGCGTAAATGCTTTCAAACGCACATGCACCGCACAAATGCTTTAAAATTCACTGCATAAATGCTTTACACCATGAGTCATGCTGGTTTGAAAACCTCATTTTCATCAATCATTGGGTTTTAAAGAAAACCTCATTATGCCGGCTTAGAAAGCCTCATTTTCATAAATCATTTGGCTTAAATAGCCTCATCTTCATATCTGGTTTAAGGCCTCATTTTCATTAATCATCGCCAAAGGCATCATTCTCATGAATCATCGGCCTAAGACCTCATTTGCATTTAGCCTTAGCTAAGGCTATTTTACGTCGCTTTATTTTCGATATTTATTTACTAACTATTTTATCTAGTTTAAGTTTCGCAGGAGCTTTAGCGCAACGTGGAACTATTTCTTCGGCAGTGAACTGGGGCAATTTGTTGGGAGGGGTAATCAGACCTCCCGACAAAGGTCAAGGGTCTACCTCGAACGCTCGTCTCTACCCCCAAATATTCCGTTCCCATCCATAACCCGATCATCGAATTCGCACGGGATCATAGTCATAATACCCAGTGTCACCATAATTCGACACTGGGACAATATTTTTCAAAGATTCGCACCAATCGTGACCTGTTATTCATAGGTGTCGTAGTCATCCTAGAACTACACACGGCCTGATTCTCGTGCAACCCGAGATATGTAGGCAACTCGGAGACCGGAGTTCGGCCGCAATTCTTTCAAATTTTCTTTATCCTTATAGTCTCCCGAATTCTTTTAGTCGGGACAAAATAGGCTACTAAGTCAACGTCTTTGCCCGAAAATTCTTCCATCATTACCGGTCAAAGAGGGACAAGTTGTTGACACCCGATTTTGTCCCGCCTTTTTTTTCAAAATATTTATTTGCGAATAGTTATGTATACTTTACCACAATTATTTGCTTTCTATTAATATGGTCATTTTTCACTGTCCAAATATAGTCATCACATATTATCATTATATTTATTATTATTATTATTATTATTATTATTATTAATATTATATTTACTATCGTTATTATTATTATTATTATTATTATTATTATTATCATTATTATATTATTATTATTATTATTATTATTATTATTATTATTATTATTATTATTATTATTAATTTCTAATTATTATTATTATAATATCTTAATATTATTATTATTATTATTATTATTATTATTATTATTATTATTATTATTATTATTATTATTATTATTATTATTATTATTATTATTATTTTTTTTCATCATAAAGCATTTTAATATTATAATCGCGATAGTCGCTCTTTTAACATTTCTATTTATCATCTATATATAATATCGCATTTATTTTATACAATTAAACATATATTTATTTATTTTCTGATATATATATATACGCATTTATTTATTATATATCGATAAATATAAGTGATTTTTATTTTATATAATTAATTAAACTTTCATTTAATTTATTTAAATTCAAATTTGTTAGTAAATATTTATCCTAATTGGGTTATAATAGTCCCATTCCCATATCCCAACTTTTCACGTGGATTACGCAAGCGCCACGTAAAGCCCAATTCGCCCAAGTGGTCAAAAACACACTACCAAACACATATTTTATCTTTACCAAAACGCCTTCCACATTTCCCTCATGTCCCTCTCCACGTTCGATCCCCGCATCTTTTATTTTTCCAAAAAAAATTCTAAAAGACTAAAAAAAAAGCAACGATGACCCCCCCCCCAATTTTCAAACCTAATTTCTTTCTCTTCATCAATCTCTCCTCAACCTCTTAACGGGCAAACTTGTCCCCTTTTCCATTTTCGGCAAATTTCGATCTCTTCGGCCATTTTTTTCATTTCCGCCCAATTTTAAAAATCTCTTCCTTTCCTACCCAGAGACATTTGTCTTCTTGCGATTTTTTTGGCCAAAAGTCCCCTCTCCCACAATCAAAGATCAAAGATCTCCGATTTGACTAAGAGAAAAAATCCTCCATTTCGGGGAAGGATCTTTTTTCCATCTTTAAAATTTCCTCAATTTTTTTGTTCTTGGTGAATCGAGCCTTCTTTGGTTAACGTTTTCGCACAAAAGATCTTCGAACCATTCGAGTCACAATCGATTTTTTTGCCATTTCGAAAATTTGAAATTTGGGTTTTCTCGTATTGTCATAACAAAAAATTTTCAAAAATTGAGGGGAGAAAACCCTAATTCCTTGATTATAAATAGAGAGAACAATTTTGATTAAAAAAAAAAAACCCTAAATCTACATTAAAAAAAAAAATGGCATTTAGTTTGGGGGCGGAAAAAAAAAAAAAAAAAAAATTTATTTTTTTCAAGAAAAAAATTTTTTTGTTTTTTGATTCAAGGAATTTAAATTCGTCGCGCTCGAGTATAGATCCGAGACCTGAAAGCCCTAGTTTCACTGCACCCGAAAAAGGTAATTTTCCTTCCTTTTATTTATTTTTTTCGTTAGTTTTATTTTGATTTTCATGTAGTTTTTTTTTATTTTTTTTAGTTTTTTTGTTTTATTTTAGTTATGTAACTTAGTTTTGTTATATAGTTCAAATTTTAACGAGTTTATTTATTTAGTTTTAAGTTTGGGATTCTTTATAGTGTATAATTCATGTTGTCTTCATTTAGTTAGGTTCATATGTTAGTTTTGTTTGGTTGTAGTTTTAGTTGCTGTGTTGAAATCCCTTAAGTGCTTAAATGATTATTTAACATGTTATGATTCGCTTAGTTTTTGATAATGTATATGTAATGATATATGCCAGTTGGTATGTTCCATCCCATTCAAATGTTATAATGAATGTAATCCGACTTAGTTTTCTAATGAGAATTTTGACTTAATATTTAATACCTTGTTTAGAAATGTTTGGTCCTTCATTTTACATATAACCTTAATTTTTCCATAAAAAATGTTATGTGATCATTAGAAAGCTTTGCTTGTCCATAGGTTTAAAACTTCATCCTTCGTTAGATATCAAGTGTAAAGAAAGGTTTTGTTTAGGTTTATTCATGATGTTCCGTATTAGTTTTTTGATATGTCATTATTGCCATTAAATAAGAATTTAGTTTCAAGGGGATCCTATCCTTTTTTTTGTTGATTTTGTTAAGATTCTATTAGGTGATATCTCATTATTGTTGTTTGCCAGTTCTTTCAATCTAGTAGTCATATTCTAGAAGAAATGCTTATTTAATCTTGTTTAGTGTGCTAAAATCATGTTTAAAATGTTCCACTTATCTTTTTACTAAATCTTAATACTATCAGTTTTTTAAATTTTTAAGTTTGTTTATTTTAGATAGCATCTTGTTTTTTTTCTTTGTATGTTTGCATTGTCAAATGAATTTGTTGGAAAGTTATGTCTTGAAGTTCTTTAGATGTTCTTATTTGTGTTTACCCATAAATGTTTATTAATGAATTAGTTATCAAAAATGTGTTTTAAATGTCATGTATCATTTTTTAATTCAAACTTTGTGTAAAGCCATGTATATCAACGCCTAAAATAAATAATGATTAGTTGGTAAATTCATTTTTAACAAGGTGATTCCCTTGTTTATCCTAAGTTTGTTTTTAGATGTCATAATCGTGTTCACTTTAGTGTACTAATGATTGGCCCTTTTTTTTAATTTTATAGTATGATTCTTTCTTTGAACTTTGTTCTATTAGACATATCTTGACATAACTTTGATGTATCTATCTTTTTATTTTTTATTACAACAAGGATCGTTGGCTTTAGAATTATTCAGATCATCTTTGTTCAGTTGAATTATGCTATGATATATTAGGAAAACATTTGAATGTGTTCATCCTGTTGGTTAGATATTTTTTTAGTTAATTTAAATGATGTAGCTTTTGGATTGTTAAATACATATGGTCGCTTTTTTAGAATATTGTTTTTTTTCTTCTGATTACGTTTAAACTTACATATTATTTTTAAATGGGACATTGATTAAACATGCTTTAAATGTCAATCACGAGCATTAAAAGTGAACTTTGATTACTATTTCACTATTTCAAAAACTTCTGCAATAAGTAGGTTTATTTGTTTTTATTAACTCACTTTATCTAAATGATCAAAATAATATATTTTGTTTTAATGTAAAAAATTGTCTTATGTGTTATAGTCCGTTTATTTGTTTGAACCTTTGACACATTAATGTATCTGAGATTTTAACATATTGTGATCATTATGAATATTTTCTTATGCAAAGTAGAATTTGCTTGGGTTCATTGGTTTGATACTAGTTTTATATCATTTGGAATTGTTTTTTTTTTTGATACAACCTGAATTGTATGTTCATTGTTTGATTACCTTTCGCGAGAAATGCTTGTTGGTTTTTTTATTTTTTTAAAATTTTCAATATACATGGTATATACACAACCTACCGATCTACTTTGAGTTTACATTTTGTATGTTTGACCTTATTCCTTGATTATATACTAATCCTTTTCCTTTCATTTTATGCATGATCATCGCCTACGAGGCCGAGGGACTCATTCTTCTCCTGCATTCGGTGTTGGGCTAAAAACCATTTTAATGCAATCTTCTCGAGTCATTCCTCAAAAAAAATTTCCATCCCAATAGCAAATAAAAGATTATTAAAAAATTATTGGGCCAAAGCCCAACAAGAACCCTACTCTAACATTTGATTCCCCCCTCTTTAAAATGGGCTGAGCCCATTTAAATTATCTACTCCTCTATGTATTTTGTGCTTTAATTATGCAACTAACTTTTTGTTTGTTTTGTTTTCTCAGTTTAGATAAACCCTAATGAATTAGTAGGTTTAATTTCAGTAGTGGGTTGTTAGGTTAAGGAAGACTAAAATTTTTTTTAATTCCTTAAGTTTTTATTCTCTTCTTTTCATGTGAAAACTATTTGTAATGTCTAATATTTATTTTATTTGGAATAATTGATTTGCAAAATAGCATGACTATATATTTTAAGTAAAGGGAATCATATTTTATTCTTACTATCATATACATTTCAAAACGTCACTAATACGCAAATATAAACTTAAGTATATTTTATAAACATTGTTTTCAAGATTCATCCTATTATACATATTTTTAGCCGAGCATAGTTAAATAAATTAGTAAAAAAAAAAAAAAAAAAATCATCTTTTGCATTCTATTTATAAAATAAGTTTAGATTTTCTACACCACTATACTCATATAATGTAATTTTATCCTAAAGTTAAATTGGCTAGATCTTCTCTTAAAAGCTTCTATTTATAATGCGAATCATTTATTTTTTTTTGCAAGTCTCATTTTCAAAATAACATTATTATTTAAAGTTTAGCAATATTTATAGTTTGCTTTAAATAACATTCGAAGTCCCTTTTTTGTGCAAGTCTTGTTTTAAAATGGCATTTTTATTTAAAGCTTTAGCATATTTTTTTTAAATCTTATTTTAAACAACGTTATTATATTTTTCTTTAAAACCTTAGTAATATTATAAGCCATTTTCTTAAAATTTAGGCATCTTATTTAACCTTAATTAATTAACCTAAGTTTGGCCGGTAAACCGTAGTTAACGGATCCTAGAGGATGCCTAACCCCTTCCCTTTAGGATAATTAGAACCCTTACCTAGAATTGAAAATTAAGCAGACCATTAACGGAGGTTTAGTTAGCTTTACCTTAGTTAATAATTAGGTGCCCTAATTCACCTTAAAATCAATTAGGTGGCGACTCCTTAAATCAAATAATTAGGAATCACCAATATGTTGTACTTATCTGCTGCTCTTATGAGGTTCTTCTCTAGTTCAGCCATGTATATGCCCATCAATATCACCACAGTCACGTTGATACCAAAGTTAAAACACCCTTCATCAATCAAGGAGTATCGACCTATATCATGCTGCACGATTACCTACAAGATTATCTCGAAAATCTTGACTAATAGGTTGGCTGGGGTGATGGATCATTTAGTGGATAATAGACAGTCCACATTTGTCCCTGGTAGGATTATTACTGACAATATTATTCTTAGTCATGAGCTAGTAAAGGGGTACGGAAGGAAAGCAATATCACCTAGATGCATGATTAAATTGGACATGCACAAAGCATATGACTCTCTTGAGTGGGTGTTTGTAGAACAAGTGCTCACTAGTTTGAACGTTCCTGCGACCTTCGTTTCCTAGATTATGAGTTGTGTTCGTACAGTGTCCTACTATATCTTGATAAATGGCAGTCCTACCAAGCCATTCAGAGCCAGGAAAGGTCTCAGACAGGGGGATCCTTTGTCCCCCTATTTATTTGTGATTGCAATGGAATATCTGTCTAGATTATTGAAGTCACTTCCGGCTAAACTTGACTTCAACTATCACCCCAAGTGTGAGAGGATGCATTTAGTCCAATTGGGTTTTGCGGATGATTTACACCTTTTCTGTAGCGGAGATAAGTTATCAGTCCAGATGATATATGAATGCTTCACAAGGGTTTTGCCTATTATAACTGCGTCATTATTTATATTATATTTTAATTTTTTGGAGTTTCATGTATATTTTTAGCACGCCTCATCAAAGGCGAAACTAATTGGGAAAACATCACTAATTTCCCCCAAATTACAAAATATTTACCTGCCCATGCCCCCTCCCAAACTATTTTCACTTCTACCCTCACCGGCTGAAAGTATTTACCCGGCATACCCCTCGGCCAAACCCTTCATCTTCGTGATTCCATTGCAGTATATTTATATATCACAATAGTATCATGGAGGACTAAGAGAAGGACTGAAACAGTCCTCCATGATACTATCTCAGTATATTTATATACCATGATAGTATCAATCATGGTCCTGAGGAGTGTCTCATTGAAGGACTGAAGCAGTCCTTCATGATACCATCACGGTATATGTATATAAGACGATTGTATCATAGAGGAGTGTTTCATTGAAGGACTGAAGCAGTTTGTTTCATTGAAGGACTGAAGCAGTTCTTCATGACACCATCACGGTTTTTGAACATGATCATCTATAGTAGCGTCTCAGTATATTTATATACCATGATGGTATCATGAAGGACTAAGAGAAGGACTGAAGCATCTTCCATGATACCATCTCGATATATTTATATACCATTTTGGTATCATAACTGGGGGTAACTAGCGGGCATCTCGGGTAAATATTTTTAATTTTTTTCTGGGGGTACCAAAGTAATGGAGGTATGGGCGGATAATTTTTTTTGTTTGAGGAGGCATCCATGATCTTTTTCACAAGACAAAGCATATGAACATATTCTGATGACGGTTGTAATGAGGGGTCATTTGCACTTTTGACCCTATTTTGTGTTGGGTCTTTAATTTTTGTCCTTCAACTGGATTGGTCTTTAATTTTGGCCCTTCAAAATCGAATTTAAGCCTATAGGAGCATAAGTTGCACATCATAATATCCACAAGTTATGCCTACTTCCTTAAAGAACTTATGTCCGTCTAGGTATAAATTCAATTGTGAAGGACAAAAATTAAAGACTAGTCCATTTGATGGACAAACAGTGCAATTACGTGAGACTCAAACAGAGCCGATTTTGGGGGTTTTGGGCCCATCCTAATTAGTCCATATCAGCTCATATTTGGGCCCATCAGATACAAAGCATTTGCAAAAATGGCTTTTTTGTGCTCAACATTTAAATTTTTTCGCCATTAATGCGGTGAGCTAACGGGAACATAATTTAAAGAGTGATAAATAAAATATTATATGGTGCAAAATTTCGGGAAATTACACTCAAATCTAGAAAATGAGTGATCTTGAACTTTTGACTCCCGCTTATCCATGGCAAACGTTCAAAGTCAAAAGTCAAAGACTAGCCACTTTTAGAACTATTCTTGCAAATCACCAGCAAAATTCAGTTTATTGCGCTGACAGGACATAATTGACTTTGACAAAGACCCTTTTTTTTCCTAATAAATACAAGAACAGTATGGTCCTGGCATACTTTCAAATATATGATCACAAGACCTAATTCCATTAAATTCACTGACAAAAACAAGTAGAAAAATAATGGTATTTTCCAGACACAAATTAATTCAAAGGGATATCAATAGGACCACCTTTAGAGTGTTTTAGGTGAATAAAACTTCTTACAGAAAATAAATTTTGTTTTTTGGCAACCGAGCGAACACTAAATCTTTGCTTATATTTTCTCCAATATTCCATATGAAATAGTACAGAAAAATATTTTCTTCATACAAAACACACCCTTAATGTATACTCTAATAGAAAAAATGACGAGCAAATGCCCCTTTTTAAAAAAAAAATAATTAAATTTCATTTTATTATAGACAAAAGAATGGTTACAGAGTAGCCATGCGCAGAACAGACATGCCTGTCCTGCATGATAGAGGGGTTTCCTCCATAGCCTCTAATCTCACAAAAGTAATAAGGAACAAATGTTGAATCTGTTCATAACTGCCAGATTCATCATTTGCTCCTGATACATCAAACAATCCCTAACTTCTTTTTCCTAATTCTAAAATTGGCCATACCACACTTATCAAGTCTATATGCCCCAATTGCAGCTTTAGGTAGGTTCTGAGAGTCTTGAAAAACACTAGTGACACCATGAATTGATCCTTGTTTAGAGATAATATCAGCCACGGTGTTGTCTTCTCTATAGCAGTGTTGGACAATTCCTCCAAGTTTGTTAAGCCATTCTTGAATATCTTCAATCATATGTTGGAACTTCCATGAAGGTGAGCTGGTTCCTTTGATCATATCTACAATGAGTTTTGAGTCCATCTCAAGGATGATGTTGTTCAGGCCCAGAGTTGAACTGTATTGCAATCCAATCAATGCGGCTTTGATCTCTGCATGATTGTTGCTACAAAATTCAAAAGATTCAGAGTATCATAATATCATTCTCCCTCCTTGTTTCTAATAATCCCTCTTGCTCCTGCCTTCTTCATCCCTATTAAAGAGCTACCATCTGTGTTGATCTTGAATTGTTGAGTTCTTGGTCTCTCCCAATATACTAGACAACTATTGATTTGAGTCCTGTAATTATCTGCAATGATACAAATATCTCCCCAAGACAAATAAAGGTTAATCTGTGTAAAGTGTTTATATAACATGATTTTGAGTTGAAAGTTAACTTGATTTACAATTTTAAAAATAGAGTAAGATTCCTCTCCATACCTGCAGGTACCTCTCCTTTTCCACAACTATCAATTGATAATCATGGGGAGTATCTTACTGATAGCTTTATGTATAGGATTGGTATCATCAACAACCCACTAACTCCATACAAGATTCTTAATATTCACATTAGAGAGTTTGATGCCAAGAGGATTAGAAAAGTATTTCCACACTCTTTTGGCAACATCACCATGAACAAATAGGTGATTCAAGGTTTCAGTTTGAGGGTTTGGACAACAATTACATTTGGAAACAACATTCTAACCAAACTTAGAGACAATATCATCCAGAGGCAGCTTCTTCTTCATAACTCTCTAATTTAGGAAAGCAACTTTGAAAGGTAAAGCTTTATACCAAAGATTTTTGTAAGTAACATTTTTTTCTTTCCTCTTTCTAGTAAGTTCCCTGGCAGAAGCACAAGTAAACTTGCCATCACAATTGATGGTCCATATACAAGTATCAGGCCTACTGGAATCATTGATGTCAATCTTTTCAATAAGATTCTGGAGAGTGGAAGGGACAGTGTTCCGTAATTTGCCAGTATTCCACTTGTTTTCCTCTATGAAGTCATACCAAAGTATTTCCTGGCCTAGGCTCAGTTTGTAAAAGCAAAGTAAGTGGACCAAGTCCTATCCAGTTGTCCCACCAGAAAAGAGAAGTTCCACTGTTGATCTTCCATAACATATATGGTTCAACAGTGGCTCTACAACTGAGTAATTCTTTCCAGCATTGAGATTGTCCTGAGCTCCAGCTTCTAGAAATAGCATTAACTCTAATGCAATATTTGGATTTCAGAAACTCAGCCCAAAGACTAGAGTTGGTTCTAAATCTCCACCACCTTTTTAAGATAAATGAATTTTAAATATCAGTCAAAGACTTAAATCCAAGACCCCTTCATCTTTAGGGTAGCATAGATTATGCCAAACACTCCAATGGTATTTGTTTTTCCCTTCAGTTTGCCCCCAAAAGAAGTTGGACAAGTATTTTTCAATTTGATTAATCACAGTTTTGGGAGGGGAGATTGCAGCCAATAGATGCAATGTTTGAGGTTGTAAAACCTGTTGTACAATCACTGATTTTCCACCATGTGACAATAAGTTTCCTTGCCATCCTCCAATTCTTTTAAGGATTTTAGAAGTAATGTCAGCAAAGTTTGTAATTCTTTTCCTGCTTGTGTAAATGGGGCAACCAAGGTAAGTGAAAGGAAAATTGCCAGCTTTAAAACCTGTCATCCTCTTGATTCTGTTATGAGTCCCTGCACAAGCATGAGAAGAAGTTAAAAACATACTTTTGTCTCTATTAATTCTCTATCCAGTAACCTCCTCATATTTTTTTAACTGTCTTAGGATAACTTTGAGTGAATAATTATCCCAAGATGTGAACAGAATAACATCATCAACATAAGCTAGATGATTAATCCTTGGAATATTCAAATTCATGATATAGCCTATGTATCTATCTATATCATAGACTTTGTTGAGCAATTTTGAAAGTAATTCAGCAGTCAAAATAAAAAGAGAAAGGGAAAGAGGGTCTTCCTTTTTGAGTCCTCTGGTGGAATGAAAGAATCAGTACCATACATCTGATAGCAATCTCCAAACAAGGTCAATGAAAACTTCAGAGAAACCAAATTTCCTAAGAATGAAGATAATGCATAACCAAGATACTCTGTCATATGCTTTTTCCATATCTAATTTAAAAACAAGATTTTATTTTCTCCCTTTGTTAATACCATGAATAATCTCCTGAGTTAGTAGAATATTCTCTGTAATGAGTCTTCCACTTATAAACCCTGATTGATTTTTAGATACTAATTTAGGTAGAAAATTATTGAGTCTAGAAGCCATGATTTTAGAAATAATCTTGTATGAAAATTAGTTAAACTGATTGGTCTAAGTTGTGAGAAGTTAGAAGGGTCATCAACTTTAGGCAAAGATAATTAAGCAAGTATGAGTGATAAACTTGGTTAACCTTTTACCACAGAAAAAACTGTGCACAAAATTTACCAAGTCCTCTTTAAGAATGTGCCAACATTTCTGGAAAAAGAGACCATTGAAACCATCTAGACCAGCTGCACTGTTGGGATTGAGCTCCATGATGGCCTGTTGATCTCATCTTCTTCTTGGAATTTGCTCAGTTTATTATTTTCGTCTTCTGTAATAAGCTTCTCAATATGATTTATAACCCCAAAATCGGGAATTTGCTCTCTTTCTGTAAAAAGATTTTGAAAATGAAGCCAGTTGCATCCCTAATGGCATCATTTCCTTCTATCCAATCTCCCTCAGTATTTTTAATCATCTGCAGAGTAGCTCTCCTTCTTTTTCTGTTTGATGGTACTTGTCACACCCCTTTTTTTGCCCCTCGCGTTGAACAAACGTAGGTTTTTATTACTGGAGGATTTTTTCATTTGAAGTGACAGTTTTGAATAGGGTTTATTTTATTTACAGAGTTGCCACTTGGAATTGAGTTTTGGTGTTCCAAGTCACCTTATGAATCCCTAATAAAAAAGAAATGACTTTTTTATTATTGGTCGGAAAAAACAAAAGACCAGGTCAGGAATTCTGTTGACGTGGGAGAAGGTGTTAGGCAGTCCCCTAGTCCTGTGGTTCTAGCAAGGTCGTTTTATTGACTTATACTTAGCTTAATCTATTTTGGATAAATTATGTCCTGAGCCTTGATTTGCTCGTACTTTTTATTGTTGAACTTTTATTAGTATTAACCCAGATGCGTAACCGCATTCCGGACCTTTTAAGCGTCTCAAAATAAGATGCGTAACCACACTCTCAATCGAAACAAGATTAATTATTAAAATGAGATTGGCCAAGGTGCGTAACTGCATCCTTGAATTGTTTAAAGCGTCTCGAAATAAGATGCGTAACTTCATTCTTAATCGAAACAAACATCTTGAAACACGTCTAAAGCTCATCTAGCATGAAAAACAATTATTTGTCTCTAAAATCCGAGACTTAATATTATTTTGGTTAAACTTTCACTTTTTTGACAACGGGTTTTAAAACATGTTCGCAACCCATCTCGCTCCCTTACAGTTGGTTTTACCACTCTTTTCTTTTATACTTGACAACTGGATTTGAAATAATTCGCACCCCATCTCGCTCATCTTACAATTAGTAATTCATTGGGGCTCTAAACATTGTTCTAGGCCCCTAAGTAATTTCTTTTATGTACGATGGGTTAATCTGAAATTTGCAACGACAACCGAAAATGACAAAATTAACTAAAACCCAAATGTGTAAACCCACAAAAAATCATAGAAAAGGAACTGATAGCGTGTTTTACGAAATGAGAGCAACTTAATTGAAAATATCCACTGCATTTACACATGAATTTGCTCATCACAATATTAAACTTTTAGATCCCAACAAAAAGGTGGCTTGTAAATCAAACAAATGGGTAAGACTGTAGCTCATCATCTATTAAATTAATTTAACTAAAACAAACAAGTTAAGAATAATAAACTTGTAAGAGAGACCCATTAAAACTTATCAGAGAGCTAATATAGAAAGCAAAGTTCAATGCATATGTAGAATACCCAAGAAAGTAACTCATGAATACACGAACTGTTCATACTATTAATGTTTAGGTCACAAAATCAACCTACCCATATGAATGAGCATAAATTAACACTCCAGTGGTTAAAAAAAAAAAAAAAAAAAAAAAAAAAAAAAAAAAAAAAAATCTTCACGTCAAGGAATTGCATTTTTTGCTAACGAGCAATGATCATTTAATTTACCCTTAAACTATGCTCGCAGTGAATAACTCAAATCGATATGAATTGAGAAATTAAATTCAAGGTATTCAGCTAAATAAAATATCTACCTTCATGTAACGATCCGTTTGCTCGTTATAGTTTTTTTTGACCCATTTACCCTTATTGATCCTTGCCCAATTCCCGTTAGTATGATTTACGACTTAGTGAAGTCATTGGACTGGTTCCCGAAAGGTTTGGGTCTGATTTGAGTCATTGGTGGAGGAACTAGTTAAGTTAAAGAGTTAGAGTTGACCACGGTCAACATCGGGTTAAGATGACCCCGTGTTGATGTTTTGAAAGTTCCAACAAATTAATATGATGATTTTGGACTTGTCTACAAGTTTTGGTGAGGTTCCGAAGAGTTTCAGATGGATTCGGGTTGTGTCGCGCTCATATTAGATGTATTCGTCGTAGTCCTTTGGCAATTAAGGGCACCATATTGATCAAACAACCAATGTTTTGTGTTTCTATTGAACCTTTGTATTTGTGTCATAATTACGAAGTTATAGCAAAAAGAAACTTCACATTTCGCCTTCGGATGAGGGAGTTATGGTCATTTTAGTGCGAGCTGTACCAGCAGGTCCGCTGCAGCAAAACTTGTTACCGTGGAAGCGAAACCGCTGCAGCGAAGCTAGGGACCGCTGCAGCGATCGTCGGGGGATAGAAACCTACCTTTATATTGAAATTTTGAAGTCATTACCCACAAAACCCCAACCACAGTTTTCAAGAGAGAAAGAGGCAAATTTTATTCCATTCATTGGTGAAGCACCATTGAGGGTAAGTCCCCACCTTTATTTGTTCCTTTACCTTTCTTCTTTAAGTTCCATGACTAGTTTAAGGTTCTCTAATGGTGAATGAAAATCTTAGAACCCTAGAATTAAGAAACCCTTGATTAATGAATGGATTTTTGATGTTATTGTTGTCTAATCATCTAGGAGTATAGATTATCACTTCCTAGGATGAGAATTCGATTATTAATGATGAGAATTATGTATTGAGAATTAGGGTTCGAATAAAAATGGAAACTTTGGCCTAAAATCTGTTTGAAAGGATTAAATTGATGAGAAAACCCATGAATTGGAATAGTATGATTGTAGCGATAGAAGTTATAAGAAATTCACCGTCAAGTGATAGTTCACCCAATTGAAAAGCGTAGAAGTAATTGGGTCTTCTTCCCCAATTGTGTTCTTGTTTGATTAGAAGGTCTATCGCTTACTTAGCATTATAGTGATAGACTTTGATTGCTCTGAGGCGCTTCAGAAACAAAAGGCTCGTATGGAGTAGTTCGTGGCTCCTGTTCTGCATTCAAGGTAGGTTACGGCTTACTTTAGTTAGAATTTGATTAGCGAAACGTATATATTGTGTAGAATTAACGGGAGAAAGCATGATTAGTTCTTCGGAGATAGTGTTTGGTTGGATATTACCTAGGTTGGTATGACTTCTGATTATGTGGGCTTGTCGCCATAACTTTATGTATTGAATGGAAGGTGTATTTGTGTGATATAGGAAGGTATTGTTAATATATACTCGTGCTGTTGACTGTGGCTTGTTGCCCTATTATGGTGATTAGACTTGTTACCTGAATTGTTGTGTTGTGATACATATTGCACTAAATTTTACCTTATGGTGTCATATATCATCGGATAAAGGAAGGCTAATGAAAGTAGACCTGAATCGTGATATGTACTTATGATAATACACAGATGAAAACGTGGAATATGATGTACTGTTAATGATGATAACATGCATGGCATACATTCTCATTTCACATGTATGCTGATATTAAATTACGACTTGGTAATGTTGATGATACATGAGAAAATGAAACACCTGATGACACAAGACTTAGTGCGAAGTTCACTTGTTTAATTAGAAGGAAAAGGGTGTTATAAACTCTTTATGTTTACTGAGATGGTGTTTGTAGTTCATTCCATTAATTTTTATAAGTCTTGATATTTCTTATAGTGTTGTGACTTCCATAGTATATTCATTGGCATTGATTTAGCATTTTTGCATTCACACACTCATATATGATGGAAAGGGTTAGGAAAGATTCATGAAAGACTTGTGTTTGATATTGATTGATTTATTATGTGATGAACTGATAAAGAAGGAGTTCATCTACACTCTTCTTGTTGACTTGGAGTAGTCCCTTATTCATGTTATTGATGAATTGATTCTTCAGTCTTGATATGACTTGTGACATGGTGACTTGTGTTCCCTGATTGTGGAACGGAAATACATTGTGACGAGAAAAGAATGTATGTATATATATATATAAAAGGCATATTTTACAGGGGTGACGATGTGGCCTAGTTAAGGGCTCGTGATCTGAGGTAAGATTCCAGAGCGAGTGGTACATGGACACCATGGGTTCCCTGCAGGTCATGGCTAATGGGTCAAACATTACCATTTAGCATGTGTGTACGGATATGTGACAGGTTTTGAGATAATTGGCCAGTGCATTGCATTGCACATCATTATATTTTGCATTGCACATCATTACATTTTATTTCACATCATTATATAGCTCTTTATTTCTGATATGGTATGGTTGGTTCGTATTATTATGGTGGCATGGATCGAATTATGGACTGGATTAGATTGCAGGATGGTGACTCTGCCTAGGTCAGAACGTGGGTTGTGATTATCGATTGAGATTATTGTGATAAGACAGACTTGTGGTTTTAGAAGCTTCCTCATAGTTTATGATTCAATTATGGAATATTTTGTGACCTTGGATTGACTATTATGTGCCTATCTACTTATCTTGTTGATTTTATGCTTGAATGTAAACTAATCTTAGTCGGCCTATGATGCTTACTCAGTACGCGTTGTTTGTACTGGTGCTACTCTTGTTGTACTCTTCTTTTGAGTGCAAAGTTTGTTACTAGTTCCAGTTCCCGTCGTCGAGCGTGATCCGAGTCTACTTGATCGAGATTCCAGGGTGGGCTTTGGCTAGATCCGCAACCCGTAGACTCTTCCTGTATTTATGTGTATACTTTGTATTTTTGAGACCACATTTGTGTTTTGAGATTCTATTTCTTATCAGACTTTGTATCTTCTTGGTAGTAGCTCTTGTACTAGTCCAGACCAGATTTTAGGGTTATACTATTTTCCGCACTTGTTATTTATATAACTTGAATCTGTTAGTTTAAATCACTGCTTATTTCCTCATAATTCTTATGAATGATTAAAATGATTTGGGAATGCTTTGCCTACCTGAGGGAACAGTGTAGGGGCCATCACGATTCACAAATTGGGTCGTGACAAGTTGGTATCAGATCCTGGTCTTACCTGTACAAGAGCATGTCTAGTAGAGTCTTGCAGATCGGTACGATGAGCTCCGTACCTATCTATGAGAGGCTATAGGACATTTAGAAACTTCTAATTCTTTCGTGCTGCTTTGTTCAAATTAGTATCTAGTCAATTTCAATTGGTATCTGCACTTCCTTGTCTTATTCTTCCAAATGGTGGGAACTCATTTCCTAAACTCTTATGCGAGTAGTTTGTGTTGCGACATGGCTTGGTATGGTACGAGATGTGTTTTCTTGATTCGGACGCATAACTAAGTTTAGTTTCCAGTTATGACTTGAAGTTTCAGTTGTGTGGGTTGTGATTTAGACCCGTCTATTTTGCCATATTCTTGGAAAGGTGGAAGTGATAATGCAGGGGACCGCGTGATCCTCGTGTTTTCAGTGATTAGTTACTCGGAAGTCATAGAAGTGCATTTGTTGGTTAAAAGGAATTATTTGCTCGAGGTGTGGTTGGTTTGGGAAAGTTTCTGCATCGTCAAGTGTATTATAATGGTTTGTGTGGCATGAGTGTATTTACCGCAAGTAGATGGTTCGGCAATGGCAGAGTATATATGTCACTATATGGGAACAAATGCTCGGAAAGGATTGCTAGTTTTGACAAAGGCATAGTGACTCCGTGTCATAAAGAGGAGAAGCCGAGAATAAGAAAATGAAGGACGACTTTTGTGGGAAACATGAGCGAAGTAAGATCTCTTAAGGTATTTTGGTATGAGTACTTTTGTGTTAATGGGGCGGAGGTGTAAGAAAGAGGACTTTGATAGATTAATCTCAGCTATTAAGAAGGGAACAATTGGTATCTGACATGCTCGTCAGATTAAGGTTGCAAGTTGTACGAAAGTGGATTGTGTATTAGGTTGTGGAAAAAGTTAAGTTGGGTTTCAACATGACTATATGTTAGTGGTTTGTGGGTTCTTTCAAGAAGGTGTTTATCTGTTTTAGATCGGGAAGCGATGTTACTTGTGATGAATGGAGACTAAAGACGTTGGGCAACTGTGGTACTAGTCCCTCAGTAAAAGGTATGTTCACTGTCTCTTCCTGTTTGGAGGAATGATAAGGGTATCATGGAATTGATAGCTAGATGATTCAAATATTATGTTAAGGTCATCCAAGGTAGAATGGACATAAAGGCTCAATGTTGAGTTGTTATGTTTGGTTATGTTGTGAGCCAGTGAGTGATTAATTAAATGACTTAGTGATGGTAAAGTATAGGGTTTTTAGTACTCAAGGAACTATTGAGTGATAGTCGGATTTCGGGTTGAGGCATATCGAAAACCAGGAAACATTCTGGTGTCTGGTGCCCGCAGTGGCGGAGGTCCGACAGCTGCAGCGGACAGCGGGCAATTTTTTTCTTACTTCCTAAGTTAAAACCCTTAAACCCTTGTCACTTCCCTTTATCGTTCTCTAAGCATACCTGGGCGATGTTGAGAGCCTTGTACCTATTGTGTGAGTTCGGCTAGTTCCTACAACGACTGGCGTTACAACTCGGCTAAGTTAATCAAATGAAATGGATAATCGCGTGAATGGTTAAAGGTGTTCTGGTTTGACAATTGGGACGTTTGAAGTGACAAATCAGTAATGAGGTTTGAATAAATTCGAGTGTGGAGAACATTTTGGAATTTAAGTTGAGGGAATTTGAGCAAAGGAACCTTGGTGGATATAAGTCGGAAGCGATGGTAGGAATTTGTATATATGTGATATCTTTTGGATTTAGAAGATTTTCAGTTTTAGAGTTGAGTGAGTAAAATCTTGACTCACACATACCACGGTGTATTGTTGTCAACTCACACAAGGGAACTCTAGGGTGTAGAATGTGTGACATGCTACCATCTCCAGGTTTGACTCGGTTAGTTGGCAAGAATTATGATGTGAGGCATTCTGTCGAGTGGATTTGAGAAATGGTTAAACGATGACAACATTTGCGAGTTGATTGGAAATGGGGATTGAGGAGTCGGAAAAAGTACAGTTTATCGAGAATCGGTAACAATAAGGTACAGCTTCGGGATTACTTAGGTCAGTATAGGTCGTGGAGATGACGTCATACATATTTTCAGACGAGGTGTGATTGTGAGTATATTTAAGGAAATGAGCCTATAAAAAAATACTAAGTGATATGACAGATTTTTGTAAGGTTTCGTGATCAGCGACTAGCGAGAAGTAAAATTTAGGTAACCAGCATGTTAAGGCTTATGGGAAGTGGCTTATGTGATACGCAGTTCGATATTTTCATAACACTCAACAGTGGAGGCGTTAGTGTGGGTTAAAGGAGAGGGTTTCTGGAAATCCCTATAACGTGAAGGTTAGAGTTATATGAGTTGTATCTTCGAGACGAGACCGTATTCAAGGTAGTGTGTTATGTTGTGGGTATTACTAAATCGGAGAGCTTGAGTGAGCATTTCAGAATATTAAAGGACTAGAATTAGTCGCTTCAGATGGGTGATAGGACTGTGATTGGTTTCGGAAAGTTTAGAGTTAGTTCGAGTACTATTGGTTGTATTCAAGGATTGTGCATTCATTGAGGATCAGTATTGTTCGAATTAAGCTTGTGTCGCGCTCGTATTCGATATTTTCGCCATAGTCCTTGGGAAATTAAGAGCACCATATTTATCAAACGACCTTTTCTTGTGTTTTGATTGAACCATTAGATCTGTATCGTAATTACGAAGCTATAGCAAAAAGAATCGTCGCATTTCACCTTCGGATGAGGGAGTTATGGTCATTTTAGTGCAGGTTGTACCAGCAGGTCTACTGCAGCGAAGCTAGGGAGCGCGGCAGCGAAACTCGTTACTGCGGAAGCGAAACCGCTGCAGCGAAGCTAGGGGCCGCTGCAGCGATCGTCGAGGGACAAAAACCTACTTTATATAGAAATTTCAAAGTCATTATCCACAAAACTCCAACCACAGTTTTCAAGAGAGAAAGAGGTGAATTTTATTCCATTCATTGGTGAAGCATCTTTGAGGGTAAGTCCCCACCTTTATTTGTTCCTTTACCTTTCTTCTTTAAGTTCCATGACTAGTTTAAGGTTCTCTAATAGTAAATGAAAATCCTAGAACCCTAGAATTAAGAAACCCTTGATTAATGAATGGGTTGTTGATGTTATTGTTGTCTAATCATCTAGGAGTATAGATTATCACTTCTTAGAATGAGAATTCGATTATTAATGATGAGAATTGTGTATTGAGAATTAAGGTTCGAATAAAAATGGGAACTTTGGCCTACAATCTGTTTGAAAGGGTTAAATTGATGAGAAAACCCATGAATTGGAATAGTATGATTGTAGCGATAGAAGTTATAAGAAATTCACCATTAAGTGATAGTTCACCCAATTGAAAAGGGTAGAAGTAAATGGATCTTCTTCTCCAATTGTGTTCTTATTTGATTAGAAGGTCTATCGCTTACTTAACATTTTATTGATAGACTTTGATCGTTCTGAGGCGCTTCGGAATCAGAAGGCTCGTATAAAGTAGTTCGTGGCTCCTGTTCTGCGTTTGAGGTAGGTTACGGCTTACTTTAGTTAGACTTTGATTAGCGAAACGTATATATTGTGTAGAATTGACGAGAGAAAGCATGATTAGTTCTTCGGAGATGGTGTTTGGTTGGATATTACCTAGGTTGGTATGACTTCTGATTATGTAGGCTTGTCGCCATAACTTTATGTATTGAATGGAAGGTGTATTTGTGTGATATGGGAAGGAATTGTTAATATATACTCGTGCTGTTGACTGTGGCTTGTTGCCATGTTATAGTGATTAGACTTGTTACCTGAATTGTTGTGTTGTGATACGTGTTGCACTAAATTCTACCTTATGGTGTCATATATCATCGGAGAAAGGAAGGCTAATGAGAGTAGACCTGAATCGTGATATGTACTTATGATAATACACAGACGAAAACGTGGAGCATGATGTACTGTTAATGATGATAACATGCATGGAATACATTCTCATTTTACATGTAGGCTGATATTAAATTACAACTTGGTAATGTTGATGATACATGAGAAAATGGAGCACTTGATGAAAGAAGACTTAGTACAAAGTGCACTTGTTTAATTAGAAGGAAAAGGGTGTTATAAACTCTTTATGTTTACTGAGATGATGTGTATAGTTCATTCCACTAATTTTTACAAGTCTTGATATTGCTTATAGTATTGTGACTTCCATAGTGTATTCATTGGCATTGATTTAGCATTTTTGCATTCACACACTGATACATGATGGAAAAGGTTCGGAAAGATTCATGAAAGACTTGTGTTTGATATTGATTGATTTATTATGTGCTGAACTGATAAAGTTCGAGTTCATATACACTCTTCTTGTTGACTTGGAGTAATCCCTTATTCATGTTATTGATGAATTGATTCTTGAGTCTTGATATGACTTGTGACATGGTGGATTATGTTCCCTGATATTGATTTATTGATTGTGGAACGGAAATACATTTTGATGGGAAAAGAATATATATATATATATATATATATATATATATATATATTTATATATATATATATATATATATGAAAGGCACATTTTACAGGGGGTGACGATGTGGCCTAGTTAAGGGCTCATGATCCGAGGTAAGATTTCGGAGTGAGCGGTACATGGACACCATAGGTCCCCTGCAGGTCATGGCTAATGGGTCAAACATTACCATTTTGCATGTGTGTATGGATATGTGACAAGTTTTGAGATAATTGGCTAGTGCATTGCATTGCACATCATTACATTTTATTTCGCATCATTATATAGCTCTTTATTTCTGATATGGTATGGTTACTTCGTATAATTATGGTGGCATGGATTGGATTATGGACTGGGTTAGATTGTTGGGTGGTGACTCTACCTAGGTCAGAATTTGGGTTTTGATTATCGATTGCGATTATCGTGACAAGACAGACTTATATATAGATAAGTCCATTTTTAGTGAAGCTCAATAAGTCCAAACCATAGTCCTCATAACCAGATCCATCCAACCTCAAATCAGGCTCAAAGTCCATCTTCAGTCTGAGCAATTTAGTCCATAAAATGTCACAATATTTAGCCCAAGTGGCTGGCCTCCAAAAAATGTCATTTTTATCCATGTGAAGTCCAATTTCCAGCTTCAACCCAAAGGTAAAAATCCAGTTTTTTAGCCCAAGCTTCATCATGTCTAATAGGTTAAAAAATGTGTCCAGTTTTTTCAAAGAAAACGCGGCTCGGAAAACGTGCCTCTTTCAAATAAGAACAAATGGTCTTGATCCAGTTTTTTGTTGGTGGACTTCCAGGTCCAATATGGATCATTATTTTAGCTCAGCAAAACATTACGTCAAGGTATTATTCCTTGGTTGAAAAGATCAATTAGTTTCAAAGCCATCATTTATTTTTTTATCCAAAATCGTCTTTCACTTCATGAAATCAGTTCGAAATACCTTTCTATTACCAGTTAAAAAATCCCATTTATCCCAGTTTTAAAACTATATTTTTTTGCAAATCTTCACCATTTTATATCCCTAAATCGTTTAAAGGCCGAGCAAGAAAAACGTTAAACGTTTTCTTTTTTTCATAAGCAAAGATTTTATAAAAAAAAAAAGATTTATGCCCATTTAAAATAATTACCTATTTAGCTAAGTGTTAATCCTAATTCTATGTTCATAAGAGTTTCACTAATAGTAGAGGTTTAATTTTACAACCCATACATCAAATAATCAAATAAGAAAGTAAAGAAATCTAGTTAATGGACTACCCTCACCCATTAACACTATTCCCACCCATAGTTGGGCCTTCACCATCCTCACCCATGGTTGGGCCTTCGCAAAAATAATATTGGTTTTCCTTCCAAATAGCGAACACCAGACTCGGGCAAAAGAGGGATTGGGCCTCAGCCCAATCTTTGTATTTGAGAGGAAATGAACCAGAAATGCAAAAAGGAGGTTCCCAAATGAAAGGATAAAGAATTAATATCATGTATACATACTTGGGCAAATATTTAAACAGACCATCGAATTAAAATAGAATGGGCCAAAACCAGTATGAAATTTGAACAACTTCAACCTTTAAACCAAAATAGAGATGGGGACATATCTATGTATATCTATGGTATACATAATCACACACATCCATAGGGATTTTTTAAATGGACAATTATAGGAAAGCTTTTACCCCCATATTCCAGATGCTGCACAAGATCCAATGGGCTTCTTTGAACCCCAAGCATGGCGAACACCGGGGAGGGCTTAAGCTTGATCCTTAATGACGACTTAAACCTCCCTATTAATGTGTTAGATGGGAGTATACTATACAATATACATATATGTATGCCAAAACTGTCTTGGTTAAATTCCAGGAAAAAGGGTACTTAAACTTGTAATGCAAAACAGTAGACAGAGATCAAGTAATGCATATGAGACTAACATATATAGACAACTTAACACCTTGATATTTTATTATTTCACAGAACCTAAATAGGGGACAAACATGACCCTTCAATAGTTTGTCACAAATAGTGTAGGAAAGGAATACAAGTTGTGTTACATAAAGGGAGGCATGGTTTTTAACAAAGGGAAAGACAATAACCAAACAGTTAGCATGGTGTTTAGACACACTGAAGCTACATTCTCTACACCAAAATCACACATTATTTAAGGACTAAAGCATAAATTCCAACTTTGACACAGGTCATGCCATTTATAGAATCAACTAAGACCAAACCTTTCATTAATCAAGCTTAATTACAAACAGGATCTGACTATGCCACCCCTATATTACCCTCTAGAGTTTAAACAATAGCATACAATGACCAGCTCTGCCATAATTAAAAAAAAAAAAAAAAAAAAAGATAACATATAGACAACATATCCTAGAGCAGGTTCAACATATAATGATCTTATTTTAAGCTGATTTCCCCACTATTTCCCGAGACAACTCCTCATTAGGTCTCCTATGTCACTTATGATTCAAGATTAATGCAACAGAACAGGTTGTATCCATATCTACAGCTATCAGAACACAACAAGCATATGACCAAACACACTCTCTATAGCTAAGTTGATATGTCTAACTCATCCTTGATAATGACCCCCTAAAAAAAAAAGCAAGATTGAGTCTCCTATTCAAACATGGACTAAGTTAATGGACATATCCACTCAAAAAAAAAAAAAAAATGTCAACCATAAATTAGACAGGCATAGGTGATATAGATGATATTTAAATGTCATTTTTAACAAATATCATTTAAATGATGTGCCTATGCCTGGACATTTAAAATATAGATGATATTTAAATGTCATTTTATCTCATAAACTAAGTCACAAAACATGATGTGCCTATTATGGACAACCTAGACTAACACAAGGACTATACCAACATGACTTGTGTAATCGACTGATCATGAGTCTAACAACATACACTGATCAACAAACAATGCACTATATAAAAAATAAAAAAAATAAAAATAAAAAAAGCCTTAATCATTCAGTAGATTAAAGCAGAAAACAACATAACTAAGATAGAACATCTTAACACTATATAAACAATAAACTAAACTATCATAAAGAACACATAGCACACGATAAATATAAAGAAATAAAGAGAAATAGGAAATTACCCTTTTGAGGCACGTACCTTGAAAAGATTGAACCTGGAATCAACTCCAAATGCTCCAAACCAACAAGAACACCCAAGAAAAAGATTTAAAAACTTTAAACTCATTGAAAAATTTCAAGGTATCAAGTAGAAGCTAGAAACCACAGGTGTTTTCAGTGTTTCCAAGCTAAAAGAAAATTCTAGATTGTCGGATCCCTTTTAATGAGAAAATAAGACCCTATTTATAGAATCCCCTAAACCCTTAAAACTCTAAATAATCCGATGTGGGGCAATCCTCCAAGTTGGGATTTTTCCTCACACTCTGGTGTTGAAGGGCCAAGATCGGGTCAACTATACATCAAGGGCCAAGATTCGACTAACAAAGACCCAATCTGAAAAGTTCATCATGAACCAATAGGATCTCAAGATTCAAAATCGCTAACAAACAAGAATCATTAAAGGATTGCAGTGTTAGACCGTTTAAAAATGAAATAACAATACGAAAAATCAAATAAATAAGATCGTTAAGCACCCCATTTGGTCGATTCGTGGTGGTAACGGGTCAAAGCATTGAATGCTTTGCCTTTTGAGGCCATGCAAGACTGTAGAAAGCAAAAAGCTCCTACCACTTTGCCAAATATGGCTTCGCTGACAATGAAAGAGAAGGAAGCATATGGAGGCGGCTAGGGTTTCGAGGGGGGAAAGGAGAGGGAAAAGAGTGTAGGGGTCATTTGGACGAGGAAAAAATGAGAAAGGGGCTTTGCCCCTTCTCTTAACTTATCAGCTGGGCCGGATCTGGCCCTTGTTGGGCTGGACTCGGTCCCTTTCTCAAAGGGAAGTAGGGGCAGCCCAATATGTGTGTACATATATCACACATATATCCTATATATATATATATATATGTGTGTGTATATATATATATATATATATGTCACTTGTATACTAATGCGCATATATGAGGGACAAAAATGAAAATTAATGGGTAAGTGACAAAAATAAGAAAAAAATAGAATAAAAATAAGAAATAATAACTAATAATAATTTAAAAAAAAAAAATTAAAGGGATTGATTTACTAAATAATTAAATGGGGACTAAATAATTAATTAATTAATTAATTAATTAAGGACACGACTGATTTCACAAAACATATTGGGTCTACAAGTATGGCCTTAATTGAAATAAAACAATGAATTTTGTTATTTCAATTATGGCCCTATTTGACTAACTAATTGATTATTTCAATTGTAGCCATAATTAAACATGTGATAAGCAATTTACAAATATATTTATAATTAATTATCTGAATTAATTATAATCAATTTGGGAATTGCCCATATAAAATGGAGTATGCAGAAATGAAATTTTGAGGGCAAAATGATTATTTATTTGAATAAATCAATTTCCTTGAATGAAAAGTGGGGTAAGTATTTGCTGATTAATTTCTAGTAATTTGCACAATTTAAAAGATAGCTATTTTGCACTACTTCCTGATTGAAATTAGTAAAAATGCATCATTAATTGCTGTGAAATAATTTCCAAATGATTTATTATAGAAATTATTTTATCAAATAATAAAGGTAAAGTATTATCTGCATAGTTTATAAAATCATCTTGATTTTCCCTAAAAAAAACATATATTCCCCATTTAATATTCAAGTATTTTGAGCAATTAAAATAAATTATGGGAGGTCAAAAATTAGGTGTCAACATTATGTACCTATTTGCTTATCTTCTTGATTTTATGCTTGTATGCGTGAACTAATCTTAGTCGGCCTATGATGCTTACTCAGTACTTGTTGTTTGTACTGATGCTACTCTTGTTGTACTCTTCTTTTGAGTGCAGAGTTTGTTACTAGTTCCAGTTCCCGTTGTCGAGAGTGATCCGAGTCTACTCGATCGAGATTCCAGGGTGAGCTTTGGCTAGATCCGCAACCCGAATACTCTTCCTGTATTTATCTGTCTATTTTGTATTCTTGATACAGTCTTTGTGTTTTGAGATTCTATTTCTTATCAGACTTTGTATCTTCTTAGCAGTAGCTCTTATACTAGTCCAAACCAGATTTTGGATTTATACTATTTTTCGCACTTGTTATTTATATAACTTGAATCTGTTAGTTTAAATCACTGCTTTTCCGCATAATTCTTATGAAAGATTAATATGATTTGGAAATGGTTCGCTTACCTGGGGGACAGTGTACATGCCATCACGATTCACAAATTGGGTCGTGACACTTCAGCTATTCAATCATCAACAAACATTAAATACTACTCATAAACTTCATGGGCGAAATCATATCACCAAAAAATTAAAATCACATCTCAAGTTTAACAGATTAAAATGAATAAGGGAAAAGATCGGACCTTTATAAGCTGAAAATTTCTTCCAATACATAAACACCAAAGAAGCCCCATGCTAACATACAAAAATGAACTGCAACTGGAATTCGACGATGACGGGAGCGTTGAATGGCAGACCTCAACCTCAGCCGTACCAAAATAAATTCAAATAGAGATGAAGATGTGATCGAAAAAATGGTACTGTTAATGGCTGGTTTTGAGTATTTAGTATGGCGATGGTGGTTTTACGGTGTTTGGCTGACGGCTTAATGTCGGAGAGAAATACAAAGGAGATGGTCTTATTGTAGAGCTCACATGGTGGCAATGGTGTTGTTTTGATTTTTAGCTTTTTTCATATGTGGTGGCTGGTTAGCTCGTGTTCATGGCTGCTTCCTAGGGGTTTTGTTTTATATTCAATGGTGAATTTTTAGTGAAGAAGAGGAGTCGTAGAATTGCTATAGAGAGGAACCTTTCTTTACCTCAATTCGGCTGATTTGTGTGTAGAGTCTATAAGTGTAGTTGTGGGTGATTAATTTGTGTAGGGAATTAGGTGTATTATGACGTGTGTCTATGTGTTTTTTGTTGAAGAAGATGACTAATGCAGCTGATATGGTGTTAGGGTGATTAATGTGTAGTCTCTATGTTTAACAAAATCCATCTACCAACGTTTCATGTGGCTGGGTCATTAGGTTTTCTTTAGGTCTATTCTCTTTCTTTTTATAGTAGGTATGTGTGTGTGTTGAGAATTAGGGAGCAAGAAAATATCCACGTGTATGGTGTGGATTAGAAGGGAAAAAGAATCTTATGTAGAAATGTTATCATGTGTGCTAGTGTAGGGTATGAAGGAAAAAGGTATCCTATGTAGAAATGTTATCATGTGTGCTAGGGTATGAAGGAGAAAGATATCCTATGTAGAAATGTTATCATGTGTGTATGTGTACAAAAATGGATTATGAAAAGTAAATTTAAGAAAAAATGTGCACTAGTGCGTAGAAGGAAAAAAAAAAATGAGGAGCAATTTTGTCTTTCTTTCTATTGAATAAAAATATATATCAATCAACTACTTCTAAATAAAAAAATAAGGGAAGTTTTTTTTTTTTTTTTTTATCAAAGTCCACTAGGCTTTTTGGGCCCCGAGGCTAGTTTTATTAATTTTCTAGAAAGCAAAAAAAATACCCCAAAGGAGAGTACAAGTAAGGGGACTAGGCCTTGCCTTACTAATCCTATGAGGTAAAAAAACCTAAACTAACCGGAATGAAGAAAAAATGAACTCGAAATGATCAAATAAGCTATGATCACCACGAGTTTATAACACACTCTATATGATGATATTACATATGATAATGCTAAAATAATGAGAAAATAATACAAGAATAAAGACATAACCCTTAATCTACGAACTTGTAAAATCTTCTATTCATTGATTTTTCCGCCTTGTCTTGTGTTTCATGCCTTTCCAAAAATGTTGGAACTTTATCATTTCTTGGATCTTGTGGATTTTGTGGAAGTGGCGGGAGTGCCACATTTTCTTTGCTTGTCTCATCGGTATACGCAGGGACAAATTCTTGATCATTTTCCCATCCCAAATTGCCCTTCCTTGCATGAGTTTTGTGTCGTTTTACACTTTCCACCCGTCTAGAGACAAATCTCCATCCGCACAGCATTGCGGAAGTTTTGTGAATCGACTCTTCATCCATATCAATTTTTGGACCATCTCCCCTTAGGAATAGCCACTGCGATGCCCTTGAATGCTTAGAATAGCCATCCCGATTAGCATCATTCCCATCTGCATTCGGGCACCAAAGCAATATGTTTACGTATATTAGTACTAGAAGTAGTGGTACCAAGATGTTGATGGTTTTTTAATGAACATGTTAACTCATCCGGCATGACCTCGGTAAACATGGCTTTCATTCCGCTTCAACGAGTCGATCGGCTTCTTCTAATGAGTCACGACTAAATACGGATCGCCCACCAAGCGCTATATCACGAGATCCCTCACCCTGCTTCAATATCTTCTTCCATTTGTTCACTCAAAGCTTCCTCTCACCACTATCATTAGCTATATCACCCTTGACGATATACGGCCTTTCCTATATATCTCAACGGCTATAGATGGAGGAACCAAGCTATTTTTCATTAACAACACTGACAAGCAACTCCAGCAACCTTTGTTTTTTGCATCGCCCGCCTTAAACGGCAACGACTATCAGGGACCCAAGAAATCCTTGTCGTTTTCCGTTCGCCGAAACCGTTGCATCGGCAAAGAAACTGCTCAAGTTTCATGCCGGAAACGCGTACCTGAACCGGCAAGCTATTTGAAACAGCAAACTTGCTTGTGTACAAGCGGTCAGTGTAGAGCCATTAGCCCGCCTTGGCACTACTGGCGACTTCATGCTCCTCACCATTCTTCTTACAACATTTTACTCCATAGCCGCTCTCTCCCTTTATAGTGTTAGTAGTATTCGGGTGAACCCACAAGCAGAAGAAGCTTGGTTCAAAGTAACAAGCTACTCCTCCACTACTTGGCAAAGGATTTATAGGAAATACACAAGATTAATGTCTTTCATAGATGGCTTGGTGTACTCTTTATTAGGTAAAGCCTTTAGCATTAACATTAAGTTGCTTCTACCACCACTTATCAGTAATGCTTGCAGCTGAAATCGCAACAGCTGAAAATAACTGCTTTTTGCACCAAACAACCAGCTTCTTCTCAAAACCATTCTTAGCAACATCATTCACTACATGACCTGCAGTGTTATAGCCAAGCAACCCCATCCGCAATCTCGCATCTCTTCCACTGTTCTTAACCTCATGGCAAGCCTTGTTCTTAGTGACTGGCGCACATTTGAGCTTGGAAAAGAAGCTTCAACCCTTTGCTTAGTGTTACCCGTGTGAGTGCTTCCTCGCCTTCCAGAGGAAAACGGATGCCTTATGATTCAAAGTATCTGCCCCACTAAGCTGCGTCGACACCAAGCGCATTCTCTTTTTGATGATCTTTTTCTACTGGTGCATTCAATATTCAATGAAGATGGCCCTTGCCTCTGCGGATAGAATACTTTCATTATCGTCACCTCCTTGCTTTAATGCGGCCAAATTTCGCTGCTGTGTGCCTAGGCTTAGGAATTCTTTGATGATCTTTCCACATTACCTTTCTTATTCTCAGTTTGCCATTAAGCTTTGCCAATCATGAAAAATTAACACCGTATTTGAGGGTTATATTGCTTCTATGGTTTACGATAAGTCTGCCTCCTTATTTCTTTGATCATCACCTCCTTCACCTAATGCTCGGGATGTATTCAACATTTATTTCAACACTTTGTACTAATTTGGGCATGAAATCCTATTATTGGATTTTGCAATGGAACATCATAGCATCCGTAACATTAATTTACTTTCGTGTGAGATGTTTCTCCGACATATTTCTACGAGCACAACTAGGTCTCAGTTTTATTTTGTAAGCTAATGTCAATGGCTTCTGTTTCTTGGTAGTAATACCTCCTCATACAATAATGAGGTGCAAGCGTTGGGAAGAAATCCAAGCTATAGCAATACTTGTTTCTTCTCGGAGTAATACCAGGATCCCAGACGTTCTCGTAGGACTAACATAAATTTTATCCTTAATCCAAAATGAAGACTTGGACATAAGTGCAACATAATCTTCAAACGAGCTACATCTAATAAGAACATGTCTATTGCATAAATATCCAATAATAGGCTCTCTCGAGTTCACACCTTTGGAATGGCCGTACGTAGTGCATTAAGATCATTCCAACCATTCGTGAATTTTCCAACAACAGCGTATTGGAGATTTTCACGTATTATCATAGCATTAATCTCTCAGCATATTGAATTGGCTTAGGTTCACCATGATGGTAAACTATAGGCTTAATGGGTATTGAAACCGGATTTTTTATAGAACTAGGGTTTTGCGTGGGGTTTTTGAGGATTTGTGAGTAATCGGGGGTTATAAGAATTGCTGTAGGTGGTGGTGGTGGCTGGACAACCTCAGGAGGAGGTTGTCCATTGGCTTGGGAAGCCATAGATGGCCGAGAAGGAGCTCAAAGCTCCTCTCTCACTGGTTCGCCGTCTCCAAGAGAGAGAAACCATAAGGGAAGTTAAATAACTAGACTAAGAAATAATTCAAAAGTAATTAATTAAAGATTTTTTTTTTTTTTAATAATTTTCCTTCCTTTGAAATACAAAACTTGCACTCAAAAATAGTAAATAATTTTTGACTCCTTTTCCTCGATTTTCATTTCCATAAATAAACCTACTAAATAAAAATAGAATAATCGACACATCAAAACTAAACTAAAAGAAATATTTGGACGTTAGAAGGTGAAACACTCCAAGGAGGGTAAAAAATCACATGTCTACAGTACTATAAAATACTTAGTGCAAGAATCCCCTTCTTCATTCCATTGGATATTTGCCTTTTGTTGAAGAAGATTGTCTTATATGCTGATCCATCTAGTGTATTCAGTATTGACCCTGTTAAGTTCTTGCCTATTCTCTTCAGAGTCATCATTGTCCATTTTCTCCTCAATTTCTAGGATGAGATCTTCATGATGCTTAACTCTCTCAATCACGTCTCCAATAGTAACTTTGGACCAGTGACTAAGAGTTTTGGCTACTCTTTTGAGTTTCTCCAGTAGAATCCACATTGGATTGCCTTGAGTTTCTTCTTCCCAAGCATTTTTGATGACTTGTTCAAAATCTGGTTGAAAAGTCCAGAAGTTGAGAAACCTGAAATATCTCACAAAATTGTTAGAAAGTTCTCTACAATTAATGAAAAGAAAATTATGATCAGAACCTGTTCGTGTCATATGTTTAACAACAATGTCACCCATATTTCTATCCCATTCTTTATTGTACAAGACTCTATCAAGTCTTTTACAAATTCTATTTCCTCTTTTCCTTCCATTTGTCCAAGTGAAAGTGCTTCCGCTGTATCCAACGTCCATCAATCCGCAATCCTCCATACAAGAAATGAAATCCATACTCTGACTCATTCTATGAGGTCTACCTCCTCTCTTTTCAGAAGGGGATAGAGAAACATTGAAATCACCTAAAATAGCCCATGCACCACCTACTTGAGCCATATTTTGCCTAAGTTTGTACCATAACTTCTTCCTTTTCCTGGAAGATGTTTATCATAAACAATGGTATACTAGAAAATTTTGTTAGTAGTCAAGTGCTTGATCTTCATAGTAAGTTGCTGATTAGTCATTGACACCACTTCACATTCAAGAGAGTCATCCCAAAAACACCGAATCTTGCCATTCCTATTAGACATAGCACTAGGAAATCTAATCTTTTTCCAGTATCTTTCCAAGTTAGAGTCATCAATGAAAGGTTCTTGTAAAGCCACAAACTGAACCTTATGTAACTTAACAATTTTGATGAGCCTGTTAAAGGCTTTTTTGGATTTCACCCTCTTTATGTTCCATGAGATTGTATTAATCATAAAAACATATAGGAGATTGGTCAAAAGATCGCTTTATTACCTGTTTTATCCTACTCACCGGATTTTGTCCGTGGTAGTTCTATCTTTTCTGGTTCTTGATCTACCTCTTGTAGATAGGCTATGCTTCTGTGTTATGGCATCAAAGGCAAGATTACTAGCCTCTATGTCAGCTTTGGTCATAAGGGCAAAAGCTTCTATGAGTTTGTTAGGCCGTCGACTCATTATGTCGAGTCTATCACCAAAAGATTTTTTCGGTACGATCCGAAGCCACCCTTAGAGTGATTTGGTAAGTTAAGTTAGTACCACCCTTATCAATATGAGTATAATTTCCAATAATATCACAATTCTGTCTAGGAGGACGATAAATTATGTCAGTGCATCTGGTCTCTTTTTTCTGGATGATCTGAGTGTCAGTTTTATTACTATAATGATCATCCTTTCCTTTCACTTGGGTATTAGATGTGTTCTCCAATTTTTTATTTCCAGCCTTTTGAATATGTTTGATCTTGTTTTTCCTGCTAGTTCTCAACTTCCTTGCTTCCCTTCATTTTTGGTTTATCTTTTTCCTTCTAGGCTTGTCTATAGCCTTTATAATCTCCTTAGCACTCATGATAATATCATTAGCTCTCTGTTCTGCAACAGTTTTTCCTGATGTAATAACAGTATTGCTGTTAATTTCTTTCCCTGTCAAATTCTTATCTTTGTTGTCTTGGCTGTTCTTGAAAATGAATTATTTGTTGGAAGAAGTTTCCCCACTCTCATGTTCATTGTTGTCCTTATCTCTGGAGTTATCATCAATGTTGACAAAGTTTCTTGCATTTTCCGATGTAGTTGGCGACAAGAGCTTCTTATGAACCTGAATGTCATCTTTACCTTAAAGCTGCTTAAGAACAGAGCATTCCTTCCATCTCTCAATGCTTTGACGACCCCGCAACTCGGGGCCTCGCTCATCACATCAGTCTAACATGAGCTACTATTCCATAAATGCGGATTCCTGTTACTTTTTTTTTCAACTGGGATTAGTGAGACCTTTAGCCATCTATCTTTAGATACGGAGGGCTTATGAGTCACAGAATTTGAAGTCTTTTTTTGAGCACCAATATTACTATTTTTTTGTGTAGAGTTTTCTTGAGTAGCTTGTTCCTTCTCAATACAAATATTTCCTTTGGTGTTGTCATCATCAGTAGATTCTTCAACATGTTTTTCCTCAGTATTGTCTTCCTCTTTATCCCTTTTTTTCTGGTTCCCTCTAGTTTGAGCATATTTTTTCTTCTTTGCAGCCCATTTGCATTGACTGATATCATGTCCTATCCTTTTGCAGTGCTTACAGTACTTAGGGACCTGTTCATAATCCAGCTTTTGATAAAACCCTTTCAATGGAAAGTCTTCATCATCCACTCCAATCCAAATCTTATCGAGTTGTGGTTTAGTGAGATCTATGATAACTCTCAATTTTGTAAGACTAGTCTTGTTTTTAGTTGCAGTAGCATTATCAAGAGTTTGGGGAACCCCTACCGGAATTAGGATCTATTTTAAATAATCACAGTGGTGAAGATGGAATGGTAGTCCCGGCAAGATTACCCACACTGGAGCAAAAGGGGCATCCTCATCCGGTTTAAAATTTGGTGTCCATTGTTCTAGCCACATTTGTTGGCCATCGATTTCCACCATCCTTCTAAAGAACACATTTTTACAATCTTTCTCAATTTTAAAATTAAAGAACACTGTTCTGAAATCAAAAGCTCCAATTTTGACAATTCCTTTTGGTAGAGATTTTTCAAAGAAAAGAGCTGCTAACCTTTTCTATTTAAGGCCTTGCCTTGAGGAATTTTCCAACTAGTGTTAGTCTATAATGATGAGGCATGACTCCATAGTAGTCCTTAGCTTTGAAAATTATTGCTGGTACACTATTATGGGTGGCTCTTCTCGTCTTCACCACTTGAGCAACACCATTAGAGTTAGGGTTCTAATTGGTGACCGGTGAAACGACAGTGGCATAAGTCGAATTTGATGGAATTGTTGCCATAGAAGTAGACACATTGATGGAATTAGGCTGGGCTTGGTCCAGAGACATCGGAAATTGGCCGTTCGGTGAAGCCATTAGGGACGTGTGTGCGCTAGAAGCAGAGAAAACTGCAAACTAGTGTTGAAAGAGTCGTTCATACGGAGAGCTTTCTAGAGAGAGAAATTTTTTAATCTTGGAAGCAGTTAAAGCACCAATATTACTATTTTTTTTGTGTAGAGTTTTCTTGAGTAGCTAGTTCCTTCTCAATACAAATATTTCCTTTGGTGTTGTCATCATCAGTAGATTGTCCAACATCTTTTTCCTTAGTGCAACTGCCCTCAAGTACACTCAGCGCAAGAGATAACTTTCTTAAGGGAAAAGAGAGCTAGCCAAGGAAAATTAGCAATCCCAGAAGAAGACTAGAGTTCAGTGTCTCCATATATAGTTTACATTTGGATATGAATTGAGTAATATTTGAAGAAAACAAAATAGCATTTGAAGTTAAAGTCGGAAATGGTATTTAGAACTTAAAGTTGTGTTTGGGTATGTTTTTTAACCTAAAAAAAAGAATGGGTGAAAATCATTTTCACCTCCCAACTTTGCTTTAAAAACCAAACTCCCCCTTCAACTTTGAACAATAGACATTCCCCCCCCCCCCCCCCCCCCGCCCCCCGCCCTCTATCCTATGCAATGACTATTTCACCCTTATTTTTTTCAATCCTCGATTTATGTAATACATTTTTATATTATATATAATATTTATTTATTTAATCTACGTATTATAAATTCTTATTTAAGTTCATTAGCATTATAAGTAAAATAATACTTTTATGAATTTGTACCAAAATGTAATGCTATTTTTTATGATTGTTATTTCAATTTTTTTTTGAGTAACTAATAAACTTGTATTAATACCAAGAAAATAATTACAAAGCAACAAAGAATACGACTGCTAGATCATTTGGGATCACCCCTCAAACCACAAAAATAGAAAGTAAACTATCGCTATACTTCATCGCAGGGGCTATAGTCTACAAGCCAAAAAGCGAATTTCGAGCATTCTCATAACTTGCACATCCGTAGCCTAGACTTCACCGGAGCAGATGCTCTAATATTGCAGACGCAGGCAATTTCCTTGGCAATGCTTTCCTCTTGTTTCCCCTTTTTCTCAAAAATTATATTGTTCCTCTCTATCCATAGAGCAAAGATAAACAATGCATACACCATTCTAGTCAGTTGAGCTTGTATGGTCTTGCCTTTACTAACACTGACAATTGTCTGATATTGCAAGTTCCAGTTTTGCAACCATCTCATCAATCTGTGCCAAAGTTATTGTGCAAAACAACATTAAAAAAAATAAGTGATCTCTAGTTTCAACTCCATTGTGGCATATGTGACAAATAGATCCACTCGTATGTTCCACTGTACCGTCGGTAGTAAGTAGTCTATTCTGGATTTGCTGCCACATTATAAATTGAGCTTTTGGTTTGGCTAAGTTTTGAAACAATAAGCACCTTCAGGGGACTTTAGAATAGTCTCCAAGTAGTTGATAATACACCTGTTTTATCATACTTCTATTAGGATTGACCCTCTGGAATGGAGAAGTAGCAGGCAAACTTTCTTTAGCCCCTAGTATCTTCCTTACCATCCAACTAGCTTGTTGGGGTGTAAGAAAAAGATAAATTCTTTGGCCCTTTATGTAGTACACATGAATCCACTTAATCCACAAAGCATCTTGCTTATGTGTCAAGTCCCAACATGCCTTAGTGATTGCAGCCTTGTTCCAAAGCGTCAAGTTGATCAAATTCATTCCTCCAGCTGAATTTGGGAGACACATTCTATCCCAAGAAACAAGAGCTTTTTAAGTTATGGTGTTTACCCCAGACCAGATAAAACTTCTACAATATGCATTTATAGCCTTCATGACTTTGGCAGGAAGAACAAAAAGTTGAGCCCAGTAGGATTGGACTCCAAAGATGATGGATTTAAAAAGTCTGATCCTGCCCGCATAGGACAATTGTTTGGCTGTCCAAGAGGAGATTTTTGCTACCACTTTCCCAATCAATGGCTGCCACTGTAAGATGTTCAATTTCTTGGTAATGAGCGGAACCCCCAAATACTTGAAATGGAGAGTCCCTTGACCATATCCCAGATAGCTAATGATACTTTGAGCTTCAGCTGCTTGTACCCCTACCGAATACACTGAACTTTTGGACACGTTAGGCTGGAGGCCAGATGCTCTAGAAAACCTGAGGCACTTAGCATGCAGCGTAGTGATGGAGTTGTAGTCTCCTCTAGCAAATAAAAGGAGGTCGTCTGCAAAACATAGATGAGTAATTCCAAGTTTTGCACACTTAGGGGGGTATTTGTAAGTCTTATCTTCTTGAAGCTCAGCTAGGCTTCTACTTAAATACTCCATTGTTATGGCAAAAAGATAAGGTGAAATAGGATCTCTTTGCCTCAGTCCTTTTGATGCATCAAATGGAGGAGAAGGTTCTCCATTTATAAAAATGGAATTGACTGAGGCCACACATCCAAAGATCCGTTGCAAGAACTTCTCAGGAAAACCAATCCCTTTCATGACCTATCTACGATAAGGCCATTCTACAGAGTCATGGGCCTTTTGAAGGTCAACTTTGATCATGAATCTTAGGGAAATATGTTTCCTTGTATAAGATTTTACCAACTCATGTGCCAATATAACACTGTCAGCTACCTTCCTGCTTGGAATAAACCCTGATTGTGCATTGGATATAATAGAGGGCATCATCACCTTTTGGAGTCTGCTAGTTAATATTTTAGCTATCAATTTGTATAAAACAGTACAACAGGCTATGGGGTCTGTATTCCTTGATGCTTGCAGGGTTAGGAACTTTAGGGAGTAGGGTGATTGCAGTGCAATTGACTGCTTTCAACAGCCTACCAGTGCAAAAGAAATCAAGAATAGCTTCAGTTACCTCATTATGGATCACTGGCCATGCTTTTTTAATAAATGCAAGCATTATACCCATCGACCCCCGGTGCTTTGTCATCACCTATGTCACAAAGAGCAACATATATTTCTGAAGATATAACTTGGCCACATTGACCTAGTTGTTGTTGATGAGTTAGTACAAGGCCCTTCTTCATTGTTATCATATTGACAGCTTCAAAGTGATAGGTAGCAGTACCTATCAGGGATTTGTAAAAGTTGACTATCTCCAATTATATAGTAGCTGGCTCATGCAATACAGTACCACCAAGACTAGTGATGGTTGTGATCTGCTTTCTCTACTTTCTTTCCTTAATCACTGCTGAGAAGTATTTATTGTTTATATCCCCCAGTTTAATCCAACTAGCTCTAGATTTCTGTTGTAGCACCTGCTCCTCAATTAAATACCATTGTTCTAACTGCTGCAAAGTATGTTATTCAAGATCAGCTAAAGTATCTGATTAGCTAATGGTCATATGATCTTGAACAGTCTTCAATATAGCCTGGCAGTGTTGATCTTTTCAGTTATTCCTTTGAATTCTTCATTGTTCAGGTTTCTAAAAGCAACTCTCAAGGCTTTAAGTTTCATCAAAACATCTTTCATTGGTACCCTATTCAGTTTTCTACCCTAGCCTTCTTCCATTAGCCTTAAGAAGGATGAGTGTTCAGCCCAAACATTGAAGAATTTAAAAGGCACCTTAGTAGCTTGCTTATCCACTTTAATGTTCATAACTAAAGGGGAGTGATCAAATATGTGGGGCTATTTAAAATCTACCATTAAATGGCCTTGATGAAGCATCCATTCAGAATTACCCAAAGCTCTATCCTATATGCTACATATTCTATCTCATCCTCTTTGTTTGTTGGTCCAGGTGTAATACTCACCTCTTCAATGCACTTCTGTTAAGTTGAGGGCCTGAACACAATCTTGAAAATCCTGTATTTCTGCATTTGTAATAGGTGCACCATATAACCTGTCTTGCACACTTAGTATTACATTGAAATCACCCCATAACAGCCAAGAGATAGTTGTTTGTTGAGCACTATCACACAACTGGTGCCAGAGTTCTTTCCTATGCTCAACAGTATTGAATGCATAAATAATAATCATACAGCATGCCAATGAAGTGTGTCTACAAGTTACCTTGACATGAATAAATTGGGCTGAACTTTTCAGGAATGTGACTTGATAACATGTGTCATCCCACAACAACCATACTCTTTCATTTCTAGCATGAGTATAGTTGTGGAGACTTAGCCAAGTTGGTGCTATTTTCTTGGTAATTTTTGGAGCTTTATTCTCTTTGACTCTTGTTTCCACTATCCCAGCAAGTTTTTGTAACCACCCGTTTGGTCGTTATAGTTCTTCCAGCGTTTTCGCCTATTCTCGAGCATTGATTAGCTCGTTTTTGACCCGAGGGGACCGCTGATATGCTTCCCGAGGTGCCTAGAACGAATTCGGGCAACTTTGGTGAAAATATAGTCTTAAAGTGAAAAATGATTGACCCAAAGTTGACTTTTGGTCAAACGGACCTTTTTCGGAATTCCATCGATTTCGAGAGGTCCGGATGGTTGTTTAGAATCTGTATGGGTATTTGGTTCGGTTCCGAATGCACCCGGATGCATTTCGGCCTCGGGGGTGACTCGGTCAACGAGGCCTCCGTTGTAAATTTCGAGACCACGAGCGCGTTCACAGCGTAATTTTGTATGGGTCTGTGTGTTTTATTTGTGAGCAGATGGCCTCGAAAATAACCCGAGATTTTAATTGGAGATTTAGGAATTTTGGGGATTTCTGGTGTCTGGTGCCCGCAACGGCGGCACCAAAGCCACCCCAGCGGCACTGCTATGGCGGTGTGATAACCGCTAGAGCGGCCATATGTGATGTTGGCCGAACCGATGTGGCGGTAACGCCGCCGTAGCGGCATTCCCACTGCTGCGGTGGTGACGGGCAGTTATATTTCATTAAATGTGTCTTAAATAAGTCTTAGACCCTCATTATTTCATATCTCGATATTGGAGCTTACAGAAACTGTTCTTGGAGATAATTTGAAGAAATTCTTGGAGGTAAACTTTGCCTAATCCTTTACTCTTCCTAAATCACAATCATCTTAGATTTTTTCCTTCCCTTTAACAATCCCTTAGAGATGGAATTTGAGAGAGGGTTTTGGAAGAACATTTCCCTAGATTATAAATAATAAATTGGTAATGTTCATGATAGATATTGAATAATCTAAGATTATTAAGCCTTTATCTTCCACTTTTAACATTGAATTTCGGATTTAGAGACTTAGGGTTTACACCCAATTTGGGAGTTTTTGCTTGAAATCAGATTTAGGCCAATTCTTGAGTTAAATCAACAATTAGTGGTTGGGTTATGATCACCTAGTACTTAATTTGGTGTTTTGCCTGCGAATTTCCTGTTTTGCCCTTGTGGGCCCGTTTCTCCAATTTCTAGGGTTAAAATGGACCTAGTTGATATCATAGCAATCTTAGTATCATTCGTCATGATTTCTAATATAGAATTCGATTATGCTTAGACTACTTTGGTTCTGAGCTTCAGAGGAAGGGCAAAGCAAAAAAGTGGCTTGTTGGTGTTGCGGTTTAGCAGTCCAGGTAGGTTATGGTTTACCTTTAGTGAGACTTCATATAGTGAATCACATATTTAGATGATAATGTCAGAGACAGCATGTGAACCTTCGGGTATGAAATTGGGATGGATATTGCCTTAGGTTGGGCCCTTATGTGTGTTGCGACTAGCCACCCCGTTAAGTGTGCTTGATCGTTCCATTTTAGTGGTTGATGTCACGTGTAGTTGGTAGATATCGAGTTCTATCTTGTCGTCTTGATTTGGATAGAATTGACATACCCGTGATTGGTATGTGTACTTGGCTATATCGCTGGCGTACCCACTGTTGGTACCTGATTTATTGAGATATGTTGGCATACCCACTGTTGGTATTGTGATGTGATACTTGTTGGCATAACCCGTTGTGGTACTTGTGATATTTAACTTGATCGATTTACATATGCATTCTCTCATATTCATGCATGGCCGATACCTGGTGATGATCTAGTATCGTTGATTGAGCGAAACTGATATTTGATAAATCTTTTACCTGAGTGATTGTAAAAAGGCCGATGTCCGAAGATCCATTCCGGAATCATCGATTATATGAAACTGATATTTTAATGAACTCTTTTACTTGAGTGATTGTGAGAAGGCCGATGTCCGAGGTTCAATTCCGGAATCGTTGATTGTGTGAAATTGATATTGACAGACTCTTTTACTTGAGTGACTGTGAGATGGTCGATGTTCGATGAGCTATTCCTGCATCATTGTTGCATGGTCGATTATGATGTTATTCCGGAATCGTTGTTAGTGCATGGACTCCGCGGGTCCCCCGGTAGTGAAAGCGGTGAGACTCCCACTGTGACCGCGGTAGCCAGGGTCCCGTCTGTTGGGAAAAGATTCGGGACGGGTGGCACTTAGACTTCGCGAGTCACGCTGGGTTGTGCTACTGAGACGTCGATATTTCCGTCCGGAGTACATGTGTACACCTCATTTGCATGGCATGGCATCACATTCATACTATTATTGCACTGCATTGCATTATGACTTGATTGAGATGTTGTGATTATTGGATTGTGATGTTTCTGTTATGATGATGGATCGTGATGATTCTATTGTGGTGATTGGATTGGATCGGATACGTTCGGACTTGACATATTTGGGTTAGATGCTTACGTAGGCGATGATGGATATCTGGTTGTGATTATATTGTCTTATACTTGCTAGATTCCTTGTTTATCTGCTTTATCTTCTGAATTGTATCTTCTGAATTGTGTTAAATATACTTAGTCGGCCGATGATGCCTACCGATCTTCAAGGATTGTCTTGACTGCGCTTTGCGTTCTTTTTATGAATGCGAGTACCGGATCGGATCTCTCTCGACCCCCGTGGTCGATCGACTCTTCAGCTTCCACTCGAGTTTTCCAGGGTGAGCATCGCGTCCGCTGACCTTGAAGACTCTCCTATTACTTATATCTTGCTTTCCATTCTGAGACATGATTTGAGACTACTTATGTATTATTATTCAGACTTTTAATATTCGGATTTAGATGCTCTTGTATGACCAGACCAAATACTGGGTGGATTTCATTTACTTCCGCACTTGTTGGTATTATATTATATTATATTTGTGAGACTTATGTTATTTTACTTTCTTCCGCTATGTTTTATTATTTGTGAAGTTGAGTTAAGGGTTCGCCTACCGAGGTGGGAAAGGTAGGTGCCCGCACGACTCAGTGAAAATGGGTCGTGACAAGTTTATTCTCTGATCTTTCAGGTAGTTACTCAACTCTTTTTGCTTATACACTTTGTTGAGCTCCCTGATGTTCCACACCGGCCAATTCATTGACAAATGTGGAATCCTCCCCCTTCTCCTAGGAGTAATAGACTAGTTATCACTTGTTCACTCATTACCAGCTGATTACCAGTGTTCTTATCCCGATCCTGTATTACCTTAGATTTTCCTCTAGGTGATTGACCAGAAAGCACAACTTGTAACTGTTCTGATTATCAGCAAGTGGTGGTATAGGACTCTTAACTATACTTGTGTGAGGAACTGCATCACTACTCTGATGCAGAACTGGTTGTATTTGCGCCTGCTCCCCTTCAGCTTGCTGCACCAAATTTGAATTAGTTTCTAATGTTTGACCTGTCCCACCATTGCTAGAAGTTGGCTGACTTGGTGTTGTCTCAACAGGCTGCTCCTGGGCAGGTTTACTAACCCAAGTTTGAGCAAGCTGCTGCTGATTCCTCCTTCTCCTTCTTGGTCGAAATTGGGGAGGCACTGGCCTTACTTCAGGTGGACATTGGTGCCCTAGCTGTAAGCATTTTGTACATAAAATAGGTTTCCAATCATAGATGATATCCTGCTCAAATTCACTACCAAATGGGCCTAAGAATGCAATTTTTTCTGGTAGGGACTTAGTGATATTAACCTCTATTAGAATCCTAGCAAAGGAAATTCTACTCCTCTTTGCAGTACATGTATCAGCAAACAGTGGCTTACCAATAGCACTTGCTACCCTACCCAATGAATCATCACTCCAATAGCTGACAGGCAGATTTGGGAATTTTATCCACAGAGGGATCTCAGAGAGAAATTCCTCATTGAAGTAAAAGTATGGTTTCCACATCTTGAGGATGATAGGCTTGTTGTAATGGTACACGGCCCCGCAACTAGTACCTCATTCGGATCATCCATATCTTGAAATTTAACAACATAGTAACCATTCTCATGAAGATATAGATCTGGCTCAGCAATAGTAGGCCACATCTAATTAATATATCTAGCCATCTGTCTATAGCCTGGGTTCTTACCAACTACATAAGCAATTAATGAGCATTTCCACTTTTGTGCTTCAGATTCTACCTCTTGCTTATCCAATTTCACCACAACTTTCCCAACGACAATCTCAGGTGGGATATATTTCAGAGCTAGTCCATTTTGTGCTACTCTATTACCAGCAAATAAATTGGTCCATGGTGCTTTGGGTAATGGAATAGTATAATCTACCTGAGTAGTGGCTGCTGCATTTATCTTCGGGGCAGATCCCAACTGGTCTGCTTGATTGTTCTCTGGCTGATTAGATATAGAAATCAGTGACGGTACTGAGACAGCAACCTCGCCTAAATCCTTCACTGGTGGCGTTTGAGAACTCGATTGGGAAACATTGGACATATGCAACAGTTTAGCTGCTCATCGCGAAGTTTCCGCTTGTACATCTTTGCCAGAAAGTATGGTTATGTTTGTCATAGCAGGGGTAACAACTTCCTGCTTAATCACCGGCGCTGGGGTTTGATTATAGTATCTAGCACTTACTGAGCTTCCTATGGTGATGATAGGTATCTTTCGTGGTCTGCCTCGCCTGCCTTTCCCTTTTCCGGCCATTTTCCACCGGTCGGCGCACGTTATCAGTACCTACGTCGACGGCTCGAAGAGAGAGAAAGTTTTTTTTTGTCAAAGCTGGTCTCAATTTTAATTATGAGAATGTAAACTTTTTTTTTTTTTTTTTGGTAAAGTAACTTGTATTTCAATATTATATGTAGTAAGTATGTATATATGTATGTACATGCATGTGTGTATATTTAAGTTTCACTTCTCTCTTATTCTGTTTTATTTATATAAATAAACAAGTTTTGGTTGTCACTAATGGAATAATTCTTAAATTGTAATAAAATTCATTTTTAAAAATTTGCCTCTATTTTCAATTGTTTTTGCATTACATGCATATAAATATATATATAAAGTTATTATGACATGTTAGTTTTCACTTGTATAAATAAATATTAAACTTTTTCTTTTTTTTTGAAACTGATAAAGTTTTGATTATTTTTAATAAAGCTAATTTATTTTATTTTAGAACATCATTAACTTATAGACTCAATTAGTATTTCTCACTTTTTTCTTCGCCTAGAACTAAAAGATAATATTTATTTTTTATAAGAAATTTGTTATACATAAATTTAGAAAATGAAAAATATCATGATTAAAAATGTAAAAAAAAGAAGACAAAAAATGATAATGTAAGGGTAAAATAGGCATTTAAAAGAGTCAATTAGTATAAAAGTGGGAGAATGTCTATTCTTCAAAGTTGAGGGGGGAGTTTGATTTTTAACACATATTTGGAGGTGTAAATGATTTTCACCCAAAAAAGATTAGATATTTCGTGACTGAAAAAGAACTCACTTGATTAACTGATTAGAGTTTGAAAAAATTAACCAAATAGTTAGTTTAATATATAACCAAATAATATTTTAATAATAATTTTTTAAAAGAAAAAGTATTGATGTCCGAACCGGCTCATAACCATCCGAATTAGTGCTGAAATATTAAATGTAGGAGTAGTTTTTTTATTTTACACGCCGCTTAAGAAATATTTTCTCCGGATCAAAAAGAGTGTCCACTTAGTTATTTGCAAATCCTTAAGAAAATACTAACTCCTAGAAAAATAAATAGGTAATTTGACTAAATTGTCCCTAATTAAATAGGTATTGGGATTTGATCACATAGCACTCAATAGGGGCAAATCTGAAAAAATAAGGTTAATTCTTTCTCGATTTGATAAGTGGACACTCTTTTTCACCCAAGAAAAACAGGCTAAGTGGACATTCTTTTTTATCTGCAGCGAGTATTAATTACCAAGGGTATTTGACCTACTTTGCTCTTATATGTCTAAATTATAATCTCTCTTCATTAAATGACTATTTTATTTACGTGTAATCTCTATGAATGACAAAATTTTACTATGGATAAAATAGAGAAAAATTAATTAATTATGTCTTGAACTTCTAAAATGACAAATAATTGAGATAACTATTTTTAGTATTCATGACAGATAATTTGAGACAGAGGGAGTACCTAAGAAGCTAAACTCGGTGTTTTTGTATGGACCATATATCTTACTTCGCAACAAGACAAAGTGGACGTATATGGCATTTTTATTGGTCAAAAAATTACATTATGCATTTTTCCCTACAAACGTTCTGTTGAAAATCTCTTTCTGATGGAAAGTCATACAAAATAATTTTCACGATCCATCAGAAATTAGCGTATTTTTCGTATAAAAAATGGTTTTACGAACAACCGGTCAAAAGTTCTTTAAAATTTAACTCGTTGGTAACATTTCGAAAATTCCTTTTTTTTTTTTTTAGTAGTATAGCGCAGCATTTCCAGGTGGACTATCCATCCTCGTCCTGAGAAGGGGTAAAATTTCATTTCGACAGCGACAATTTTTTTTTTTTTTTTTTTGGTTTCTCACCCAATGTCCAGTACCCTCATTAAAGCCTGATTATATTCGGATTCGCGCCGCGTAGGACTCTATTCGGGGGGCAGCACTCCCTACCAAAAAATTTTCTATACCCAGGGCTCGAACCCGAAATCTCTGATTAAGAGAGGAGCAGCCCCACCCGCTAGACCACATCCTTTGATGGTGACAAAGACTCTTTTTTTTTTTTTTTTTTTTTTTTTTTGTAACACTGTAAATAATACTATTGGCAAACAAAAGAACAACTTAAACAACAACATACATAGTATAATCCCAGCAGGTGAGGTCTAAATCGTCTGTTGAAATGTTTAAATGAGAATTTTGATAAGTTTTCTCTCTCTTCGCTCTGGGCGCATGTTAGCATAACCTGCGCCTCCAAGATCGGCCATGGCCAAAGGGCGGGGACGAGGGAGAGGACGACCAAGGAAAGAGCCTCTCACGGCGTTTGGTAGGTCTGCTGAGCCAATAACACAAGCGGTGAACCAGAATCGAGGGAAGCAGGTGGTAACTGCTACCTCGGCAATGGACCAAAATTCAACAAGTAAAAAGGGGCAATCGGAGAAGACGCCAGTAATGATTGAAGGGAGTTCGGCAGCTAGTTCCTCCAAGGGGACTGCACGAACCCTAGAAATGGGTACGGTGACCCCACAAGCTACAGTACCGACTAGGACAGAGATAACCCCAATCGCAACAAACCTAACTCCTGTGACAACTGAGCAAGAAGTGGCTGTACCAGAGCAGGAGCAACCACCCCCACAAAGAGGATGGACGAATCTATTTGCTGGCAATCGTAGTGCGAAAAATGGTATGGCGTTATCTTTTATCCCACCTGAAATTGTAAATGGCAAAGTTGTGGTTAAGATGGTGCAAGCTGAAATTGAACAACAAATTGAAAAATGAAGTAGGGCATTAATCGTGTATATGGTAGGGAAAACTCCAGGATACAATTTTATGAAGAGATTCATAGGGCAAACATGGGCATTAGTGAGTGAACCAGCGGTCTATTACCATGATGGTGGATATTACATTGTTCGGTTTCAATCAAAAGATGAGATGAATGAAATCCTATACTCAGGGCCATATTCTATTAATAATAAACCTCTGATTATCAAGCCCTGGACCCCAGATTTTGACCTCAATGATGAGTTCTTGACAGAGATACCATTGTGGGTTACATTCCCTAAGCTGCCAATGAGTTTTTGGAGTTGCCCTGCGTTGAGTAGATTGGCTAGTGCCATTGGGATTCCTCTGTATGCAGACGAATGTACAACTAAATAGACCAGAGTATCATATGCTAGAATGTTGATCCAAGCAAATGTTACTAAGCCACTACCTGATGCAGTCACCATTTATGATACAAATGGAAGAGAACTTGAACAAGTTATAGAGTACGACTGGAAGCCGGAATATTGTGAAGCCTGTCACCAAATTGGCCATGTATGCAGACCTAAACAAAGAAGATAACCCTCAGCATTATGAGCAACCTCGAAGAAGAAGAACAAAAGAATGCAACAACCAAATCTTTGCCGGGCAACCCCACGGCTAGGCCTAAGGCACCTGAGCAAACAAAGGTGCCAGTACAAAATAGATTTGCTCAAATGTGGAAAGCTAAGGATGGAGAAATTGATAGGCAAGGACCAGAGGTAGGAGCAAGCAAAGACCAACCCTTAACCTGAGAGACAACTGAGTGGAGCATCCGTCCAGCCTACTCCTTAATAACAGTTAATGGTGGAAAATGCACAGCACCAAACCTTGAATGAGATACAAGTGAACAAACAGACCCAGCAGGAGCAACAACCTCCTTTACAACCTGCACCAATTCAACAGATGCCAATTGAGTCATCAAGTGATCAGACTACAGTACGAATTGACCAGGGGAATGGAAGAAATATGACAAGTCCTGTGCTCACCTGCCCAGAGGAGTTTCCTGAATTATCAGCAGCAACAACCAAGCCAAGGAAAGGTGAAGGGAAAGGGGGTCAGGTGAGGATACTAACTAACCCATTGAGAAGTGGGAACCAAATTATTTCTCCATGACTTGGCTAGTGTGGAATGTTAGGGGGATAAATAAGAGATATAAACAAAGAGAATTAGTGGTTTACATGAGGAAAAGAAACATCAAATTAGTCGATTCATTGAAACAAGAGTTAAGGAAAATAAAGTAAAACGGTGAGTAGTGCCATTCTGCAAGGATGGGGGATACAATGTAATTATCAACAAGCCCATAATGGGAGACTCTGGCTAGTATGGGATACTACTATGTTTGTGGTGGATATACTCAAGGTTAAGGCACAACTTATTCATGCAAAGGTGACAGACAGACACTCAGCTTTTGAAGCTGTGTTTACACTGGTGTATGGATATAATTCACTGGAACAAAGAAGGACACTCTGGAGCAGTCTAAATGGACTTGGCCAAGGTATCCATATCCCTTGGATAGTTAGTGGTGACTTCAATGCCATGCTATACCCCCAAGATAGATTATTTGGCAATCCCCTAACTTCAAATGCGCTTAAAGATTTTAATGAGAGTGTGCATCATTTACTGCTGAATGAACTGCCTTGGAAAGGAGACTATTACACATGGACTAACAAGCAACAAGGGGTAGACAGAGTATGTAGTCGACTAGATAGAACATTGGGAAATGACTTATGGATGCTACAATGGGGCCACATACACACTGAATATGACATGCCATTGTTCTCTGATCATAATCCTATGCTCATCACTATAAAGACATCTAACTGGGCACCTAAAACCCCTTTTAGGTTCTTTAATGTATGGGCTGAACATGAAAAGTTCAATACTATTGTCACTAATGGATGGCACACTCAGTTCAGTGGTGAGACTATGAAGAATATATGGCTGAAACTGAAAAATCTCAGAACAGGGTTCAAGGAACTAAATGCTGCTGAATTTAAGGGAATTACTCACAAAATAGAGAAAGCAAGATATGAACTCAAAGCTGTGCAGGAAGCAATGAGGATTCAGTATTCAGACCAGATGCAAACTCAGGAGCAAAACCTCATCCAACAATTAGAGAAATGGCTACTTATGGAGGAGAGTGCAATGAGGCAGAAATCAAGGATACAATGGATGAAATTAGGGGATCAAAATACGAAATACTTTACAGCTGTGGTAAAGGAAAGGGCCACTAAGAAACATATATGGGAGCTTCAATCACTGAGTGGTACTAAGCTAACCACACCTGCTGCTATTCAAGAAGAAATTATCAACTTTTACAAAAGGCTAATGGGCTCAGCTGCAGATACATTGCCAGTAGTGAACAGAACTATTTTGCAACAAGGTCCCCAACTGAATCATGATTAGAAAATGCTACTATGTGCAGAAATCACAGAACTTGAAATCAAAGAAAGCCTTTGATCTATCGGTGAGGACAAATCTCCTGGGGTGGATGGATATAATGGCTGTTTCTTTAAGAGGGCTTGGGAGTTTGTTAAAGGAGACATCATCCAAGCGGTTAAGGAGTTTTTTGAGACAAGAAAACTGTACAGAGCTATAAATTGCACTGCTATAACACTTATACCAAAAGGCTCGAGTGTCCGAGTATGTGAAAGAATTCGGCGGTTGCTCGCTCGTACGCTCCGTACAAGATTATCTCAAAGCTGCTAGCTACCAGATTACAAAAAGTCATATCCTCAATTATATGCAATACTCAGGTAGGATTCATTCCAGGCAGACAGATTGCTGATAATGTGATCCTAGACCATGAACTGGTCAAGGGGTATACTAGAAAAAACACCTCCCCTAGGTGTATGATTAAGATTGACCTAAAGAAGGCCTATGACTCAGTGGAATGGATATATCTTGAACAAGTTATGGAGGGACTTGGGTTTCCTCAGAAGTTCATGAGGTGGACTTTGGAGTGTGTAAAGACAGTTAACTACTCAATCATTATCAATGGTGAGCCTACCCCTGCTTTTGATGCTGCAAAGAGGCTTCGACAAGGGGACCCCATATCCCCTTTTCTGTTTGCCATTGCCATGGGATACCTAAGTAGGGGATTGAACTCATTGAAAAATCACTCAGGCTTCAAAAACCACCCCAGATGTGCAAAACTAGTTATAACTCACCTTAGTTTTGCTGACGATCTGTTACTATTTGCTAAGGGTGATCTAGAGTCAATTGCGGCTTTAAACCAAGTATTTGAAATGTTTTCTACTTCCTCTGGTCTGCAAGGTAATATGGAAAAGAGTTCTGTCTATTTTGGAGGTGTGCAGTAAGATATAAGAGAGAAAATACTCCAACAGTTGGGATTTGGGCAAGGAGAAATGCTATTCAGGTACCTGGGAATCCCTTTATCCACCAAGAAGATGTCCATATCACAATGGCAGCCACTCATTACTAAAATGGTTGCTAGAATATCTTCTTGGACTACAAAGCAACTCTCATATGCAGGCAGAATTCAGCTTGTGCAGTCAGTTTTATTTGGTATTCGAGGCTTTAAGGCACAACTCTTTCAAATCCCCTCTAAGGTAATGAAAGCTATTGAGGCTCACTGTAGGAGTTATGTGTGGTCAGGGATGAATACTATTACGAAAAAGGCCTTAGTGGCATGGGACAGACTTTGTACCCCCAAATGTGTAGGAGGCTTGAACGATTAATTTACACGTGTGGAACAAAGTCGCTCTCCTTAAAAGTTCAGGACTTTAAGGCCCACAAACGGATAAAATGTGGATTAAATGGGTGCATATGTACTACTTAAAAAATCAACAGCTGGAAAATTTTACCATGCCTAAGCAGGCAAGCTGGATGATAAGAAAGATCTTGGTACACAAACTACTTGGAATGAACTACAGCAACCACTTCAAGTTGGCAAGAGTATAGTAAGACAAATATATCTACAGCTTTTGGAATATAATGTGAGAGTGCCATGGAAATGCATGATGTTCAGGAATGTAGCAAGGCCTAAAGCTATTTTCACGTTGTGGCTCCATATTCAAGATAGACTCCTTACAAAAGAGAGACTGATTGCATGGGATATGGACATTGAACCTAAATGCATATTCTGCGATGCATTCCTGGAAACTAGAGATCATTTGTTTGTGATGTGCCCCTTTGCATGCTCCATGTGGACTAGACTATTTGGTTGGATACAGAAAGATCATCCAGGACCTGTAAACTGGAACACTCACCTGCAGACTGCAGTGGATAATCAAAAGTAGCAAGGGGAAATCTCAAGCTGCGCAAGTGGTGAAAATGGTTTATACAGAGGGTGTCCATGCCATATGGATAGAGAGAAATCAAAGACAATTTGAGCAAGTGAGCAGATCTGTGGAAGTAGTAGCAAAGGAAGTGGCAGTTACTCGTAACATCAGGGCACCACCTGCTATTCAGCAACTCCTAAGACAGTACATCTTCTAGCTACTAGATAGGATCCTATAGTCTCTGTGTTCTCCTGCTAAGACCTCAATAGTTTGCACCTTCTATGATATTGGAGGTCTGCGCTAGTATTCCCCATCTTAGCGGGATATGGTTAGGTGCTTTTTTTAGACTTGAGGCAATGTGTTATGTCTAGCTGTGGTATTGTAATGATCACTTTTGGCAATTAATAAAGCTAAGTTAATTACCAAAAAAAAAAAAAAGAATAACTGAAAGAGCAGCTAACTCGCAACTACCTTCCAGCAAGCAGAAAGACCTCTTTTATTCCCCTAATAAATACAATAATGGTATGGTCCCGGCCAGAAGGATCGTACAGATTAATTATGATCAAGACCCAACTCCATTAAACTCACTCACTAATTAAAGCAGGCTGTTGGGAAAATAATGGATATCTGCAAGCTACACAAGTTAATGTATACTCCCCTCCAATTTATTGTCACATAGTTTGATTGAACACGAAATTTAAGAAAAAAATGAAAACTTTTGAAACTTATGATTTTAAGCATTCCATAACATTTGTGTGGCCATAAAAGTTTCTCATTAAGGATGTGATTGGTAAGGAGGAAAATGTTTTCTAATTCCATTTTTGGTTAGCCAAAATATTTTGAAAAACATTTTATCTAGAAAAACAATTTTTTTTTTTAAATAAGGAAAATGTCTTTTCTCGTAAGAAGTAGAAAAAATAAGTTTCATAAGTGACATTTCAAACGCATTGTCTTCTCCCCACCCCCAAAACACCCCCAAGCCCCACTCCTTGACCACGCCGCCACCCCCGACCCAGACTCTCCACCCCATCCACCCTTGTAGTCAGAGGCGGAGCTATAGTGCAACATGGGGGTTCGGACGAACCCAGCAATTTTTGTATAAATCCTGTATTAGTAGTAGAAAATCCAATGAATTAATATTTATATACTACGTGCGAACCCACTACAAATATAGTGGTTGGCTCAGAGGTGTGAAAGTGGCAAGCAAAAACCCTTTGTTCTCTATGAGCTGTGGGTGGGGAGGTGCATCAGTACGTAAGTTATTTTCTTTTTTCTATAATGTAGATTCTTTTTTTAGACTATTTTATAAAACAAAACATAAAGTTGATAATCAACCCTATTTTAATTTAAAAAGTAGCTCATTTTAATCAACCCATTTTTAATTTAAAAAGTAGCTAATTTTACTAGTAGAAAAATAGCTCATTAATCAGGCTGACACCGAAAAAACTACATTAGAAAAACGAACCGAACAAAACTAATTCGGTTTGGTGTTGGTACACACATTCGAATATCCGAAAATCGAAGAACCAAACCGAAGTTTGAAAAAAAAAGGAGTCGTACGTCCACCTGCACTTGTTCGTTTGGCGGCTATTATACATTAGCTTGATGTTGTTGTCCTGGCTTAAAATTTCGAACCAACAAACCTCAAATCTTGGCTCCGCCTTTGCTTGTAGTATTTTCCTAGATTATATATAAATCCACAATGTTATTTTGCTTTCTCATGCAAGAAAAATCACTTATTATTCAGAAAAATATTTTTGAGGAGAACATTGTTTATGAGAAACATTTCCTTCGTACCAAACACATCCTCAGAATAAAATGAAAAAATAAAATTATTTTTAAATTTAGAAAGCTATTATCTTTTTGAAGGATTAAAAAGAAAATACTGCCACGTAAACCGGAACGAAAGGAGTAATAAATACATGATGAACAGTTGCTCTCAAGACAATCAGCTCCAAAGAAAAATAACTTGACTAACAAAACAAGAGAGCTATAGTTATATGGAAAATTACCAATATGAGAAGAAGCCCAGAGTTCTCTGCCTCCATGGCCATGGAAGCAGTGCTGAAATATTGAAGAAAGAATTGGTTCTTGGTTGGCCAGAAACTGTTCTTGAAGAGCTAGATCTGGTGTTCTTGAATGGACCTTTTTTACTTCAAGAAAAAGTGGATGTTCATGGCATTTTTCATCCACCTTACTATGAATGGTTCCAAGCTGATAAGGTTCTCTCTCAACTATTCCTCTCCTTTATTGATACACTAGAATAAAACTAAAATTAGGTGTAAACTTCGTTGCTAATCTCTCGCTAAATTCGACGCTATTCTATTGCTAAATAAAATTAGCGAGGGATTTTATTGTTTAGCTATAAAATCTGTCCGTCGCTAATTCAATTTTCTTACTAGAGATACTTTCTATTGGATGTCCATGCTCATGAAGGGTGATTGTAAGCACTTTGTTTAGGGACCATAGACCATAGACCACTAATTCTGTGAGATAGTGGCGTAGCCAGAACTTTTGGCAAGCGATATCGATATATATTAGGTAAACTTCTTCATTGAAAAGTGTCATATTAAAAGAAAGATTATTCACATCATATTAATAAAACACTATAGAAGCATCTCAACGTGTTTTGACTTCTTTTTTTTTTACATTTATTGATAACAATTGTTAAAATATGAAACAGAGCTGTGGCTTAATAGTTTAGGACATTCTTGCTCCAGAGATTGATTAGAAATCATACAACTTTTATTATTATTTGCTACTGAAGTTCAAATATCTTAAAATCATATGCCAAGGTTGGAGCTCGAATCCCAAATCTAACTTCCCAAAATGAAGCACTTGCATAGGGTATATACTTATTGCCATCGGGTGTTTATGACAATTCAGTGAAGTTAACCTTAGCAGTTAAAAATTAAAGTGAAAATATTTGTTACTTTACCACGTTCTAGTGATAAATATGTATGTAAAAAGACACTTCCTGCATTGAAGGGGGATATTATGCATGAATTTGCATTTCTTGTGTAAAAGATGAAAATTCTAATTAATTCATTGAGTTTGTGATGGTGAATATTTTAATTCTAAATCTTCCACTGGTTTGGTATTACAAGATATCTTGTAGGACTTCAAAATTTTTTACAAATTTGAAGAATGTGTTCAATATGTAGAAGCTAACATGGAGAAGTATGGACCATTTGATGGTGTTCTAGGTTTCTCTCAGGTAACTGTATATTACTATTCCCTTTTTGGATTCTTAGATTAATTAATCAAAATATTCATTCTATAATTACTTTATGTAGTTTTTGTCCTCTGTTTAGGGAGCAATTTTAACTGCATCAATGCCTGGAATGCAAAGGGAAAGAGTGGCTCTGACTAAAGTCCCAAAAATAAAATTTGTGATCATAATATCAGGGGCTAAATTTGGAGGGATTCAATTTGGATGCCCAAGTCTTGCTGCTAATGCATTTTCATCTCCAATTGAGTGTCCATCTCTGCGCTTCATAGGTACTTTCCATGGCCATTATTCCATTAACTAATAATTGGCCATCACATTTTCCTTTTTTTGCTCCGTCAGTGGGGGAGGTAGCATGTAACATATGAATTCATCTGAATTTAATAGTTGTGGTTCACATCCTAATATAGGTATTAAAAAATCGCTAAGCAAGTAAAAAGAAAAAAAGTTTGAAGCTCAGTAAATCAAATATGTTGTGGTAGGATCTCGAACTCGAACTCAAAAGGTTCAATCCCGGAGTTGCCTCTGTCAACTCCATATCTCCTTGTTATTTGAGTTGGGATTGAAACAACCTGGTGTCATGCGGAAACTATATACATATATCGAGTAAATATTATTAATTGTGGTGTCTCTCCTTCAATAAAAAGAAAAATCCAAATAAGATAAGTAAATCAAGTCAAACTCTAACAATTTGGGTGTTCTGCCACTCCAACAAATTAAATAGCAAAAAATTTACTAAGAAACAAATATTATTTGGTGAAAAAAATATATACATATATCGAGTAAATATTACTAACTTGACACGGAGTTTATTTAAGGAATGAAGAATATTTTACAACAGTTTGTAAGTTGGATATCCATTTGAAATTTGTCAAAATTTAGTAGGTTTCGATAATGAAAAGTTGATTTTCCCATTTGATACGATTTTGTAGGAAAGTTAGATTATGTTCGGCTATTTTATTTTAAAAAATAAAATTGAAGGGACTTTTATATTAGTTTTGTAACATTAATGATCATTTAAGTAATTAACTCGTTTCTAATTTAAAAGATATCCTTCTTTGTTCTGGTATGTGTTAAATAGGTGAGAAGGAAATCCAAAAGCCAAATGAAGAAGAACTTGTGAAGTGCTTCGTGAATCCTGTTGTGATTCATCACCCAGAGGGCCACAAAGTACCAAACCTAGGTAATTCATTAAATTCCTGGAAACAAAAAGAAATTAAGAGTTAATTACTTGGATAATCATCCATATTATAGAAATGACTTAGTAAGCTTTTATTATTTATACCAACAAATTCCTTCATAAAAAACTCCTACATGGAAGAAATTAAAAAATAATATAAATGGTTCCCCAAGCTTGAAAGTAAATCTAAAATTGTCCTATAAATATTTATCTGAATTAAGCATTTTATATCTCCTGTTAATATATAATTCTTTTACTTGAAAGCACCGACTGCTATATATGTAGGTGACATTTTGCAAAATCATTCACTTTCTTTACTACTATTAATAAGTTTGAAAGTTATGTAAACTACAAATATTGATATTGAAATTCGATACTAACACTTTCTCCATTTAATTTTATGTTACCAAATTAAGATAACTATAGACAATTACATGTTATTGTAGTTTATCTTAGTCAGATTGTGCAAAATAGTTGTCCAGATTTTCATCATTTTCCGTGTTTATGTTTCAGATGCTGGAAGCATGAAAACTGTGATATTATTCATAAACAAGGTGAAGAAAATCAAAGTGCCATTGCAGGGGAACTCCAATTTGTAACTCTTTCTTCTCCAAAGAGTTAGCAAATGTACTTGTGATTTGTGAATTATATTAAAATTTAAATCCATTTCGTTGAAGACAAATTAATAAACGTCAATTTGAATTGGCTTTTCACATTTTGATGTATTTGAGTGTGAGTTCTTTGCTTAAAAGACATAATTTTCTATGGTGTAGTTTAATTGGTCATAACACTTTATTTACATCTTTTTGGTATATCAACGGATATTTTTTATAGGGAGTTATGTGTAATTGTTTTATAAGTGACTTTTTCTCTATATATTCTTATTATACCACAAGTAGATAACATTTTAATGCGAAGCTACAAATCTGACCGCTCAGGCAAAAATATTTACATTCGCTAGCCAATATACATATTAGGTGTGTACATGGACCGGGTTGGTTCGGGTTTTTTAACTATCAAACCAAACCAATTGCATCAAGTTTTAAATCTATAAACCAAACCAAACCAACAAAAGTCGGGTTTTTTGAGTTGCTCGGGTTTTTCGGATTTTTTTCGGCAAAGTCTTCATACAAAACATATAACTTGTACTTCAAATATTTCTTTAGTACTAGTAAGATACAACTACCTAATTAAGATATTATTTAAGAAAATAACACAAAATGTGAGATGAGAGACGACATTGTACTAAAATATTCAACAACAAAAAAGTAATGAGAAAATCGCATAAAATAAAATGATCATAATCTAAAAGTATTAAGTCATGCTATAATAAATACAGCCAATTTATAAGGTATATAGAAAATGATCATACTCTAAAAGTACTAAGTCCATGCTAAAATAAGTAAGTCTAATAAGTATTAATTACATGACTAGATATTAAAGAAAAAATAGCATATAGTTATGTATTTTCACTATTTTAGAATTGATTTCTTTTGTTAGCATTAGTTTTTTTTTTTTTTGTCATTCCTAGTATTTTTATTTTAGCATTATTATGAATTTGATTTTTTGTTGAGTTACTAACATATATATAGCTATAAATCTTATTGGATTATTGAAAGAATTCTAAATCAGAAACTTGAAATAATATATTAAAAGACAAAAAACTATGAAAAAGTTTAAGAAATATTTATAAATTACATTATAAATAAACATTTTTGTGTATAAAATATTTTTGAAATTTTATATATGTAATGTCGGGTTGGTTTGGTTCGGTTTGACTTTTTTAGGTTAAAACCAAACCAAACCAATGGCGGTCGGGTTTTTCTTTAAAAAATTAAACCAAGTCAAACCAAATCACTAGTCGAATTTTTTACTCGGATTATCGATTTAGTGCGGTCTGTGATTCCTTTGTACGCACTGCAATGCAATATATTCCTATCATGCACACTTTATATATTGGGCTTTAGTGTTAATAATCCTCTGGGTTTCGTATTGGATTGGAGTGGGCTCATACAGGGCCGTTACAGGGTCATTTGCACGATTGTTTTCAAAGGCACTGGTCTTTAATTGTTGGCCTTCACTAAAAATCACTTGGTTTTCTGGTTCGAACCCCCGTTCAGTAATTTATTTATTTTTTTTAACAAAATTTCAAGGTAGAGTTTGGATTCGCAAAGCTACCTCAGGCAGAGTTTCAAAGGTGAAGGCAAAACTGCGCATTCGAACTAATTTTTTTTTTTACTTAGTCGAATTTTACAAAACACTGTACGCCCAGAAGCTACTTTTTTTTGTTTTTTATTACGAATAACTTTTAATTTTGGATAAAATTTGCCTTAAGGCCTAACTTTTGCTCGAATAGGCCTAACTTTGCTACAAACCTCTACCCTGTGATTTTTTTTTTTTTACTTAGGTGGGGTTCGAACCTAGAACCTCAGGATATTAGGCGAGGGTCAAAAATTAAAGATCACAAATTTGAGTGACAAAAATTAAAGACCAATGCCTTTGAAGCACAATCCGCACAAAAAAAAAAATGCCATTAGACGTGTGACTTCAATTAGTATGTGATTGGGGCTTGTACGGGATTTGAGTGGGCTCATACAGGCCCATTAGATGTGTCATTTCAATTAGTATGTGATTGGTGCTCATTAACATTTTTTTGCGCGGATTGCCCCTTGTTTTTAGGTGTCTTTAAATTTCCCTCTATATTTATAGTCTTTAAATTATACTTTTTTATTGTTGGTCTTTAATTTTTGCCCTTCGCACAACTTTGAGCTTTCACGCGAAATCGCGGTTCTAAGTTCGAACCCCCGCTCGAAATAAATTAAAAAAAAAATTGCAAGGCAAGGTTTGGATTCGACGTGTCACCCGGACGAGCATACTCTTGTTAAGGAATTACAAAGTTTATGCCGGACCGTACTGGTGCACTTATGGGAGAACTTGGCAAGTATCTAGGGTCAGAGCATAACTTTGATAATTCCTTCACAAGTTATCTTGGTACTACTTTTAATGGGAAACTTTATGCACGACCGCTAAACTTGTGAAGGAATTATCAAGTTATCTTGGACCCGACACATACTTATAACAGAGAAATCTTCCCATACGGCATAAAGTATCTTGGATCCAGAATCTTTAGTATTCGTACGCAAATTTATGTCGGTGGGGCATACTTTTAACGGGCAAACTTTTATGCCTAGGACCGGCGTAAACAGAAGGAATTATCAAAGTTATGCCGGACCGGCATACTTATGCCAAGTACGCCACAAGGCATAAGTATCTTAGGGTCAGCATAACTTGGTAATTCCTTCACACAATATGTTAGGTGGGAGCATGGCGAAATTTAAACTGCTGCTTCTGCAATTTTTTTAAAATTTTTACCTGTGTGGTTCTAACACGGAACCTATGGGTTTTAGCCGAAGGGTAAAATTTAAAGATTTCAAACATGAGGGGCGAAAATTTAAAGACCACCGAAAAGAAGGAATTACAGAATGCCCGCCGATTAACTCAATCGGCAGCCCCATTTAACATTTAAACTCAATATAAACTTATAAGTCACACAAATACAACTTTTTGAAATGGTAATTAAAAAAGATTATAACTACTTTCTAAAAATTACATAAATACAACTTATTCAAAATTTTAACTTTTTAATTACAAAAATACAACTTCTTACTAATACTTAATTTTTGGAGTTACTACTGTTAATGCATATCTACTTTTTATTTTCTCTTTCTCTCTCATCCCCCCCCCCCCTCCCCCCACCCAAAAATCTATGAAAAGGGCATGAGAGAGAATGTAATTTTTCAAAAAATAAAACAAAATCAACTTCAAATCCCATATTCCATCCACCGTTTTAAAAAGATTTTCTTTTCTTTCATTTCCTCCTCTTTATTCTTCTTTTTTTATTTTCACTCGATGACTGATGCAATTATTTTTTTGTGACTAAAAGAAATTATTTGAATATACTAATATTAAGAAAAGTACGTGAAAAGATATAATATATGGTATATGGTATAAGAAAAGTACATGAAAATATACCTAAAAAAGCATATGATATATTCAAATTGGAAAATTTAACTAAACAAATTGTAACAAAGTATTTGTGGATATAATAGTAGAAATTAGTATGTTTTAGTTTGTATATTATATATATAGTATATAATATAATGATACCTTTTGTGTATATAGTATATGATATTACTATATACCTGATGGCTCATATATAAATATATTACTATACGTGCCAACCAATTCTACTCTACAATAACATATATAGTATACAATATACAATATATAGATGGAATGATATATATATTTGTTCAAAAGATTTTGTATACATAAATATATAACATATACAATAATATACTTGTTAATGAATTAACTTTTTTTTTTGGATTAAAATTTATGAATTAGCTTGCTAGTAGATTGTGCTGGAGCTTTTTTAGGCAAGCAATTATTGTGTTTTATATGAATTTAATTATGTTATTACCAATATAGGGCATCTCCTTATTTTTACCTTTTTATTCATAACAATAATCTCCTTGTTTTTAGCTTTAAGTTGCATAATTTGTTTTATCTAAATTAGTTGTATATTATATATTTAGCTCTTATATATCTTGTATTTATGAAACTTTCGCTTTGTTTTTATCAATCCATTATTTTAACTTTTATTAGCCAGTCAAATAGTTAGGAGTAATTGTAGGATTTTGATTCTAATCACAATTTTTTAGCGGTTAGGATACGTACAGAATCTAATTACATCATTATCCTTTTAAACAGAGATACCTATATATCTCTTTATGTATATCTCTCCATCTCACACCGTTTTCTCAATCGATGAAATTTTACTCCAGATTTTTTTTTGTTCGATTTTCTCTGGTCAAGAAGGCTTCTCATAAGAGTACAAAGACATGCAGAGAAATAAGAATAAACCTATCCCTTTGGATGCTATGGATGACGATTTTGTGTCGGATTTTGAGGATTACACTGTTAACCCGAAATATGCAACTCCAATATCAGTTGTGAAGGTGTGTTCGACTTCAGTTGATCGAAGGAACAGGAATGTTTGAGCATTTTTTTGTCAGTCATAGTTCACTCGCACAAAGAGCACATTTGATAAGGGATCTGGTATAGACTGTCACAAAAAGGGGATTTGAAGCACCTATTATAGTAAAAAAAAAAATTGCACTCTCTATATTGTACCCATCAATTATGACTAAAAAGTGATTTTTACACCAGATATTCAGTCTTTATATACATTTTACACATCAATTATACCAAAAAAGTGATTTATACACCAGATATTCAGTCTTCATATCCATTTTACACATCAAATATACTAAGAAAGCACCTGTTATGATAAACAAAACATTACAGTCTTTTTATCCAATTTACACATCATTTATACCAAAACGTGATTTATACACCATATATTTAGTATGTATATCCATTTTAAACATCAATTATACCAAGAAGTCATTTATACACTAGATATTTAGTCCCTTTTAAACAGACATAAGCTATGATTTGAATTAATCAGGATGGCTGGCACCATTTACACAATCCCAAGAAAGAAATAAGTATATTGAGAATTTCCAGGTAGTGAAAATAATACCTTCTAATCAATCAAGCAAAGACATTTTTGTTTTTTCCCCTTATCTGTTATCTATTCAGAGGTTTTAGCGGATAAGTGAAAAAAAGGATATTTTAATACTATTTTAAGGCTATTTTATTTTAAACATGCTTCTAGGGCTACAAAAAGTAATGGCCTAGTGTATACATTTTTTTTTTCCCTTTTAGAAAAGTGGATAATCATGGAATTGTAGAAAATATATGAGGAATCCCCTCGTATATATACTTTTAAGCTTCCATTTACATGTGTCCTTCTTCCATTAAAAAAAAAAATAAAAAAAAATCGGCGGTGATACTTCACTTTCTCCCACCAAGGCATAACTCCAAACTGTCAAATATTTACTGGAACCAATGTTACGTCTACTATATGTTGGGTAAGCCAGCTCAATGGAACTCTTAATGTACTATGATATTACTCATTTTAGGTCAAGTCCGCACATTTTTTTTTAAAGCCTCACATCATTAAGAACAATTCAAAATATAATTGTAGCTTTTGTTTCTTTTCAACTATTAATATTAGATTTTGTTCGAACACTCAACAATCCCTTTCTCGAATTAAATTCCACATAACCCGTATACTCGTGAGTTTATTTGGAAATTAACTGTGTGTCATCTTCATCATCTGAGTATTTATCGCCATCAAAGCCCATAGGCTTTATTTTATGTGTGTAGTGTGTCTCCAATCTACGGATAAAGGTAATAAACAACCGCAAAAGGGGCAAAAGTAGTAAATCGGGCCCTATGCCACTTGTCTGCCAATTTTATACTCGTCTCGCCAAAACCTTGGATGCGATACTAGTTATTGCGCTAAATTTATTCAAAAATACTTTTAACATGGTGTGAATTCATTTTGAGTCAAGCTCGAGTTTTCTTCAACAATAAAAAACCTCACATTATTAAGAGCACTCATACACATCATTGTCACGACCCAAATCACGGTCATGAGGGCACCACACTATCCCCCTGGTGGGTGAACCCTTGCCTTAAACACATTCACTTTAAGGAAATACATGCGAAACGAAATAGAAATTATGCCAAGTCAATATATATATATATATATATATATATATATATATATATATATATATATATATATATATTAGCATAAGTGCGGAAATAACACAAAATACCATCCCAAAAGTTGGTCCGGACTAGTACAAGAGCTCTAACGTAAATACAACATCCGGAATACTAAGAATACAAGTCTCAAAAGTGCATAACTAAAGTCTGTCTATGAATCAAAAGACAAATAGTAATGGAGGAAATCTAGGGCTACAAAATCTGGCCAGTGGCTCACCCTAAATCTCAGATAAGAAGGGCCTCGGGTCACTCTTGAGGTCTCGAACAAGATCCTGGCTCAAACTCTGTAGTAAAAAAAAGGTGCAACAAGAGTAGTATGAGTACAACACTAGTACTCGTAGGCATCATAGGCAAACAACGATAAGATAACACATATAAATAGGAAGAAATCAACAAGTAGAGCAGAAAAGCAATCAGGTACAGTCATGAAGCATTTCAAGTATACACTACAAAAAAATGGGTAATTTGTGGAGGCTGAAAGTTGCAATTCGCAGGGGTTCTAGCCTCCTTAAGCAATTAGCGGAGGCTAAAACCCTCGCGAATTGCAACTTTCAACATCCACAAATTTCCTCTTTTTTTTTTTGTTTTTTTTTTTTTTTTTTGTAGTGATAAGATCAGATGAAGTGTATACAATGCCAGGTAGACAGTCAAGAGTAGATGAATGAATTTAGATGCCATACGATGCAAGGCACTGGCCAACTATCCATATCCGTACACACATGCTAAGGGCTATGCCTCAAAGTCATGATCCATGGGGGACCCGCAAAGTCCATGTACAATCCCTCGTTCTGGCAAATGACCTCGGCCACGAGCACTCTCTCACTCCGGTAAAGACTTTGGATCACGAGCACGCCCTCGCTCCGGTAAAGACCTCGGATCACGAGCACTCTATCTCTTTTACGCTCTCCGACATGACCTCGGAGGCTATCAATCACTTTTCTTACCATCACATTAATCATATATGGAAAAGGAATGTAGGACATGCGTAGAATCAATTTCATTAACAACTCAAATCATAGAGTAAATAAATACATGTCACGAATGCAAGTCACCACTCAATTCAACAATTTTATCCTTTCCTTTCCATGTAACAAGTGAGCTATCAAATGATAGAGATGAATGAATCAACAATCACACTTATCAGCAAATATGGAGACAAGCTCACTTAACAACATCCATACCGGACCAGTGGATTTATCACCACAACCATACCCGGAGGCCTAACATGTTTTCCCCATCAACATCTACCATTACATACGGTTCTCTAATCGGAGTCTAACAAGGGTAAGTCGTAACCTACGTCTAAGGCCGAGCGGGAACCACGAACAATCAGCCAAAGCCTTCCCTTTGTGTATAGCCTCTGAACGATCGAAATCTATCAAATAAGTACTCTATGTTAGATTACGAATCTAAGGGTACCCATACTGCTATACTTCTAAATTGAAACAAAAAGCGACCTTAAAAAGTGACCCCAGGCCCACGAGGAAAAAATTGAAATTTTATGGTAGGAACATGTTTACCCACAATTAAAATAGTTAAAATTCTAAGTTTCATGAAAATCTAACCCGAAATGTTCCTGCAACTCCGTTAATTATCAAAATTCCCAAATATAGAAAACCCTCAATTTCATGCCAAGGTTCTTGAGTTCAAATAGGAAATTCAACCTTAGGATTGGTTACCCATTGATTAAACGGAAAAGGGTCAAATATACCCCTGTACTATCGGAAAAGGGACAAATATACCCCTCATTATACTTTGGGTCCAAATATACCCTTGTCGTTATACTTTGGGTCCAAATATACCTCTGCCGTTATACTTTGGTGTAGATATACCCCTCATTTTAACGAAGAGACACGTGTCATCATCCTATCGGTCTATTTTAAACTAATCACTAATTAATTAAAATTCAACCCATGATCCGATATCCAATTAAAAGCCCCACACCCGTATCCAAAAAAAATTCAAGACAAGCTTCAATGAGCTTCTTCAGTGGCTGCTCCTTCGTGATGGTGATTATGCGTGCCCCAAATTACCAATTCTTTATTCTTGATATTCCTAAACACATTATAACACACAATCCCTCCTTCCTTGTCCTTCCCATTATCTGTAAACCACAAATTCTCAAGCTAATGACTAAATTTCTCATCAACAATTTCAAAGACTCTAAACTCCCTCCTTCATCTCAACAATCATCTTGAACGAATCGTACATGCCGTAATTTTTGGCTTTCAAGAAATTCATCAAAACGATATGCATGCTCGGATTCCCTTTAATTAGCAATAAAGGACAACCCATAAAGAAATGTTACTCAAATCCTTGGTAATACTCTTAACAGAGAGCAACTTATTTTTATTTTTACCTAAATATATCCACTAAGAATTGCATCTTCCACCGAGAAATATTTCACTGCTTCTTCTTCTTCAGTGAAAGAAGCAACCATTGAAGAAGCTCATTGAAGCTTGTCTTGAATTTTTTGGACACGGGTATGAGTCTTTTAATTGGATATCGGGTCATGGGTTGAATTTTAATTAATTAATGATTAGTTTAAAATAGTCCAATAGGATGATGACACATGTCCCTCCGTTAAAATGGGGGGTATATCTATGCCAAAGTATAACAGAAGGGGTATATTTGGACCCACAAAGATAACGGGGAGTAGATTTGACCCTTTTCCGATAGTACAAGGGTATATTTGGCCCTTTTCCGTTGATTAAATAGTCAAAACCTAGAAGATTACTCAAAACAATTCATGGAAGAGTAGAGAAAACCCAAAATCCCAATTTAGGGCACCTAAACCATAAAACCTTCATTCTAACCATGAATTCTAGCATGAATTCTAAAATTAATAAGATATATAAGCATAAAGTGAAGATAAGAAGCTTACCAACTTGAAGAATCTTGAAAAACTCCACAAAATCGCTCTTACCCGAACTTTCTAGGTCTTAATTTTGTGAATGAAATGGACTAAACACGAATTGGGGAATTAATACTACTGTCAGCGTTTTCCGCTTCTGCGGACCCTTTCTTCGCAGGTGCTGACTCGCACTTGCGGAGAAAAGGCCGTAGATGCGGTTCGATCCTCACTTAAAGACTCATTTGCTCAGATATAGGGGAAGGTCAGCAGATGCGACTAACCCCCAAGCCACGATTTCTCGCTCATGCAGTCCAAACCCCGCAGGTGCGGCCCTACACTCGTAGGTGCAAGTACACCAAAAAAACCAAATTCAACCCAACCCTCAAAACTCATCCGAGACCTCCCGAACACAAACCAAGCATTCACATCTATCGTAAAACACGCTACGAACTCGCTCGCGCACTCGAATTTCCCAAAAGAGGTTCTTGACCCGGAGTTGACCCAAGTCAACTCCAACCAAAAACTCAATTCCCAATCAATGACCCAAACGCCACCGGACCCGAACTAAGGCCTCTACTAAGTCAAAAATTATGCTTCGGACCTAACAGAACTATCAAAATTTGATCCCGAACGCAATAACCCAAAAGTCAACTATTGGTCAACCTTTTTTCGCTTATTCAACTTATAAAACTCTAGAATCCTCAAAATCAACCAAGACTCACCCGGTAGCCTCGGGAACCGTGTCACCCATCCCCGCAAGTCATAAACACATAACAAAGACTGCGAAAAGGGTATTTGGGGAAAAATAGTAGAATGCTCTAAAGACCAAACGGGTCATTACAATCATATACCTTTTCAAAAAAAATAATCATATACATCATATTTACTTTTTATTTCTTTTCAATTGTCAATTCAGACGTACACCTAACACTATATATACTAAGTAATTCAGCTATAACAAACACATAATAAAGTTGGGAATATATCACTCTTAACTAAAGTTAAGTGATTCTTTGAAGTTTTTGATGCAAGATATATATATGTTCTGCATCATTTGTTTGGTGTAAACGCTGAGTGCAGATAATTTGTGTTTTTTAATCTCCATGCTCTAATATAATTTTTGGGTAATGGCAATTCTGCGCGTGTGATTCAAATTAACCCACGAGAGAAAGTAAAGAAACAATTATGAAGGATGTGACAAAGTGTAAAAGTTTGAAAAGGCTTGCAAGTATGCTTCCGTGAATAGTGTTGAGAACAGGCAAAGAGTTATAGTTTTACTATATGTGTGGAAGCACGAAGTAAATCATTTCATACAGTCACCCTATTTTTAGCACTGATTTGATTCTTTCTTTAACTTTAGAGAGTACACAAGAATGGGGCCAAAACCTACTATGTAATGGAAGTAATTGATAACCCTAAGCATAGTTTGTGGTACTCCCTGCAAGCCCTCACATGCCCCCAACGGCTACTCTTGTCAATTTAATGTCATTCTCAAAATTTTGTTGGTCCTTTTTTTGTTATGTTTGCTAGGTAAATTACTGTAGTGAGTAGTATATATACATTAATAAGATCACTCATTGAGTAATTACAAATAAATCTTTATAATATAATGTTAGTAACATAACCTAACAAACATTATGGTACTTAACTAATATATTACACATGTTAAACTATATATTGATAATATGAATATTTTTTACATAATCCGTGTATATAACAATATAGTTTCACATGTTAAACTATATATATTGATAGTATGGAGCTTCCAAAATTTTGGGGAATTCTTTTTGGAGTTGCTTGAAGAGTAAATTTAGTAATTGATCTAAGGAAACGAGAAATAATTAGGAGTACTATTCTACCTCCCCCACCTCACCAACAAACCATAAAGGGAAAAGGTCAAAAATGCCCTGTCGTCCTTGATTTTTTTATATGAATATATATCGTTTACGTACGTTTTCTTTGAATTGATAGATTCATTCAACTGAACCCACACTCAAAAGAGGATCACATGCTTGGGGCTCGACAAAGCAAAAAGTTTCAGCATGTTGAAACTTCTTGCGGTTAGTAGTGCAAGAAAGAGCCCGGCATTCATTTCTGAATGAATACTCCTAGATGAGTCTAGTAAAAAAGGGACCAGCTTCGTCGTGGTGATTAGAGGACACCTCTGATTGTTCACATCTAACGTGACACGTTCCGTCCCAATTATATGATCAACGACATCAGTCGGCTGAAGAGCGGGTGATTCTTCTTCCGGGGAGACAAAGTCATCCCTTCTACTGACCGAACCCTGTTAATCTATTGGTTCATAAAAGCTCTCACCATTATTTCTTCTCCTAAAATTACCCCTACCTCTTAACGGTTTTTCAAAGTGGCTTGAGGAAGCTTTTTATTTAAAGGAAAAAGAGTGCAAATATAATTTGCCCCGGAATCAAATGATCAGATATTAATTAGTCCTAATGCTTCGGCCAATAGCGTACAGGAAGGCAAAGTTAGACCAGTTCACTCAATTCTTTCATTTTCTTAACAAATGTCAATGCAAGAGAACCCCAAAAGAGAAAAAATACCAAAGTAAATTCACTACTATTGTTGCAGAAACCTGAATGCATGGCATAAGAGATTTAGTGAAACCTTATTTGATTAGGAAAAAGCCATGAAGTAAATGATCAAGAATGTCACTAATTAAGCAGTTTCCGTTCATTACTAATTTACTACTGATGAAAATTGAAAAGAATATGATTTGGAATTTGGAGGTGATGGGATATGGTAACGTGTGACAGTGAAGTAGTAGTGACATAAGAAAAGAAAAAAATTGTTGTTTTTTTCATCTGTCTTCATGCTTTTATTTGTTGTGCTAGACCTATAAGTACAAAAATTTATGCTGGAGCTGGGGCTCTCTCTTTGTATAATTGGTTTCTTTATAGCTGACAAGAAAACACAATAGTGAGGGAGAAGTGATATAAGGGTATTTGTCAGCTGGGGAGCAATGACTTGTCTTAGTCTTTGGCTATGTTTTAAAGGGATCACATGACCCCCCGTCAGTAGTATTCAGTACTGCAATTCTGAAAAACCTTAAATTATGCGTTGTTATTATATAAGTAATATTCAGAACAGGATGATCAAGAATTGAAAATTTATGGGTTCATATAACGATTATACTGACAAAATTTAAGTTTATAGTTAAATATTTGTAGATATTCGGTGAATTTTTAATAGACATTTATATATATATATATATATATATATATATATATATATAAAATAATCGAGCGAAAGTTATTAGGTTCACGTGGTGTAATCGTAGATTCGCCTCTGATACTACTTCGTTAGTTTTTTTTTTTTTTTTTTTCATTTTGTGTACCCTAATTTAATTGTGCACGGAGTAATGAAATTTTTTATAATTTGTGGTTGAAATATGTTATAATATTTGTGTGGTTATAAGACTTTTTGAATTTGTGTTTTTACTATTTTATGACATTTATGATTATAAAAGATTCTCATATAGGATAAAATGAGAAATTTAAAATTAAATTATTTTCAAATATAAAAATATGTCAATTTTTCTTAGAACAGACTAATAAGTAAATACTACATCACAGACAGCAGCGGACCAATGCAGAAGATAGAGGTGTCACTGGACCCAGGTAATCTCGGAAAAAGTCTGGGTGGGGGCACTGATCCAGTCTATTACTTAAGTTCTATTCGTGTTAATTAGATGACCCAAATCCGATTCCTAACTCTAACAATACCTAAAAGTTTTCAGTGGTTTTCCCGCCACCTTCAAGTTTTGGGTTCGCCTCTAATCACATAAATCTTATTTCAAATATTTGAAAATTATTTTTGTTTATTTATCAATCTAGCCTATTATTTCAAATTTTAAACTAAATATTTATAATTTAAAGTTTGAAAATGAGGTTTTTCAAGTTTCTAAAAGTATTCACTCATCGGGTCAAGGCCTTCAACACGAGGTAATGCGACACAAGTACGAGCCATCCGCCCATATTTAGTGGCATCGCCATTTTAAATATTTAAAAAATTCTTACTCTTTGGTTGTGTCAAAAAAAAAAAAAAAAAAAAAAAAAAAAAAAAAAAAAAGGAACTTATGACCTAATGTATTTTTTTGTCAACTTCAACTTTAAAGATTCTTTCCGTTTCTACTTCAATCAAATAGTACTCATCTAAACTCCTACGTACTAAAGAAGATGAGGCAAAGAGATATTTACAGGCATAGATAATGTGATTAGCTACTGAATTTATCTAAAGAAGTAGCTTAAAAAAGGGAAAAAAGACATAATTATTCATTATTTACAAAATATTTACAGAATCATAGCAGCATTAATTAATTATCATCCCATGGCAATTAATAATGACAATGCTATAACTGATTCCTAAATCAAAGGAATCGAGTTAGCACGTATAACTACCCCAAGCTTTTCAATCTATTTTTTAGCTCAAAATTTTTATCTTCTAAATCTGTTTCGCAAACATAATACATCTAAAAATGGGATAATTAATTTACATCCCCGTAGAGGTAGTTAGCTGAAGAAATTCAACAAATCAAAGACAGAAGAAGGTAAAAGATCATATTGAATATACATATAACATTTATACCAATTATAATAAATTTTATAACATAAACATACCATGAATATGTATGTGTAAAATTTATATATAATGAGTATAAATTTTATACAAGAAATATACTACAAATTATAATACATTTATTTATACAAGAAATATACAACAAATATAACATGAATCTTTATTTATTCTAGAAATAAATCATGAATATGCAAGTGTTATTTTCGAATGCAATAGAATACAAAAATAATATTCGTATAAATTTGTTACATCTTTTATAGTAAATTAGATATACCTTGAATAATTTTATTATACATTGTATAATAAAAAATATAGACATCATATAATTTTGTGGGTAAACTACGTAATATTTACATAAATATTTATTTTACTTTCATAGTGATTAAGAGAATTACACAGAAGTAAAATAAAATTCTCTGAAAATGCATGGTAGCTAGTAGCAACACAATAATGTTATTTATTGAGTACTAGAAATTTACTTGAACTTCTATTCCGGAAGGTGGGAGAAAAAAATGATAATTATATCGGTCTGCGGTTCACCCAAAGGAACTTGAATAATTCCTAGTAAATATCGATTACACAAAAAAACAGAAGAAATAGCAAATGATATGGAATATCAGATACAAGTGTTGGACTAGAACCAGCAGTTGGTATGCACATTATATGCCAAATTCGTGCATACAGGATTTCAACAGTTGCAGTACACTTATTATTGTTTTCAACTTTTGGTTCAGTTCATGGCTTATTTCATAGCTTTTTGGAAGGGCTGCTACAGCTCAGAACACTACTAAATAACGGCCAAAAATCGATGGGTCGCGTCGGTTTTTTCAATGAAACCGACGGGAAATCGACCCTTTACGGTCCGTCGGTTTACATAGCCTCGCTTTTTGAAAATCGACGGACCGCGTCGGTTTTTTTTTTGCGACGGACTGCGTCGCTTACGTGGTCCTTCGGTTTTTATCCAATAATTTAAAAAAAAAAAATTAAAAAAAACCGACACAGTGCGTCGGTTTTCTCGAAAATTTTAAGAATTAATTTTCAGAAAACCGACGGACTGAGTCGGTTTTCTGGGAAATTTCCAAAATTAATTTCCAGAAAAAATGCGCGACGAAACGTCGGTTTTAAAATTTCACATGCAATTCTTTTGCATTTTAACACCACACACACAAAAATCAGTACCAAAAGATGCTTAAAACTAGCATTAAAATGCTCCAAATCAATTCTAAAAGAGCTACAACACATAAAATTACCCTAAGTAATAATAAAATACATCAAACACTATCTAAACACATCAAATATGATCTAAATAGACCTTCAAAGTTCAAAAATATTTAAATGTCCAACCAAAAGTACAATTAAATAGTTTTAACATAAGTCCATTATTAAATCCAAACTACTACAATTGATCATCCGATGTCCGGGCTACGTAATCACCGTCATCATCATCTGCATCATCATCTTCTGGGTCGGGAGGGGGGGGGGGGGGGAAGGGGGCACACCAAATTGTCCACATGCAATGTGGCTTTTAACTTGTGCCATGAGCGATTCAAGGTTCGCTTTCATGGAGTTACTTTCCTCAACTCTTTTTGCCTCAGTCTCAGCTAATTTCCTATTAAGTTCAGCAATTTGCTGCGCCATAGCTGCGACCTGAACACCATCAACTCCCTCGGCTTGTCGAGAAGACCTTTCACCTCGCAATCCTGACCGAAGGCGACTTAAGTTGTTCCTTGGGCCTAGACCGTATGCTCTACCCTTTTGTACTCCCCCAACTGCACTACACCAAAAATCTATCTCTAATTCCGGTGGAGGATGGCTCGGCTGCTCAGGCTGAGTTTGGTTGTACTGGTTCACATCATCCATAAATTACATCTGTACATTAAAAAATGAAACTTAGTATATAACGAATATATCATAATTAAACTTATATATAATTACTTAAATAATAAAATTATCACTTACATAGGAATCACGAGCCCTATCCTCAACCCATACGGTCGGATCCGACTCCTGCTTCTTCTTTTTTGTGTGGGTCTTTAGGAATAGCTGATCCTGAGTCAGCATCTGTCCCATAGCTTTTTTCTGCAAAAAAAAAAAAAAAAGTTAAAGATAAAATTAATAACTCAATAATGATACATTGATCGTAGGTAACTTTAAAAGTATAAAATTACTTACCATTGTCCTAGCCACGTGCCCCTGACTTCTTGCACCCGCAGTGTGCAAAGAGCCACCTCTCTGGGATGCACGGGCAACCTTTGCCTGGTCCAAGAGCTATATCTTTCACAAATTGGGAATGTTCTCCTGTATGATAAACCTATATAATAAGAAGGAAAATTAAAATTCTATAGCTTCTATGTATCCTACATTTAATTGAAATTATGCTATGAATTTCCACACTTACCAAATCGTACAGCCAATGGGAAAACTTAGAATATATGGCTTCATCGCCCTCAAGTTCTATGAAGTAACTGTTCGACATATGCAAGATTTTCATTAGTTTCACCCTTATCAGTTACCCATTTAATTCAATAACATAATTCGACACTCACCGAATATATACTTGAATTTCAGGGCAATTGAGCAAAACATGTGTCACAGCTGATTGCCTCTCCATACTACTCAGGGTTCGTTTTGGAGGTTTTTTAGAACCTCGTCCTGGTTGATTAAAGATGGATATTGGTGGGTAGTTAGGATCAACCCCACCCTCATCATTACGGTTGGGCCTATTTCTCATACACGACACTTGCTCTCCGAAATAATATGAACAGAAATGCGCTGATTCCTTTGCAAGATACGCTTCGCAAATAGATCCTTCAATCTTAGATATCTGCTTAGCCAATTTTTTGCACTTTATTATTCGCTAACTCTTGCAAGTTCAATTCAGGGCGCCTACAATATTCCTTTAGGTCCAATCTAGCTTTTGGGTTATCTTTTGTCTTGCCTTTAACATCGCTAACAGTGTTGAACAAATTATCAAAGTAATTTTTTTCAATATGCATCATATCAAGATTATGCCGTAGAAGATTATACTTCCAATACGGTAACTCCCAGAATATGCTTTGTTTAGTCCAATTATGTTCAACACCATAACCAGGTAGTCTATAAAGGGCAACTTCTGTGACCTTAGGCAAGTGACAAACCCTCCCCAAATTTCTTCTCCTGACAATGTTCGAGGTGGGGGATCATTTTCGCTTTATTCTTTCTAAATGCTTGTTTCATTTTCCTGAATTGGTGATCCGTAGGCAAGAACTGACGATGACAATCAAACCATGAATTTTTATGGCCATGTTTTAAAGTGAAAGCTTTACTATTTTCCATGCAATAAGGACAAGCAAGCTTTCCAGCAGTCATCCAACCAGACAACATCCTATACGCAGGAAAATCGTTAATAGTCCACATCAAAGAAGCACGCATATTGAAATTGCTCTTAGTTGATACATCATATGTCACTACACCTTCACACCATAATTGTTTTAACTCATCAATCAAAGGTTGTAGATAGACATCAATCAAACTTTTAGATTATGAGGACCAGGGATAACACAATTTAGGAATATATAGGGACTTGTCATACACATCTCAGGCGGTAGATTCTATGGAGTAAGAAATACAAGCCAACAAGAATAGGGTGCGGCAAACAAACAGTATGGTGTGAAACCACCTGCACACAAACCCAAACGAGTGTTTCTTGGTTCACTAGCAAAATCAGGATAAGTTCTATCAAAATGTTTTCACGCTTCTCCATCCAATGGATGACACATAATACCAGGTGGCCTTCTATTTTCGCTGTGCCATCTCATGTGAGGAGCAGAACTCGGTGATGTAAACAACCTCTTTAACCTTGGTATAATAGGTAAATAATGCATCGCCTTAATTGGAACCATCTTCCCACTAAGTGTCCGCTTATAACGCGCATGTCCACATAATTTACATTCATTTAAATCAGCATCTTGCTTATAGAACAACATACAACCGTTTGGACAATAATGAATTCTATCATACGACAATCCTAATTTGGAAACCAATATCTTTGCTTCATAGTAACTCTTAGGTATGTCGAATTCCGGACTAACTAGTTTCCCTACAAGCTTAATCATTGAGTCCATAGCAGCTTCAGCAACAGTCCAATTTGATTTGATGTTAATCATTCTAACTGCAACAGACAACTTAGAATGCTGACTCCCTACCCAAAGTGGACGACTAGCCTCTTCTAATTCTTGATAGAAGCGCATTGCTTCTTCATTAGGAGGTTCCTCAAAATTTTGCTCAGGTTCAAACCCGATCGAAGCCAAAAGCATCATTAACCATATCATTAACTCTATCATATTGGACATGACTATATTCCTGCGACACACTACTTTCACCAACAACCATATTATAAAATATACCATTGACCCCATCAGTCTCTCCATGATCAGTCCAAACATAATATTTCTGCTTAAACCCACGACTATATAAATGAACCCTAACCGCTTCCGGTTTCAAATACTTCATACACCGGCAATAAGAACAAGGACACCTGATTACCCCTTCATTTTGAAAAGGGTGAAGTGACATTGCATGTGTGATAAACCTATCAACACCTTCAACAAATTCATCATGTACAACCACACGACTACTATTATTCATATTATACATCCACATACGATCCATCTACAAAAATATACCCACAAATTATTGAGGTTATAGAAATATATTATAACGTAAGAATTCTAACTTAAAATATAACTTAAGAAAACACAATCCCAACCACTTCTAACTTTGAATTCTCAATAACAATTCTAACTTTAATAATTTATGGATTCTAACTTTAACATAACTTGGAAAAGCACAATCCCAACCAATTCTAACTAAGCTAACACAAATACATTGACAAAAAATAGCACAATCGCAAGCAAATATATATATATATATATATATATATATATAAAAGTAAACTAGTCAAATAAAGTTTACATTTTTTCACAAATTGAATCTCAATAATTTAAGAAAGCACAATACCTACCAATTCTAACCTTGAATTCTCAATAACAATTCTAACTTTAATAACTTATGGATTCTAACTTTAATATAACTTTGAAAAGCACAATCCTAACCAATTCTAACTTTGAATTCTCAATAACAATTCTAACTTTAATAACTTATGGATTCTAACTTTAATTCTAAAAATTGAAAAGTAAATCTAGTCAAATAAAGTCTACATTTTAGTTTTGAGGTTATAGAAATATTATAACTTAATAGTTCTAACACAATTTAATAATTCTAAATTTGAAAAGCACAATCCCAACCAATTCTAAAAATTGAAAAGTAAATCTAGTGAAATAAAGTCTACATTTTAGTTTTGAGGTTATAGAAATACTATAACTTAACAATTCTAACTTTGAAAAGCGCAATCTCAACCAATTCTAATTTGGAATGATCAATAACAATTCTAATAACTTATGGATTCTAACAAAAAGCACAATCCAACAAAAAAAAAACTAGTCAAATAATTAAAGTATACATTTTTGCACATATTCAACATCAATAATATTACAAACAATGATAACTAAGCTAACACAAATACATTGACAATGAACATAAAATATAGCACAATCCCAAGCAACAAAAAAAAAAAAAAAAAAAAAAATATAAGACAAGTAAACTAGTCAAATAGAGTTTACATTTTTTCACAAATTCAACATTAATAACATTGCAAATGATGTTTAACAAAGCTAAATAGACTAACATTAGGCCTAAAATCTACAAATAAAACTAAAATTGAAAGAATTTTAAAAGCCCTAATTTAAAAGAAACTAACCTCAATTTATTAAGTTAAAAACGGGTCTGAGGTAGGTGGGGGCGGGCTGCGCAGGCGGCGGGGATGGGCGGCGGGGCTAGGCGGAGGGGAGGGGAGGGGAGGGGGCGGCGGGTAGGGTTTTAGGGAATGGGGAATTTTGTTTGGGAAGAGGAGAGGAAATGGGAAATGAACAAAACCGACCCTGTCCATCGATTTTTTAAAATGTTGACCAGATTTTGACCCAAAAAAAATAAAAAATAGAAACCGACCTTGGCCGTCGGTTTCTTAAAAAAAATTGTTTATTATTGTTTTAAAAAACAAAATGAATTGAAAATTATTTAAAATATTTTTAAAAATAAAACTGACGTTGTCCGTCAGTTTTATATTAATTATTATTATTTTTTTAATAAAACCGATGTGGGACGGCGATTTTTTTTTTACGAAAATATATTTTCAAAATTCTGTCAAAAAAACCGACGTCGTCCGTCGGTTTTCTAATTAAAATAATTAAAAAAAAATTAGAAATGCAAAAAACCGACGCAGTGAGTCGGTTTTCCGTCGGTTTTTTGTCCGTCAATTTTTTGCAGTTTTTTAGTAGTGGAAATAGCAGAGTTTGCTGGTGTGATATGCAGCAGTGGCTATTCACAATATGATCACAAGAAGCTACTCATACAAGATCTTAACAATTGTAGAATTTTCAAAGAACATATACAGCATACAAAAGCAGTTTATTGGCCAATTTTTTTATTTTTTATTATTATCAAAATTTGCTTACTTTCATGCTATATCTTGCTCAAACCACCATGGGAAGAGAACATGGTGGTTATTTTTACTAACTCAGTTTTCTGTTTTGCAGGTCTTTGCTATGCAAGGAAACACATAAACATAAGATGGGATGAAAACTGGAAAGATGCTTGTATCACTGACCCTAATCTTGGAAATGAGGTGTTACAAACTGGTTTCATTTCTACAAGGCTAACTATTTTTGATATATATGAACTTGAATGCTACAGTCTCATTGATCCTATTCTAGGAAGGGATTTGAGATATGTGTGCTATATGTTTTACTGGTTTTCAAGGACCACAAAAATGGGATACAAGGGACCACACTTATACAAGAGAGATTGCAACAGGTGCCCATACAGCAAGAAGCAGAAATGGTTCAGTGATACAAGGTTTTGTTGTGCAGAAATTTGGGGACAAAGACACTTCTCTATGGTAAACAAAGACCTAGGTAATTATGCCAACTATGCCACTTGCAAATTCAAAGCAGAAAATGAGTTTATGGATCCAAAAAAAGTAGTAAAGCTATTCATTAAAATGACAACTTCAAAACACTGATAGTATTCAAAAACTAAGTAATAAAGCTAAATAGAATAGGAAGTAAAAAATCAGCTATTAATTTCAAACATGTAAAGAAAATATGTAAGTATAAAAAAATACTTACTAATTGCTATTAATGCAGATTTAGACTCCATATCATTAAATTCTCTTGTACGTTTTTTTGAACCCGAACCAGGTCGATTGAAGATTGATATCGGCCTCGCTAAAGCATCATTCTCGCCTCCTTCATAATGTCGATTGGGTCTGTTTCGCAAGCATGGCACATCATCCCCAAAGTAGTAAGAACAGAAATGAGTTGTTTCCTTTGCAAGATAGACTTTGCAAATTGAGCCTTTAACTCTATGTTTCTGCTTGATACCCTGTTTAGACTTGCTAATAGTTCTGCATAATATTATGTTAAGCTTGAATTTTTTTAAATAAATTGGTAGAGAGAAATTAATAAAAATTTACACCTATTACCTCTCGAATGGATACACCCAACGACAATGAACTGGTCCTCCGAGTCGGGCTTCCTCCACAAGGTGAATTGGAAGACGTTCCATCACATCGAAAAACCCCGGTGGAAGATTTTTCTCCAACTTACTTGTTATTACAGGAATATTCTGATGCATCCGATACAAGTTGTCTACCCTCAACGTGCTGGATACAAGTCTTTGAAGAACAAACTAATTTCTGTCATAGGCTTCCGGATTCGGGTAAGCAAGCCACTAAATGCAATGGGGAGTAAAGTTTCCATGAACACATGACAATCATGGATTTTCATCCCATGTAATTTTCCTTGCGCCATATTAACACGTTTTTTCAAAATTTGATGCATACCCATCAGGCATCTTCAAGTTCTCAACCCATTCACAAATCTTTGGCTTCTGATCCATTATGAATGAATAATTAGCCTTAGGCTTGAAGACCCCATTCCGTTTGTCCTGCAACCATAACTCTTTATGCCTACAATATTCATGTAAGTCCAATCTAGCCTTTGGATTATCTTTTGTCTTGCCCTTAACATCCATCACTGTGTTGAACAAATTATCAAAGTAATTTTTTTCCATGTGCATGACATCAAGATTATGCCGGAGAAGATTATCCTTCCAATATGGTAACTTCCAAAATATGCTCCGTTTGGTCCAGTTATGTGCAAGCCCATACCCATCAAACTTGTACGGTGGTTCTTCAGTAACTTTCGGAAAGTTCTCAACCCTCTCCCGAATTTCCTCTCCTGAAAGTCTTGGAGGTGGATAGTTTCGTTCAATTGTGTTCTTCCTAAATGCATTTTTCATACTCCTAAACTCATGATCCATTGGCAAGAACTGACGGTGACAATCAAACCATGATTATTTTTTGCCATGCTTTAAAGTAAACGATTTAGTATTGTCCATGCAGTAAGGACAAGCTAACTTTCCAGCAGTCATCCACCCAGAGAACATCCCATAGGCAGGAAAATCATTAATAGTCCATATTAAGGTGGCCCGCAAATTAAAATTCTGCTTAAGAGAAACGTCAAACGTCTCAACCCCTTCAACCTACAACATTTTCAACTCATCAATCAAAGGTTGCAAGTATACATCAATTAAAACTGTTGGATTACGTAGGCCAGGAATGATGCAATTAAGGACTATATATGGACTAGTCATACACAACTCAGGTGGAAGATTATACGGTGTTAAGAAAACCGCCAAAGAAGAATATGGTGCAAACGGAAATGTATGTGGATCGAATCCATCTGAACATAAACCCAACCTAATGTTTCGTGGTTCAGCCGCAAAGTCTAGATATATTGTGTCAAAATGATTCCAAGCCTCTCTATCTGATAGATGACACATAACACCCATGTGGCCTTCTATTTTCACTTTGCCATCTCATATGAGGAGCGGATCTATTTGATGCGTACAACCTCATTAACCTTGGTGTAAGACATAAGTAATGCATCGCCTTAACGACAACCCTCTTCCCGCTATGAGTCCGCTTCAAACGAGCTCTTCCACAAAACTTACAAGATTCTAGACCTTCATCATCCTTATAGTATAACATGCATCCATACTCACAACAATCAATTCTCATCGACGAGAGTCCTAACTTAGACACTAATCTTTTTGCCTTATAGCAATTTTCAGGTATCTCTAATTTCGGGTCAACTAATTCATGTATAAGGCCAATCACAACATCTATCGCACCTTGAGGAACATTCAAATCTGCTTTGATGCTTAATAATCTAACAAAGAATAGACAATTGAGAGTGGGGACTCCCGTTATATAAAGGCCGACTAGCATTTTTCAACTGTTCAAAAACACGACTAGCTTCTTCATTTGGAGCTTCTTCATCATGGTTACTGGATTCAAAATTGGAATGCATCCCATAAGAATCTTGAACCATGTCATGCATTCTAGAATTTTGGGCATTAGGTTCCACTGCTTTACTACTTTCACCAACAACAAAGTTTTGAAATCTACCAAAACTACTATCCGTTTCTCCATGACTAGTCCACACTGTATAATCTTTTTCAAAGCCGTCTTTATAGAGATGAAGCCTTACAATCTCTGGTGTCTCGTAATTCCTTCATTGACATTTCACACAAAGGCATCTAACCAAGCCATGAATTTGAAAAGTTTCAAGTGTCATTACATAGTCAACAAAAGCATCAACACCGTCTACAAATTCTTGCCTCATCCCCCCTCGGCCGTTGTTTGTCCTATTATACATCCAACTACGAGATTCTATCTACACAAATAACACCGAATTTGAAATTGTTAAGGATCAAATTCAATGAATAATTTAATTTAATGTTCAAAGCCCAAATCACCAGCTGCCCTAATTAGCAATTAAAGCTTCAGACTAGGAAAAATTTACTAGATCTTCAACAGAGACCCAAATCACCAGTTGCCCTATACCATATTACATAAATCTTATATAGCAAGATTTCAGTCTCATAAATACCCTTTGGCTAAAATGGACCTTAGAATCACAAACTCATCAAAAACTCAGAAAATTTCAAACCAAACCCATGAAAATTTGCACCATAAACCTAACACACACTAAAACAAGGGTATATGGACCTTAGAGAGCAAGAGATTGAAATACTCTTTTGACTAAATGTGCCTTAGAATCAAGAAACCATCACAAATTCAGAAAATTTAAAACCAAACACATGAAAATTTGCCCCAAAAATACATCATACACACACAAAAAAAAGAACCTCGAGGAAACATGCCAACCCATTTGCTTGATCTCTTACCAGAATATCAAAATGAAAACAAAGAAAGCATGTAGCGAGAAACGACTGAAAGTTAAAGAACACTAAAGTAAAGAGCAAATCGACCTTAATCAGAAATGATCAAACTACGACCTTAAAAAGTAAATATTTTGACTCTCGTATTTTGAACTACTTCACCCAAATTAGGTGTTTAATCACTAGCTCTCATTTGTATTTTGATAATAAATCTTATGAGGTACAAGCTATATTTAGCAAAAACATTTATTGCCAGCTAAATACTTCTTCCCTTAACTCTTTCTTTTTCCCTCTTAGCAGCCATAGGTAAAAACTTAACCGTATCATAACCGTATCAAGTGTCTACACTTACCAAGTGGATACATGCTATGTTTCCTAAGATACATAACTATTACTTAATCATGAGTAATTAATGTACATTATTATTTTATCAAATCACTTAATTATAATATGTTGCATAGATTTAGTGTAACGGATAAATATAAATCGCACCCAGAGGGCTTAAACATCTTAATTAAGCTAAGTTGATGTCCGCAAAGCACTAGATTTTCTCACTTTAATAACAACAACAACAACAACAACAATAATAATAATAATAGCAATAATAATAATCATGATGATGACCTCTGTTTGAAAAAGTTTGAAAATTTACTCAAATTAATAATAGACAAAAAAGAAAAAGTAATATTGTCAATTCCACAACTAGTAATACTGAGGAATTCCTTAGAACTCTAATTCTAAGTACAGGAATTCACTTTGTAAATCAGAAACAATATTAGGCAAACTCTTTTTTCAATGTCATATCTGAAACAAGCTTTTTTCAGCTGGTCCTCCTAGCAAATTTCTTAGCCAAGAAAAGAAAGAAAGCATACCTCAAATGGTTGGCCGTGGACGGCGACGGCAACGGCGGTACTGGGTAGGGACGGCGGCGACGGTGACTGGCAGGAATGATGGTGACGTCAACGGCGTTATTAGGGTTAGAGAGAGAGAGAGGGAGAGAAAATGTGAGAGGAAAAGAGAGAAATAGGAAAGAGAAGGGTTTAATTGGGTTTGTTTTAATTTTATTTGCCTAATTATACAGACCTCATGAGGTCGGTATATTTAATAATTTTATTTTTAATTTAAAAGAATACCGTGAGGTCGGTATTCTTTTAAATTAAAAATAAAATTATAATATTTAGCATCAAATTAAATAAATTTCTGACCTAGTGAGGTCGGTACTTTATTTTTTCAAATTTTGGTACAATATTACCGACCTCATGAGGTCGGTTTGTTTTTAAAAAAAAATGAAAAATAAATATTACGACTTTACCGACCTCATGAGGTCGGTTTGTTTTTTAAAAAAATTGAAAAATAAATATTACGACTTTACCGACTTCATGAGGTCGGTTTTTTTCCGACCTCAACTGAGGTCGGTATTTTTTTTATCGGAAATCCTGTTTTTTTAGTAGTGTTAAGGGAGTTATCAGTAAAGAGGAGAGAGGAAAGATAAACATTAGGAGAATATAACTGAATCCCTAGTTTAGTGGGATATTAACTTTTACATCTTCTAGTTACCCATAAATTTTATTTTCTAATATTTTTAAAAAGGTATTAAACACTGCTATTTTTGAGGAACTTTAAGAGTTGTGCTAAATATGTGCAAACTCTGAGAAGTGTGACAAGCTATGTAAATTTCTCTTGAAAAAACCCCAAGGAGTCCGAAAATCAGGAAAAACATGTTGATGAGAAGGAGATAATTAAACTCTCCAACTCAACTCATGAGCCAAAATGCCTAGTAGTCATTCAAAAATTCAGAATCAATAAAAAAATTAAAATTCTACTCCACTTTGCCAAATACCCTTTGATTTCTAAATACTTTTTTTCAACTTTAACTTTAAATATTCTTTCCATTCAACTTCGACCAAATATTACCTAAACGCTAGCTAAAGAAGACACTCATACTCCTAATCCCTCTATTCCCTTCGAAACAAAGAGAATTTACAAGCACATATTATATGATTAGCTACTAAGAAGAATCATGGAAATCGAAAATCAGGAAGAGCATGTTGATGACAAAGTACCAAGAGTGTCTCAAGAACCATGCTGTGAGTATCGGTGGCCACGCCGTAGACGGCTGCGGCAAATTCTTGCCTACGGAGAAGATACAGTATGTCGAATTCGGACATAAAATATTCAAACTTTTAAAACAAAAGTTACACACACATATATATATATATAAGCTACATAAAAAGTACTGTACATCCAATGTATACCTTGGCCCTCAGTCTATCTTAAACAAGCCCGTTAGGACGAACCCCGTCCTATGGCTCGACCATCATCCGATAGAGTCATGGCCTTTAACCCCAGGCAACACAGCACATAGCAATAAACAATTCAAAATATTTAAAAGACGCTACAATAAAAAAAAAAATCTATTAACTCGCCAGTAATAATTGTGTCATATAAAATGGACAAGAAAAGCTCTCCAGTTGAGGTTTAGGACCAAACATGGTGCAAACTTCTAAATACTTTTTCCAACTTTAAACTTTAAATATTCTTTCCGTTTCCACATATTGTCTAAAACACACCTGCTAAAGAAGTTAGACACTCATCCTCCTAATCCCTCTATTCCCTTCGAAACAAAGAGATATTTACAAGCACAGATCATATGATTAGGTACTAAAAAGAACCATGGAGCTTGAAAATCAAGAAGAGAATGTTAATGAGAAGCAGATAATTAAAAACTTCAACAACTCAACTCATGATGAGACCAAAATGCAAATGAATTCGAAGCCTAAGCCAAAGTACAAAGAGTGTCTCAAGAACCACGCTGTGAGTATTGGCGGCCACGCCGTAGATGGTTGCGGTGAATTCTTGCCTGCCGGAGAAGATGGTACGGATGAGGCTCTCAAATGCGCTGCGTGTAATTGCCATCGTAGTTTCCACCGGAAAATAACACAAACTCATCACCACCAACCCTACAATAGAACCACTTCATACTTCCACCACCATATTATGCCGCAACACAGGCCTTTAGCATTGCCATCAACTTCTGGAGGTAATGTTTTTCTTGTCCTTTTTTTCTCTTAAATTGAAAAAATTAATGGCTATCATCATTTTCGTGAGTTTTACCCCTCAACTATCAGTTGTTTCCTTTTCCTATTTGAATTATGACCATTCAGACACACCTTTAAATTGTCTACACCAACTATCAGTAGTTCTCTTTTTCTACCTGAACTATATAAATAATGTAGTTCAGATAGGAAAAGAGAACAAAAAAAGGGAGGGAAAATCTGATAGTTTGGGTGTGAAACTCGCAAAAAAGTGATAGATGAAGTGTGTTTTTACCATTATCTTAAGTAAAAATAGTTATCAGAGTTTCGAACTTAATGGGTCAAAATTTAGCGTTTGTGTTATAGTATACATTAACTTATTTATGGAACTATATATGTAATTAGCAAGGTAAACATAAACTTTTATAATAATAGGAAGAATTAGTAATTTCATAAAAATGATAATCATAATTAGATGTAATAGATTAAACTATTTTGATAATGTGAATTTTCGGTTTCCAAATAAATATAGTAATATCATAAAAATGATAATTAAAATTAATTATAATTAATAAAGTAAACTATTTTGATAGTGTGATTTTTTTTTAAACTGTTAGTGTATATAGATTATTTTTAACCTTCGTATAGAATTCTTGTTTGTTATATTTATTTTAGTTAAGTTATATATATCAAGTGCAAAAAAGAATTATATTATCAGATCATCCAAATAATCTGGTAAACATACTTCAAAATGTGAGATTTATAATCTTAAAAATAAGATGATTATTTGCTTCCGTAGGCAAAAGTGACCTGATAATATAACATTTCTTAGACTAATAGTTTTTATATATATAACTTAAACTCTATTCATACTCCCTCCGATCCATCCCAATTTATACGATACTCTTTCTTTTTTAATTAATCCCAAAAATAATGACACTTTTCTATTTAGCAAGAATTTAACTCTAGAGTTCTCATTTTATCCTTAATTAAATGATTTTTAGCCACAAACATTTCTTTGACTTGTTTTAGCTACTTAAGATTCTCAAGTTTTCTTTTCTAGTCTTCTTTTCTTTCTTAAATTTCATGCTTAGTCAAACATCCTCATATAAATTGGACGGAGGAGTATATGTGTAAATGTGCAATTAAGTTGGAAAACAAGAAAAGAAAATGCAATTGCTATGAAAACACCATAGCAGTTCGTTTTTAATAAAACTTTAGTATATTACAATTCTACTTATTATAATTTGTTCAAAATTACAAGAAGTCGTTCTAAATTCACATCAACAGGCGGTGGATACAGGGAGGATCAAGAACTAGACATGTGTAACCCTAATAACAACAACATTAATGGGACATCATTAAAGAAGAGATTTCGAACAAGATTCAGCCAAGAACACAAGGACAAAATGCTGGAACTTGCTGAGAAATTAGGGTGGAGAATTCAGAGGCAAGATGAGGGAGCTGTGCAGCAATTGTGTAATGAGATTGGCATCAAAAGGCATGTGTTCAAGGTTTGGATGCATAATAACAAGTACACACTTGGTAAGAAATTATTAAACCCTAATACACAAATTGATCCTTAATTTGTAGCGCGCAGCTCAAGCAAGAAGGTCGAGAGAAAATCATTCACAAAAAAAAAAAAAAAAAAAAAGAAAGAAAGATAATTTTAAGATATTTTTATTATATATAGTAGTATGAAGGTGAGCCTTGAGCAACGGTAAAGTTGCTCTGAGCGATTTGAGGTGTAGAATTAGTTACTGATCTCTTGTGTCAGAGTTCGTTGCTTACATCATATCCCCTTCAAAAGCGCCTTTTTGCCATGAACATAAATGCTTAGTGCATCAGACTGCCTTTCTACTTTTTTTATTATAGTACTATGAAGGAGAGATTTGAAGTAATGATAAAGTTATCCTCGGGTGACTTATGAGTTCAAGCTGAGGAATCAGCTCAGGTTGGCTGCTTACATCAAATTTCTTGAGGTGCAATCCTTTCTCAGGCTTTGCTTGAACAGGTTGGCTGCTTACAGCAAATTCTTGTGGTGCAATCCTTTCTCGGGCTTTGCTTGAACATAAGATGTTTTTTGCATCAGACTCCCTTTATCTTTTTAATTTGTTATAGTACTTCTATGTTGAATTCTTGAGTTTCTTTTTATTTCTAGAAGGACATGTTAAAGTGTGTCACCAAATTGATTTTGGATGCTTTGTGGCTGAGAGTTTTTTCTCCTTTATGAGTAGTACTTAGTGAGGGCAAGCGTGGGTTTCTTCTAGTTTCACTGTTTTCTTGGAAGTTGGAAGTATCAATGCATGTTTAAGTGGAAATGTATATGTATTATCATTGTACTAATTTGTCCAGACTATATGAGTTCCTGAATGCGATTAAAGGATATTCAAGTATTCAAAATTTTCCTGAGTTCGTATAATTAAGGAGATTACTTAGTGCAATCTACTGGATTTATATCATAGGTAAATTTAGGCGAAGCTTAACGGTAAGAAGGCTGCATTGTTGTGCTTTCATTGTTACTCTGTTATTTATGTGATTATTCACGACTTTCAAGTAACTAGCCTTTTGTTTTGAATCCTTCAAATTTTTTAGCTATCTTGGCAAATGTTCGTACTCTCCAACTCAGCAAAACAATTAAGCAGTACCAATGAGCATGATAGAAATTAAATAAGGGCACTATTGCTCCTTTTTCTCAACACTCTATTCAATGTGGAGCTTAATTTCTTAAGGTCTTCGATGTCATCAAAACTAGGGGTAAAATTAGCCTAAGAATAGAGTTTGGCCGGTTTGGGTTGGACTGGTCATGCTGTCATGACGGTTCAATTTAGGCACAACCCAGGTCATCTCATTTAAAAGTTGGGGTGAATTTGGTTAAATATATAACCTAAAGATCCATAAGAAAATTTTGTTTTGTTTGATGTGTTAGAAATTTTCACAATATATAACAATTTTTTTTTTTTTTGATAATTGAATAAATTATAACAAAATAAACACAAAATTAAAACTTGGTTATAGTTGAGTGGATTGAGCCTATAACATACATACACACACACACACACACACACACACACACACACACACATATATATATATATATATATATATTTGCCGTTTGACCCGCTCAATTATTAATTCATTTTTAATCTGCTAAATTCAGTCCAACTCGTTGAGTTAACAGTACTCTTTATATAGAGTCCGCAACTCAAATGACCCAAAAAGTGATAAAAGTGATAAAAGGTACCAAAATAACCCAGAAAAAAAAAGTTACCGAAATACCTTTTGCGCACTAAATTAGTGCGCAATAGGACCAAACTGTAATTTAGTGCGCAAAACCTGTTTAATAAAACGTTCAGCCCTTCATTCATTGGCCAAAAGTTTTGAACTTTGATCAAAGATTAGTCATGTTTAAAAATGCCGGAATATCAATATTTTATATAGAACGTACCTAATATCTTTTTCTGCGAAAAATATTGTAGGCTCAACACATCAAGTCGTTTTAGGGGTTGTAAATTGCCCCGAAGTAAGTTTTGTTTGTTTAAAAACTTGTTATTTTTAGGTTTAAGTGTTTTATTTTATAGGGTTTTGATTAATTTAGGACGTGGCACGAGTTATTATTAAACGACAATAAAAACTAAGATAACTAATTATCATTAAGAAAATAATACCAAAAAAAATAATAATATAATATTAACATAAAATGTACATTTTATTTACAAATACACAATCTCCATCCCCCTAGGTCCCACATGTGGGAGCCTTTAGAATAACCTTAAGCCTAAGGCGAACCCCACCACCCTCACCATCATCTCCACCCCCCCTTCTTCCTCTTAAACCGTACATGCTCTATGGCATGATCATCCTACGTTCCCTTCCTTGGGCGCTTGTTCAAAACATGCTCCCTATGGGAGACGACGGTGGCCGAAATGTGAGCTTCAGGAGATGACTCAATCTCAACAGGAGACGGGTCCACAGGCCCAGAAGAATGAATCTGAAAAAACATATAAAAAATTTAGTTTAGATTTATGCTAAACTAAACATAGAATAACATATAAACAATTAATTAATACATTATTTGATTATAAAAAAATCAAACCCGTGTGTCGACGGGCTCCTGAGATGGCTGGCGAGAGTTGCTCTTGAGAGGGCTCATGAGCTGACAACTCAGCGGTCTCCTGAGCGGGCCCCGTAGCCGGAGATGTAGATAGTGCCGGAGCAGGAGACGGGTCCACAGGCGTAGAAGAATGAACCTGAAATAACATATAAACAATTTAGTTTAGATTTATGGTAAACTAAACATGAAATAACATATAAACAATTAATTTAATACATTATTTTATTGTAAAAAATCAAACCTATGTGTCTACGCCGCTTTATTTTTTAGTAGATAGTGTGCATTTTTGAAATCGAGTTCTACGCCGCTTTATTTCTAAATCAAAGCTTTGAAACTTGTTCCTTGCCTTGAATATTCCAAGAATATTGACCTTTGAGGTTAAAAAAAACACGAAAACAATGTATTTGGAACGTGGGGACCACTGTTTTTGGTCGTTAATGGAGCTTTTGTTTTTTTAAAAAGGAGGGGGGACCATCGGGGTGGGAAAGGTGGAGGGGACTTTTATTAAACAGGTATTGCGCACTAAATTAGTGCGCAAAAGGTACTTCGATAACTTTTTTTTTTTCTGAATTATTTGGGCATCTTTTGTCACTTTTTGGGTTATTTAAGTTGGCGGGCTTCTTTATATACATGAAACTAGTGCATGGGTGTGCAGTGGACCCTGGAAGAGCTGATAATAACGCTAATAATTCATATTTCACGAAAGTAGTGTTATCTTGACCTTAGATTAGTTTATAACTTTATACTATGTTTTAATACTATACTTTTTTCTTGGGAAGAACAATAAACTATGAGTAAGTCCTCAAATGCAAACGTGGACATATATCCATTAATTTCAGAAATTTGATAGATCCATATCTTTTCAGAAATTCCATTTTTCTTTTTCTTCTTTTTGAACATCATCTTCATCTTCTTATTATATTCCCAGCTTTATTTTTGAATGTTCTAAATGGAACATGTGGGGACTAAAGCAACATAAGCAGTCTCATGCATTATAATATTCCTACATGTTTGTTTTGCTTGTTCTCTTTTGTAGCTACATTTTTATTGTGACCATCTGCGTTTCACGCGTCACCGCATAAACCAAGGAATATCTACGGGACCAAATAATTGAAAAAAAAAATTAATTGTAAGTAAAGAAAAAGATTTAAGCATTTAAAAGAAGATTTACTGTTTTATTAAACGGGACTTTGGCACCTTTTCAAGAGAGAAGATTTAACACATCTAATTAAAACATATTAAGTACTAGAATAGAGAATTGCTATTAGGGTTTTATGCAGTAGATGGTTATCAACCGAAGTGAAACCTAAGGTAATTCTATAGAACAATTATTAAGATAAGAAATCATGATCAAATCTGACAAACTCTATAAGTAGCACATATAGAGAATGAATTGAAAGAACGTCTTTAAGATGGTTGATTATATTCTACATGAAGCTTCAAATGCATTTGTCGTTATGTGTTAAATCATGATTACCTAGTATTCTTGTGATACCTACCAATGTTAATGTGGCGATTTGATAAGTGAGTGGGTGCATAAAATAATCTACAATTTCTTAGTATTTTGTGAGAAAAGTAGCGCGGCCCCTGCTTTATTTTTAGTACATATTATAATTTATATGGTACGGATGGTAAGTGTTATATTCAAAATCATTTTAATTAGTCACTTTTAAAATAGTGTGACTGAGATGTAATTACTATCAAATGCCAAGACACTCCACATACTAAATTCAACCAAGTTAGAACCAATTATAGTGTCTGCTAGGAAAAATAGTAGTACAATCGTCTTAACGTGCCAATACATATGTTTTTCCTATGCTTGTATCACTTTTTTGAGTGCGATGTTAACCAACTTTTTATACCATTCGAATAAAGCTTCCCAACACACTTCTTTTAAAGAAAAAAGCTCACTTATTTCTTTTGAGTAAAAGCTTAAAGAACACAAAACTGATGTACTTGCTGCTCTCTTATAATAGGTAAACAATCATAATAGTGATTTTAGAAACTAGTGGTATAAACAATAAAGCTTGTCTTATCCTTTTCCAAAGTTGGGTCTTTGACTTTTATTTTATTTATTTTTTGTTTGGCACTTTGTTTATTTGATCCGTGAACTTTGGAAGTTGAAATCATTGCAAACTGTCATATTGCTTTACTTTCAAGAGCCGTTTGACCATGAAAAGTGTTTGTTTATTAAATTGATCAATTATGTCCGCTCCAAACTTGAATTATAGAATTTGAAGTTTGAGAAATAAGTTTTAGTAGTTTTTAAAAGAAAATTCAGGTATCCATTCACAAAATACCAACTCAGTTTTCATGTCCAAACACAGATTTAACTTCCAAATACAATTTTTTTTTTCAAATTAACATCAGATGCTATTTTCATTCTCAATTAAATCATGATCAAATGCCTCCAAAACAATGGCTTTACACTACAAAAATAATAATAATAATAATTTGCGGAGGTTGAAAGTTGTAATTTGTGGGGGGTTTTAGCCTCCTCAAGCAATTAGTGGAGCTAAAACCAATTGCAACTTCCAATCTCCGCAAATTACCCTTTTTTTGTATTGTTTGTATTTAAAAATATTTCAAAGTTTCAGGATTTTTGGTCAACCAAATGCCATCTCTAATGGTGCTTGGTTTGAAACTTATTTTTGTGAATTCTTTTTTGTTAGAGCGGAAACGATAAAAACACAACAATTAACGTGGTTTGGATTGATGTGATCCTAGTCCACGGAGAACTGCCGACACTTTTATTAATGTCAAGGGAGAAAGTAAGTTACAAGATTGAATACTCTTAGGTTCTATATTCTGTCCTACTTAATAAATCCTAACTAGCATGTATTTATACTACTAGGTCTAATCCTTTCCTAGAAAGGATCTAAATTCCAATAACAGTCGAAAACCAACAAAGAAAAAGTTTCCTTTTATTTCTTTCCGCTTTTGAGTAGGAATTGACTTGAATATCTTCTCAACTTCTCAATCTCTACCTTGAGATGAATTTTGAGCTTCCATATGAACGTTATTCAGTCCAAAGTCTCTAATCCTACATGAGCTAACTCCGTGTAGGAAACAAGAGACACTAACCGAAACCTCGTACATACTAGTAGCTCTACCTTGCCCTGCCGTTCTCCATCCTGACGCATCAGTGCAATCTCCTGCTAAATTCATACAATGACTGAACTTGACAAGAGGAACCCCCTTGGTCAACATATCCCCTGCGTTTTCCTTTGCGTCAACCTTCAAGACCTTAACTGTGCCTTGTTCAACAACATCACGAATAAAATGGAATCTAATATCAATGTGTTTGGTGCGATCATGAAATCCCTAATTTTTTATCAGGTGAATAACACTCTGGCTATCACATTTTACAGTTGTTTCATGTTGAACCCTACTAATTCTGACACCAAACCTTTCAACCATATAGCCTCATTTACTGCTTCTGCTGCTGCCATATATTCAGCTTCTATTGTGGACAAAGCAACTATAAACTGGAGAGTTGCCTTTCAACTTATGGCACTACCTACTAGAGTAAAGATATAGCCCGTTGTTGATCTCCGTCTATCAAGATCACCTGCAAAATCAGAATCCACATAATCAAGGACTGAGAAGCCTTTATTTCTCATCCTACAAAAAGTTAGACCAACATTTGAAGAACCTTTAAGATATGTCAATATCCACTTAATTGCTTCCTAGTGTGTCTTACCCGAATTAGACATGAATCGATTTACCATACTCACTGCTTGAGCAATATCAGGCCGAGTGAAAACCATACATAATGCTACCAACTGCACTATAATAAGGAACTTTTGACATGTACTCCACCTCTTTCTTTAATTGTGGTGCCATCAAAGAAGAAAGTTCGAAATGTTATGCTAACGGTAAAGTAACGGGTTTACATTTGTTCATGCCAAACCTCTGAACTACCTTCTCAATATACTTTTTATGTGAGAGATGTACCTCACCATTCTTCCTGTGAATCTCCATTCTAAGGACTTTCTTAGCTTCACCTAAATCTTTTATGTCAAAGTCCTTACTTAGCAGTTTCTTCAAATTATTTATCTCTGTCATACTATTAGCAGCAATAAGCATATCATCAACATATAATAGTAAATAAATATTTGAATTACTAGATACCGTCATGTGATATACACAGCTATCAAATGCACTTCTCGAGAAATCTTTAGTAATCATGAATGCATCAAATCTCTTGTACCACTGTCGTGGTGACTGTTTCAAACCATACAAAGATTTATTCAATTGACAAACCTGGTCTTCTTTTCCTTCAATAAGGAAACCGTCGGACTGATTCATGAAGATCACCTCTTCAAGTTCACCATGTAAGAATGCGGTCTTGACATCAAGCTGATAAAGCTTTAAGTCATAATGGGCAACCAAAGCTAGTAACAAACGAATTGAGCTATGCTTCACGACTGGTGAGAAAATATCATCGTAGTCGATTCCCTCCTTCTGACAAAAGCCCTTAGCAACCAATCTCGCTTTGTAGCTAGCATCTTCTACACCCAGAATATCCTTTTTTCTGAAGACCCATTTGCAACCAACAGTTCTCTTCCCTTTTGGTAGACTCACCAAATCCCATGTCTGGTTCTTGTGCAGAGACTTCATCTCTTCAGTCATGGCTAAATGCCATTGATTAACCTCACCACACATAGTAGCTTCTGTATAGCTTGAGGGTTCCAGATCCTTTATTTCCTCCTAGGCAGTACCTAATGCATAGGCCACAAGATTAGCTTGCGAAGGCTGAAGATAATATTTTGGATTAGGCTTCGGAGTTCATTTGTCCCTTCCAGTAGCTATACTGTATGGTTCACCTTCAAGTACTACTGTGTGAGGTTTTTCATTATCTTACTCCACCTGATTCACTTGATCCTCCTGTTCAGTGAGTTTCACATTTTCCTCCTCCATTTCTGTTGTAAGAACTTTCTACCCTGCAAACTCAATAGAAGTCTTTCCAGGATCAAGCATAGAGGCCTCATCAAAAGTAACATCTCCACTGATTATAAACTTAAGAGGATCTAAACTCCATATTCTAGACCCTTTTACCCCTTCAAAGATATCCCATAAATAAACCTTTTCGAGCTCTAAGTTCAAGTTTTTCGTCACTTACATGATAATATGTGGGACATCCAAAGATTCTTAAGTACGAGTAATCAAACGGTTTAACTGAACATACCTCATTTGGAGTTTTGAAGTCAATCGCTGACGCTGGAGAACGATTAACAACATAACAAGCAGTATTTACTACTTCCACTCAGAACTGCTTAGGCACCTTGGCATTAGAGAGCATACATCGTGCTTTCTCAAGAAGAGTGTGGTTCATCCTTTCAGCTACTCCATTTGTTGTGGTGTATGCCTAACAGTTCTATGTCTCAATACACCATGAATCTTGCAGAAATTATCAAACTCTTCATTGCAAAACTCCAAGCCATTACCTGTTCGAAGACACTTAATCTTTCCATCAAACTGATTTTCAATTAATGTCTTCCAGTTTTTGAAATTCTCAAAGATATCACTTTTAGCCTTTAAGAAGTATACCCAAACCTTGCGTGAAAAATCATCAATGAAAGTAAGAAGATACCTTTTCCACCCTTGGATGGAACCTGAGATAAACCCCGTAAATCTGAATGAATGTAGTCAAGTAACCCTTTGGTTTTGTGCTTGCACGTGCTAAAGTTGACCCGTTTCTGCTTTCCAAGGACACAATGCTCATAAAAATCAAGTGTACTAATCTTCTCACCTTTCAAAAGGTTTAGGTTGTTCAAAATTACTAACCCCCTCTCGCTCATGTGACCTAATCTTATATGCCACATCTTAGCCTTGTCATCATCTGATAACTGTGAGGTTGCAGCATTCGCAGTACCTAGAATGGTGCTGCCCATAGGTATATAAAGACCACCCTCCAGTTTGGCCTTTAACATGACCAGAGTAAGCCTGTCAATTGGGCCGGGTCGGCCAGGGAGCGGCCCATCTAACCCGACCCATAACCGGCCGGACCCCCTAACCTGGTAAGAGGGTGGTGGGCTGGGCTAGTGGAAAAAATTAGGGGGCTGGGCCGGACATGCCATTTAGCCCGATAGCCCGGCCCACCAACTGTTACACCCCGTAGTTTTGTACGTTAAGATTTATAAGTGTTGGATGTTTTAGGTTTGGATACTGGAGTTACTTTCAAGGATATACGAGAACATGTGCACCAATTCTTTTTTGGTTATGAGGGTTTAAGTTCATATAGTAAGCTATGGGAGGATTGGAGAGCAAGAAAATTAAGGGAATTAAGTTTTTGGAATTTTGGAGAAAAATATGAGGGGCAATTTTGGCCCAACTTTGAGGAAGAATATCTTTTAGTATATGAGGAGTTTTGAAGCAAAGCAAAAGCCTAAATTGAAGTTCATGAAGGCTAGTTTCAACCTAACAAATTGCCCATTGATATGACGTCAGAGTAGAGAATTATGAACGTTACGAGTTAGGCGGGCAGAGCAGAGGACTGCACTGCTACAGTGCCCACCGACTTTAATCCACTATATAAGGGCTAAAATCCATCTTTTTCTCCATAATAAACTTCCCAAATACTCTAGAAAGCTCAGCCAACATAGGAGAGCTTATATACACCACAAAGTAAGGATTTTACATAATTTTCAAGTGACGGAGTATTAATCGAGGTCCAAGTAACGTATAGTCGCGATTATAGTTTTGTTTTATGTTGGAGTTGACTTGGATTCAAGTAAACATTGAAGATTTTGCTATTCTAGCAAAAGTAAGGTATGAATTTCTTTTTATTAATATTGATTTAGGAATATTTATGAGAATAAGATTTATAATTATTACGTTGGTATTGTTAGCGTATGGATTGAGGTTTGAAGAAAGTTTTGGGTGAAATTATGCATATATCTTGTAGAATCTTGATGATATTGTTGTTGATGTTGGTATGGTTGTTGTTATTACTGGTTGTTGGTATTGTGATTTCGGGCTAGGCATATATACAGGGGAGATGCTCCGAATTTCGAATTTAAGCATTCTAAATGGATTCGAATTAAAGGCTTAAGACGAACATGTGAGGATGAGTCTAATAATAGTGTGAATTGTTTTATATGTAGATTACGGGATTGCGAACGTCTTAAGTAAATTTCAAGACAGGAAGTAAGTTGGAAAGTTGAGAAATAAGCTTTCAGGTATGTTAAGGCTAGTCCCTTTCTTTCTAAAGGCATGATCCTTTTGTTATAAACCTTTGTGTCATACCTATAATATCTTTGGTTCCACAAATGCTAGAAGTCCACGAATCTCATGATCCTTATGATGTTTCCTACAAACCCATGCATGAATTCCATAAAAATCCTCAATTCCAAGAATGTTAGAAATTCATGACTCTTAAAGTTTTTATGATGCTAAAGATGAATAATTTTTTTTATGATAACCATGACGATGATTATGAGGGATTTATTTATCAAAGCTCCAAGGCATACGAATTTCATGTTATTAGGAGATGATTTTATCATAAAGATTTCCAAGTACATGAGCTTTATATTATTATGAGATGATTGAGCTTACTTTACAATTTCTTAATTTCCTTCCTTGTTGGTAATCTCACCTTATGACCCTTGTTCCTTCAAGGTGGGATAAACGATGATGATTGATCCATAATATAATCGGAGGCTATCGACCTTACGTCACTCTGATATAGTTGTGGCTTTTAATTGGGGCCCTCATGCATGCTTTATATACATATGTATGTATTTTCTCACACCGAGCCACGCTATAGTCGGCCGGGCATGGCACATAGATGTGCACACCGCTGCAGTGGGCATGTTATGATATCGCCCGGAATGCGGGAGGCCCGGACACGGGCTAATGATGATAACGCCGAGCCCTAATGGCGGGGCATGATACTATATATATAACACCGAGCCTTAATAGCCAGGCACGGTACTATATATATGTATAAAAATGTTTTTTTTTTTAAGTTAAGCATGTATGACATCCGCCTCAAGAGGCATCCAGGCGTGTAGGTTATCTCTCTCTTATTTCATGTTACTTTTCATATCTGTATTATGTTATTATTCATGACTTACATACTCAGTACATTATTTGTACTGACATCTCTTCTTATGGACACTGTGCTCATGCCCGCAGGGTTAGGTAGTAAGGCGAGCATCCCAGCACAGTAGGATATTGCCTCAGCTACAGTCAGTGTGCTACACTTGGTTCGGAGCCGTAGTCTATTTTGGTATGATATTTTGATTTGTACATATGAGTATGACGAGGCCTTGTCCCGTCCTTCCTACAGTTTATATTTCCATAGAGGTCTGTAGACATTTGTACATAGTTAGCAAGTTATGTAGCCTTGCCGGCTCTATGATACTCGTGATGTTGTAGCGACCTTGTTGGTTCGCATATGCACATATATGTTGGATTACCGGATATTTTTATGTTGGGCCCTTTCTGCGTGCAGGTATTCTTTGAGTTATGTTATATGTTGTTCAAGGTAACTGTTAAGTCAGGTGGTTCCCGACCTATGAGTCGGAGCCCATCATGCCCCTCGTTGGGGTGTCACACCAACAACCTGAGTTCTGGCCCACCGGGGGCCTGGCCCGGCCCACTTCGAATTAATATTTTTTTAAAAAAAAATCATAAACAGGCAATTTACATATATATGACAAATTTTGTAATTTCCACCATTTCTTCTTTTTTCTCTTATTTGCTGTAAAAAATAAGTTGGTAACACAAAAAAATTATGGCGGCAGAGAAAATATCTTTTCGTGAACATGATTCTAGCAAATTAATATAATAACACTATTGAGCATCATGGATATTATTATAAAAATAATCAATTAGCATAATTAAAAGGAAGATAGTTATGTCAAAATGCTGTGTCATCAGTCATCCCTATTGATAGCTGATTTTACAGAATCGTTTAAATGAAATAAAAGGATCAACTCACAGAGAAATTGGAAGATAGATTGTGATGAAGTACGAAAACATAGAACAACCAATGTCTAAGATCTTATTAGTTTCAAATATTTTATATATAATAATAATTAAATATTTTTTAGCGTATTTGAAATGTCTCCGCCGATGATGGAGAGGTGACAATCTGCACATGACATTAGGACTTAGGATCAGATGAGATAATTAAATTAAGAACTTTGGTGTATTATCAAAACTCATGTGCATTGTTCCCATTTAGTTAAATGTTTGTGATTTCATTTCAACTTTTTTTTTTGGTGAGGGGGGGGGGGGGGGTTAAAAAGATTAGCTTATTTATTGCAAAAAAAGGTTCCTAATTTATGTACATATATGTTAATGGTATATTTGTGTATATCTTGAATATGTTGTTAGAATGAAGACTCCCAACGGCTATTTAAGTGCTAAAAATTATAAAAAGTTGAAAATGTGATACAAGACTACATAAGTAATTTAAAATAAAACTTCAAATTTAAATTGATAACATTGAAAATTCAAAACATACAAACTTGAACGGTTAACTTCTTACAAACGAAAAGTTCAAAACGCTAGCATCAATGGAGAAATTTAAAGAAGAGATAAACTTCAAAGTTCAATTTTGTGCCTTTTGTCCAAGTGCCTACGTAACGGACCGATACCCCCAAAAACCGGTTCAGACTTATGGAGATATATTTCACCATAATGTTGACATTTAACATGTTCCTCGTCTACTCGCTCAAAATACAATCACACCGGACTTGAAATTGATCTTCGAACTGGAGGAGGAGGTGGAGGATTATCATTATCCATTAAATTTAAATTTTGAAATTTGAACTTGGAAGTTGGAAGAGGGAGGGAGAGAGGGGGGGGGAGAGAGAGATTTAGATGAGTAGGAAATTTAGGGAAAGAGGAGAGTAGGAAATTGTGAGAAAATATGGAGAAGAATGAATGGTATTTATAGATTGAAAATAGGGCCAAAGCATAATTTAAGGAACTTGATGGTTAAAATAAAGTTGACAACAACTACATTTTAAAGTATCAAACTTAATAAATTTTAGTATTATAATTTTTTTTTTAAAATAATTAAAATCTGGGCAGGCCCACTAACTAAAATCCGGCTCGGCCCACTTGGCCCACTATGTACCCCTACTCGAGTAGGGGGCTGGGCCACACACCCCTTTCCCTCCTCCAACCCGCCCCCCAACCCGGCCCACTAGCTATGGCCAGGCCCGGCTCGGCCCACTTGACAGGCTTAGACCAGAGAACCCTTGGTCAGCTTGCAGATTCCACCTTCACCCGCATGCTTATATCCGAGCTTATCAGGAGTACCAAGAGAGATCAGATTCTTTTCATATTAGGAACATGTCGAACATTAGACAACGTTCTTATGATGCGGTCATGACACTATACGGGCTGAACCAATGCCTGCTATTTCACATACTACATCGTTACCCATAAGTACAGTCCCACTCGTCTACTCATAGCTAGTAAACCAATCTTTTCTGAAGCACATGTGAAAGGTACAAGCTGAATCTAAAATCCATTTGTGTGTCTGAATGTCATCTGTTGAAGCAGTTAGCACATAATCTTCTCCAGATGTCTGAGCTACCTGAACCGTAGATGCACTGGCTGTTGTTTTATCAATCTTCTTACTCGGGCAATACCTCTCAAAATGACCCTTTTAATGACAACCCCAACATTCAGCATCCTTCCTGCTCACCCTTTTCCTAGACTTTGACCTAGCTACTGATTTGCCTCTCCTCTCTTTAGCTCGAGCGACCTCTAACCGTCAAACCCTCACCATGGTCCTCTTTCTCACAATTGTTGATATGGTTTCTTAGTTCATTCGAATTCAATGCATGTCTTACCATCTGTAACGTGACCACCTCCTTACTGTACATCATTAATTAACTACATCTTTGTACGCCGGTGATAATGAAAATAGTAGAGTGCATGCTAGTTCTTCATCTCCCACTTTAATATCAGCATGAGTAAGATCCATAGCCAATTTATTAAAAGCATCAAGATGATCCTGTAAAGTTGTACCTGTCTTCATCTTGAAGGTGTGTAAACACTGCCTTAACAACATTCTAGTTGTTACTGATTTCTTCTGGTAGAGATCTTCAAGTTTCTTCCATAAACTCGTAGCTGTTTTTTCGGTACTGACTTCACATAACACGCTGTCTGATAAGGATAATCGAATTGCGCTAAATGCATCCATCTCAATCTTCTACTTCTCGACCTCTTTCGTATTTTTCGGATACAAGTCGTCCAAAGAATAGAATAATCCTTCTCTCCGTAACAACACTATGATCTTGATCTTCCAGATGTTGAAGTTATTACTTCGCGCATCAAAATTCGCTACCTCAAACTTCGTAGATGCCATAGTCTCCTCGTCTCCTAGATCTCACGACCTATAGGCTCTGATACCAATTGTTAGCGCGAAAACGATAAAAACACAATAATTAACGTGGTCGGATCGATGTGATCCTAGTCCACGGAGACCGCCCGACACTTTTATTAATATCAAGGAAGAAAGTAAGTTACAAGATTGAATACTTTTAAGTTCTATGTTCTGTTATACTTAATAAATCCTAGCTAGCATGTATTTATACTACTAGGTCTAATCCTTTTGTAGAAATGATCTAAATCCCAATAACACTCGAAAACAAATAAAGAAAAAGTTTCCCTTTATTTCTTTCCTCTTTTGAGTAGGAATTGGTTTGAATATCTTCTCAACTTCACATTTTTTTAAAAACAAATGCCACTCGCCATCCTGAAAATGCTTGGGTTAAAAGAAGGTAAATACTTATCCGCAACGGAATATCTAGTTTTGGTAAGTAACTAGGATTATATCTTTGTTCCAATGGCTCTGTTTTCTTTCCTTTTTATAATCGTTTAACCTTTGTGAAACTCCCTCGATATGCGCTTAGCATTTTTAATCGCACGATAACATATGCAAACATTACTCCAATGAACAATATGTTAGTATTATTTTAACTATGTTAGTATTATTTTAAAGAGTTAAGGGTCAAAAACACATCTAAAGTATTAGTTTTTTCTGAGTTAATTTCCTACCCGAACTATCAGGTGTGAGAATTTCGTACCTAAACTATCACCAACTAGTTTGCAAAACACACTTCAACTATCACCAACTAATTTGCAAAACACACCTCAACTATCACCAACTAGTTTGCAAAACACACCTCAACTATCAGTTGTCACTTTTCCTACCTGAACTATCATCAACTAGTTTGCAAAAAACACACCTCAACTATCAGTTATTCACTTTTAATGAGGAGTGTTCTGTAAACTAGTTGGTGATAGTTCAGGCAGGAAAAGTGAGTAACTAATAGTTGAGGTGTGTTTTGGAAACTAGTTGGTGATAGTTTAGGTAGGAAACTCTTACACAGGATAATTCAGGTAGGAAACTACAAAAAAAGTGATACTTCAAGTGTGTTTTTGATCCTTATCTCTTTTTTAAAACATGCGTTTATGTTGAGTTTGAACCGTTTTCAACAAAATAGGGACGTTATATAATTCTCAACGCTTGTTCAAAATTCTGAATCTACTTTTTAACATTGATTATTTTTATTCCTCTTATGGATATTTCATGAAAAGCTTATTACATTATTTTTGGATTGAGGGGGTCAAGATTTCAACCTACAAACCACTCATAGGTGGTACAGTCTAGATTTATAACGATAACAATGTCGTGATAAGACACGAGATAAAATAATTCCACATTCGATAATGAGTATTAATTAATTAGTTTAGGAATTATTTTATCCCATACCATTTGTACTAAAATAGTAAAATTTACTATCTCGCAGAAGGAGTGATAAAATAATCTCATGTAATATTCAACTCAAATCCTTACTTATTTCATTCCGCATACCAAAGGAGAGTATGAATTTATATAAAGGTTCATTTGGTCAAAATTCTACTTTCTTCACATACTCTACTGGTACTATACAAGAGATTAAAGGAATTTAAATATTCCATTTTTACTTGTGTGGGTGTGTACTCCAGTTCAACCAAATTGGCCACTTGATTTCAAAATATGCCATTTCATGAAGTCGAGCATTTTGAGATTATTTCACCATTAAGGACTGCATAGAAAAATCTAGGGTAAAATTTCTTTTGCATCAAAATCTTCCTCAAAGTGTCAATTTCTTCAGGTCAAACTTCAAATATTTGGATCTGAATTCAGACTTGATTAGTTCCCAACTTCAAACTTTTCAGTTTGAAGTTTTCAAACTTCAGCCCGAAAGTCGATTTAAAGTTGTGAAGTGGTCAAGCCTTTAGCAATTCCAACTTCAGACTTGAAAGACAATAGTTTAAAATTTTAGACCTGCAATTGTACCTTCAATTCTACAAGTTTGAATTTGATAATGTGGCACTAAACTTTAAAAACTTTGTAACTTCGTCCATTCTTTAAATAGAGTCCTAAAAACGGTTATTTGTGAACTTCCCCTTTGGGTAGTAGATAGAAACAAAGCCCATTTGCTCTTCAACCCCTACATCATTAGTTGATTTCAGGTGGGCAATTCGCTGGAATGCCCTTATTTTGGGGTGGTCTTTAATTTTTGTCCATTAAATTGGTGGTCTTTAATTTTTTGCCCTTAGTTAGAACCCTTTGGTTTCGGGTCCGAACCCCCGCTCAGTCAAAAATTTAAAAAGTTTTCGCAAGGTAGAGTTTGAATTCGCAAGACAGAGATTTGCCTGCAAAACTCTATCTCAGGCAAAATTTTGCTACCTTCAGGCAGAGTTTGGTCAGGTAGAGTTTTGAGGCAAACTCTACCTTTTCCTTCAGGCATGCCAAAACTCTACCTTAAGCAGAGTTTTGCCTTATACCTGAAGGCAAAACTCTGCCTTAAGGCCTAATTTTGGCCCGAACAGGCCTAACTTTGCTACAAAACACTGACTTGCGAAATTATCCTTTTTATTTTTTTATTTTTTTATTTTTTTATTTTTTTAAAACTAAGCCGAAGTTCGAACCCCAAACATTATGATATTAGGTGAAAGGGCCAAAAATTAAAGACCACTAATTTGAGGGCCAAAAATTAAAGACCAGTGCATTTGAAGGACACTCCGCACAAAAAAAATGATCTCAGGTCAGTTTGGATTGTGTGGGAAAGCTAACTAGTCGTAAAACATAATGGGCTGGACAGTGTGGTGGTTAACACATCACTTTTAGTCTGGACTTGAGTTCCAATAACACTTAGGTGTGTTTTTTGGTCAATAATAACACCTGAATAAAAAAAATAAAAAAAATAATACCTGAATGAAATTCAGTCACTCAATTAATTTTTCTATGTAGTCTTAATGGAACATTATGGTAGTTAAACACAATTCATGTTTCGGATTGAATCTGATCATTTCGAATACCAGCATCGTGAAAGTCATACTGTTGAAGTGCATCATAAGGAGGTGTCGTGTGTGATGGAAGGTGATTCTTCAGTGGCGTGTAAACAAGGAGGTGACAGATAAATGTGAATTCGAAATTTGAAGTTTATGAGTTATGGATTTTAAACCTTTTGAAATTATTAAATTCTAAATTAATAATTTATTTATTATTAAATAAATTATTTAAGATAAATACAAAGTTGGATATCATGTGATTATAATTTCAAGTTTTTTCATGCCATATCTTGTATGCAATAAATACTATATTAAGATTTTGGCATAAAATTAATATCAACTTTAGGAGAATTATAATTCAGAATTTTATTTTGGAATTAGTATTTTGATCCTGATTACCAAACGACCTCTAAACATTATGTTCAAGTTCTCACTCCATTTTAATTTGTTTGTCTTGCTTTCAGTTTTAATCCGTTTAGAAAAGAATACATTTTTCTCTAAGAATACATTTTTTTCTTTTTGGCAACTATTTAATTTCAATTTTTTCACATGGGTGTTTAAGAGCACATATTAAAGGACATTTTTAGTATATTCCACAAAATATACTACATTCAAAAGTCTAATTTAAATTCAGGGCCAAGTCAAAACGAGACAAATAAATTAAAACGAAGGAGTATTATTTTCGTATATAAAAGCGGCAAGATTTTGAAAACTTTTTGAAACTGACTTCACTACCGAGAAAAAGAGGAAAGAAAAACGAAGGGGGGGGGGGGGGGGTGTCAATGGAGGTCGTTGAACAAGGTTGTAATAAAAAATTAAAAAGTAGAAGTGAAAGTGGAAGCATTTCCATGAAAGACAAAGAAATGGGGAGGTCGTTGAACAAGGTTGTAATAAAAAATTAAAAAGTAGAAGTGAAAGTGGAAGCATTTCCATGAAAGACAAAGAAATGGAAATAGTATTGGTTATTTCAGATGATAATAATAACACCTGAAATAGCTAATGAAGTGAGTTGTAGGATTTCAACTCAAATAGCTAAAGAAAAGTTAAGCGAATATAGGCAAAAAATAACTACACTGGATGAAGAAGATATAAATAATAGTAGGAAAAAAGAGGTCGAAAGATGATGTGGAGAACGCATCAAATCAACGAAATAGAAAGAGGAAGGATGAGAATGTACGAAATTTTTGAACTTTTTGAGTACTACATTTGAAATAAATGATCATTTAGGGTGTGTTTCGGTATGACATAAAATGTTTTCCAAGAAAGTACTTTTCCGGAAAATAAGTGATTTTCTTACTTATTTTATTTGTGTTTAATATGCAAGTTGGAAAATGTCATTTTAAGAGCATGTAGATGTATTCAAAGCAAAACACTATGAGGTTTTTGAATTATGAGTGTAACTTCTAGTGATGGAGGAAGGGTAGGTGGAGTAGGCAGGGGAAAGACTGGGGTGGTGGTGGTAGGTGGAGGGGTAGGCCGGGGGGAGCTGGGTGGTAGATAGGTGGGGGTAGTGGTAAGGGGTGAGGTAGGTGGCGGGGGGTAGTACACTAGAGATGGGGTTTGGCCGCGCGGGGTGAGTAGAAAGTTAGGGGTCGGTGGGGGAGGGGGAGGTGAGTGGATAGTACGGGGATGAGATTGGGGATGCGTTGGTGTGTTTTTATTGATCCAGAAAATGTTTTTCCTCAAATTTTTGAGAATTTTTGAGGAAAACATTCGGAGGAAAAAAATTTAAAAATTCAAGATATTTAGTGCAACCAAACAACGAAAAATAGAAAACATTTTTCGTCATACCAAACACACCCTTAGTTTATTCCCCTAGAATATGAGAGAGTACTAACACTAAATTGTCTCATAACATGGCAGGGGAATGAGATTGAATCCGATACGTGTCATCAGTGCCAATGGAATGACAGAGGAAGGGTTGTTCGGTGCACCAGCTGTAGAACAAAGCGATACTGTGTTCCTTGCATGACCACATGGTACCAAAAAGTTGTAACTTTTCTTTTTTAGTCTTTTTTTGAAAAGAATGACACGTTTCTATGTTTAGTAAGTTATTAGTTTTAAAGTTTGCATTTTACCCTTAATGACACTCCTTTGTACAACTAGCATGGCATGGTTAAGACTGAAAAGGATAGTTTTGGTTTGTTATACGCACCTTTAGTTTAAGACCACATCACAAGATTCAGAAGTCTTTTTTACATTCTTAAACATGCTTAGTCAAACTAAGACACATAAAATGGAAGAGAGTATATTGTTGGTTGTGTTCATTTATGTGAGTTGACTTTTGTGAGCTTTTAATTGTAAGTTGGACTTGCAAAGAAACATTACTCTGCTCCTTGTGGCTTTATTTGAGCAGTTTGTCTCTTGATGAGATATTGCAATTATCACAACTGATAAGATGCAAAGCATGAAGACCATTTTAACGACTTGAAGCTTTATATATATATCCAATCTAGTTTGCTTTAATTTATATTATCAACCTCAACACCAATTCACGTCCGTGTAGTTTTCTATTCGGGTTTCTCATGACGAACTTTCCCTTTATGATCAACAATAGGTACCCTGGGATGGGTGAGGAAGCTTTTACCGAGCCTTGTCCTGTTTGTCGTCAAAACTGTAATTGCAAAGCATGCTTGCGTCTGGACGGGCCTATAAGGGTTGGTTTCTTTGCTGTTCCACTTTTATTAAGTTGTAGTCTAAGTTGTAGTCTTATTTTGCAAGTCAACCGTATATGCTACGCTTTAATGGTTGCAGGCTTTGAAGAATTTAAAATATGAAAGGTTAACAAAGAAGAACAGGTTCAGTATTCAAAATTTATCTTGCAAAAGCTGTTGCCTTTCTTGAGAAAACTCAGTGCAAAGCAAGTGATGAAGATGGAGATTGAAGCTATCATTCAAGGTTATATTATCTTTTTTAAAGATTAGATGTCATAAGGGTTATGCCATATTCTTTTCATTTTGGCAGCCCTTAGTATGCATTTTAGATTCTGTTAGGTGATATATATGGCACAACTAGAAAAGATAACAAAATAGTCATTTCTCTTCCATATATTTGCAAAGGGTTGAGTTTAAAAGGATTTTTAATGTTAAAGAGGGAATGTTTTAACATAATTGCTGTTTCCTAGATAAGGAAGAATAGCTTTGTGTCATAGGTAAGAAAAACTGGATGCGTCATGCATTATCATCTGGTTCTTATTGTAGCTAGAATTTCCCTTGTTTATTTGGGCAGGATCACCGGTGTCAAAGATAAATCTGCAGAAGGGGAAGTGTCATGAGAATGAGCGAATGTACTGGTAAACATGAAGAACATCTTCTTTCCATGTCAACCTTTTGGAATGATTTCTAAATAATCTAAATTGAGCAATGTTTTCTGCAGCAACAATTGCAAAACATCCATTGTTGATTATCACGGAAATTGTTCCAGCTGTTCGTATGATCTCTGCCTTACTTTTTGTCGGGAGCTTAGAGATGGTCACCTTAAGGGAGGTGAAGAAGTCATCATTGAATTCACTAACAAAGGGAATGCTTATTTGCATGGTGATATGGCATCTGATTAGGTACCAAATACTAAAATAGAACTTCAAGAAAGACTAAGAATAATACTTCATCAAAAAAGAAAAGCCGGACACCAGAGAATTCTATTGGTCCAGCGGGTGAATGGAAATCCAATGCAGATGGTAGCATCTCTTGTCCAACAGAGAATTTTGGTGGATGTGGTAAGGGAATTTTAGAGCTGAAGTGCCTGTTGTCAAAGTCAAAATATCCGGTCTCTGAGTTATTGGCAAAGGCTGAAGATATTGCCAAGAAATGTGAATTGGAACATATGCCTGAAATATCTCAGGGGTCATGCTTATGTATACAATTAGTTGATGAAACTGATATGCAGAAAAGTAAATTGAGTAAAGCATTATCTCCTGACAATTCAGATGACAATTATTTGTACTGTCCAGCAGCTAAAGATCTTCAGCAGGAGGATCTGAAGCATTTCCAGTGTCATTGGCTAAAAGGTGAACCTGTGATTGTCGGTAATGTGCTTGTGACTGCGTCAGGGTTAAGCTGGGAGCCTATGGTTATGTGGCAAGCGTGTCGCCAGAGAAAGAACTTAAACCATCCCCTTCATCTGGATGTCAGTGCCATCAACTGCTTGGATTGGTGTGAGGTCAGTTTAATACTTCCCTACGATACATGAAGCAAAACTATCTACTCTTTTTGTGTGTGTGTGGGCGGGTTGGGGGGGGGGGGGAGTAACCCTATGCATCTTGGTAATCCCTATCTCTATTTGCATCAATTTATGGTTTCCTTGCTCTTAAATTTAGCTAGACAATTAAATATCTTAGTAAAATTGTTTTCTAGTTATAAAACTATAGTGAAGAATCTCACCATCCGTGTTGTGTTAGCATCAGCTCTGGTTTTCGTGATGACAATATAGTTGGGTTGCAAACTGAAATACCAATCAATTTACAGTTTAGATCAAAATTTAATGCTTGATACAAAGTTTAATGTTATGACTGTACCTTAATACCATGGCTTTTAGTCAAAGGAATTTGATGATACTAATTTGTAGAGACAGGGTGGGGGATTTTCAAGCATCCATTTTGAATTGTCATCATATCGGCAGATGTATATGCTTGGTGCTTTCTTTTATGATGGATGATTCTTTTTTGCTTTTTGTGCCTTAGTACTATGTTTTTAGTCAAAGTAATTTGATGATACTTGTAGAGTCAGCGTGGGGGATTCTCAAGCATCCATTTTGAATTGTCGTCATTTGGCAGATGTATATGCTTGGTGCTTTCTTTCATGATGGATGATTTTTTTTTTGGCTTTTTTAAGCTAATGAAACACTATTGTGAACCAATGATTGTAACTACCGTTCTTGATAATGCATTGGGATTGAGCTGGGAACCTATGGTTCTGTCCAGAGGCGGATCCAGGATTTTAAGATTTGGGGTTCAAAAAAAAAAATTATAACAACATACCTAGTGTAGTCCCACAAGTAAATCACAGCATTCTGAAAAAAAAAAAAAAAAAAAAAAGAAACGTGGGTTACTCTTTTGCTGGAAAAAGAAGAAGAAGCAAATTTGAATTAAAAAATGATTCCAACGGGAATGGATCCCGCATACATCTGGACAAAATCCCCTTCAAGTGTCCCCTTCTTTGCCATTGAACCATCAACCATTTAGTTGTGGGTTCCAAACTGAAAATACTTATACTTGACTATAATTTTCAATATAATAATAGAACCTACATTAGCGGATGTGGGTTCCCGAGAACCGCCCCTGGTTCTGTGGCGTGCTTGTCGATAAACAAAGATGGTTTGTCCTGTCATTTATCTAGAACTGCGAAACACAAGCTGACGTCGTTGCACCTTATGCGATATCCTAATAACCGCATGATTAGGCAAGTCTACTGATTTCTCCGTTCTGGCCTCTGGATATGGATCTAGCCATAGTTTTGTAGTTCAAAGTCTTCATAAAACACAATTGTGGCCCTATTGTAGCTTAAAATGTTCAACTTCACGTGACCAGAAGTCATTATTGGGATCTTATTCATTTGTTCTATAACTGGTCTCTTTTTTGTTCTCTGGCAAGTGTTATTGGATTTAGTTCCAGAACTTATCTCATTGTTGTATTTGTCAGCCTTGTGACTTGTTCGCTGCATTATGTGAGAGTTAAGCGGCCAAGTCTGTAGACACGTAATTTTTGACCCTCCTTGAGATGTTTTCCCTTCTAGTGTCTAAATATTTCTTTTAATTTTAGTCTTGAAGTGTCGATTTTATTCTATTTTTATTTAATAGGTTTATTTACGAAAAATAAGAAGAGGGACAAAAATATTTACTATTTCTAGAGTACAAGTTTTGTGTTTTAATGAAAGAAAAATAACAAAAAATAGATTTCTTTTAATCTAGTTTATTTAGTTAATTAGCTTTTAAATTTTTCCTTAGTGTAATGATTTTTCTTATTTTTTAATTTAAAAATAGTTTATTAATATTTTATCTTGGTGTTTTTATTTAATCAAAAGAAAAAAATCGAACCAATGACAACCTATCACATAGCAAAATTTCACTCTATCCATATCCATGACATATCCCATTTTTGGGGAAAAGAATATCCAAGGACATTTTGAAAAGGCTAAGCTAAAAGTGGCACACAAGCTTACACCTAATTTCCTAACATAGACAATCATCTACACTACACCAAAAGAAATCAGCCGCAGCTAGCAAAGGAGAAAACAAAAACTTAGCAGCTAAGCTCTAATAGACTTAGAGGAACCCAAAAAAAAAAAAAAAAAAAGCAGTTGTAGCCTTCTCTTATTGACAATTTCCATACCTAGCTCCTTCGTCCCCCTTTTTTTTTTTTTTTTTTTCATTGAAGCTAGTGTATACGGGTAAAACCGAGGACACGGTCATGCTCGGTTTCCCGTTATTACGATTATGCTCGGGCGACACCCGAGCATCACACCGGGATCGAGAGCTCGAGAACGGATTTGTGCAAGGCGATAATGGAAGGACTATCTGCTGCCATAACGGAAGGCCGAAATATCCGCCCCCACCCGGATATTCCGGCGCCAATCCCGGCGACACAGCTATATAAAGGGGAGGCCCCCATTCAGAAAGGGGGTTCGGCAATTGAGAGGAGAGAGTTTATTGAGATCAATAATCATAAAGAATATAGCTTTTGTCCCCATTTGTTCAGAAGTTTTGTTTCGTTTACATTCCTTGCAAGCCCGTGATAAAGAGACACCGACTCGGTCTCCCCAACTCGAGGTCCGCGAACCCCCGTGTTTGGTTAGATTTGATTTCTTTGACCATTCCATTGTATGTCATTGTGCTCAAATCTTCAATTGAATTTAGCTATATATCTTTGTACCGCATAAATTTAATCGCTTACATATTTAGGGTTAAACAGTTTGGCGCCCACCGTGGGGCCTTAGATATTAGCGGCGGTTCAATATAACACTGTGTTCAAACTCGATATTTTACGCTTGTTCTTTAGGGTTTGATTTCAGGTATACAGGAAATGTTGGATTCACATTCTGTCAACTTCCAAGTGGAACCGAGCCATCACGAGCATGACGGCAGTGATGCACCGGACCACGACGCCCCCCCCCCTCCTCCCGTTAATCCAGCTCAAGTCGGTTCATCGGTGAGAAATATGCCAGTCGGCGAGGATAACGGAGCCGTACTACAACAGCTCCAGAACCAGTTAGATATGGCCATGGCTCAGTTGCAGGCCCAGCAAGAGATCATAGTGCAACTGCAAAATCGGAATCAGGCACCCGATGTTGCACCAGCGGAACCGACCCAAGATGCGGAAGAAAGGCAGGTCCCGCAGGGTAACGATGGACTCCTCGGGCAAAACATCGAATTGAAAAGAATGCTCATGGAATTGACCAAACGAGTTGAATCCGGTGAAAAGAAGATAGAGGCGAACGATAAGAAGGTGGAGAACTATAATTCGAGGGTTGATCAAATACCGGGCTTCGCCCGGCTTTGAAGGCCGGATTCGAAAAATTTGTTCAAATGTCGTTCCCGCCGAGTGCGGCGCCAATGAAAATCCCCAAAAGGTTTTGCATGCCCGATATCCCGAAGTACGGGGACAACCGACCGAACGAGCATGTAACCGCATATACACGCGCTATCAAGGGCAACGATCTCGCGGGCGATGAACGGGAATCGGTGTTACTCAAAAAATTCGGGAAACCCTGTCGAAGGGAGCTATGCTTTGGTATCATAACTTGCCCGAGCATTCGATTGATTCGTTTGCCACGCTTCGTCGATGCTTTCGTTAAGGCCCATGCGGGGTTATCAAAGTCGAAACCCAAAAGTCGGATACGTTCAACGTCAAGCGACGAGACGACGAGACCCCTCCGCGAGTTCGTGACTCGATTTCAAATGAGCGCATGGACTTGCCACCGATTCATCGACGATTGGGCGTTCGTGCTTTCACCTAAGGGCTCAATTCAAGGAGCTCGATCACCTCGATGGAACTAAAACAAAACTTGATAGAGTACCGGCGATCGCACGGGGGTGATGTGTATAACGATATCGGTCGAAAATAAAGTCGAAGACGATAAGATTTTGAGGGCGCTTCGGTGTCGTGGCACTCGGGTAAAGGAGTCGATCATACGAAGAGAGTGGCGGATCGAGATTCCAGATCATCCTATGACCGGTATCAACCATATCCGCTCGATCGAAGGGGAAATGGGCGTAACACTGAATCGGGCAAAATTGATAGGAGAAATGACCGAAGGAGCGACCGAGTTCCAAACAACCGCGGGTTGATTAACAAAAATGCTGTCGAAAGAATTTCGGGGAACAGAGATGTTCCAAGATTATCCGAGTATAATTTTTGCATCGATATAGCAACTCTAGCTGCGGCCGTGAGCCGGAACAAAGAAACGAGGCATCCGAGGCCCATCCAATCTGACCCGGAGAAGCGGGATAAAAGCCTTATTCGTGTGTATCATCATACTCACGGTCCACCGGACCGAAGATTGTCGGCACGCCTAAGGGAGGAGGTGGCCCGTCCGTTCAATTCTAGGGCATTTTCGAGAATTCTCGAGCGAGCGAGCAAACACCCATTTTAAAAACCTCGGATTCTAACAAGTGTCGATAGACCGGAAGAGCCTCACCAGGTGATACACATGATCATGGGAGGAACCGACATGCCCGTGGGGCCAGTGATGAAGCGCACAAAGATCTCCATAACGAGGGAAAAGCGCGTCCAAAGCGATGACCCCGAGGGTGCCATTACGGTCGACGACGAGGACATGGAAGGCATTGCACAACCACATAATGACGCACTGGTAATCTCTATCCTTGTCAATAATTTTAGAATTAAACGGTGGCGATCGACCCGTGTAGCTCGGCGAATATCATACGATGGAGAGTCATCGAACAAATTGGGGGTCGAGATCACCGTGCTTGCCATCCGAGTCCTCAATGGATTCAACATGGCATGCGAAACGACCAAAGGCGAGATCACTCTACCAATCGCGATGGCAAGAGTTGTGCAACGACGAAATTTTATGTGACGAAGGTGATATGGGATATAATGCCCACCGCCGGCGGACCGTGGATTCATCTTGTGTGGCGGTCCCTTCGACTATACATCACCGTTGAAATTCCCGACCCCGTAAGGTATCAAAACCGTCCGTGGTGAACGCAGGTCGCGCGTAAATGTTCGCGGTCGAAGAATCTGCTAATACCGCAAAAGCTCCAGATCGGACCGAAGGGGAAGAATGTCAAATAGCATTACGCATCCCGATCCCGGAATCTTCGAAAGATCGGAACGGACACGCTAGATGACGAGTTAAAGCTCGGAGTACCAAGAACCTTTCGTGGGCCCGATAATTCTGACGCCACCAAGTCCACCGTTGAGGAGCTCGAACAAGTGACGTTGTTTGCCCATTTGCCAGAAAGGAAAGTATACCTGGGCACGGGGCTAACGCCCGAGCTCAGGGTTGAATTTATTAAGCTTCTCAAAATTAACTCTGACTGTTTTGCTTGGTCCCATTTAGACATGACAGGTATTCCACCGGACGTGACAACACACAAGCTAAGCTTGATCCGAGCTTCTCCCCGGAAATGTGGTTTAAGGAGACGAACCCGAGGTGAAGCACGGCATTAAAGACGAGGTAACCAACCTCTTAATATAGTCCATTCGAGAGGTAAAATATCCGAATCAAGTTAGCTAACGCGCGGTGGTACTTAAAAAGGAAATAAGTTTAGAATGCGCGAGATTATAAAGACCTAAACAAAGCCTGTCCGAAGGATTCTTTTCCTTTGCCCAGCATCGATCGCATGATCGACGCATGCTTGGCGGGTCATGACACCGAGTTTCTTGATGATACTCCGGCACAACCAAATCCAAATGGACCCGGCGGATCGAGAAAAGACTCTTTATAACTAGGTTTGGCACGTATTGTTATAATGTAATGCCTTTCGGCCTAACAAATGCGGTCTTAACCTATCAACACCTAGTCAATCGAATGTTTGAATATCAAATAGGCAAATCCATGGAAGTTTATATTGATGACATGGTCGTTAAGTCCCTGCGAGCAGGGGACCATTTGAAATTTTTGCAGGAGACTTTCAACATACTAAGGAAATACAACATGAAGCTCAACCCGGAAAAATACACTTTCGGAGTCGGGTCGGGTAAGTTCCTAGGCTTCATGGTGTCAAATCGGGGAATCGAGATCAATCCGGATAAAATAAAGGCCATCGAAGATATCACTGTGATAAACGACATCAAAGGGGTACAAAGGTTAACGGGACGCATAGCCGCTCTAAGCCGGTTCATTTCAAGATCTTCGGATAAGAGTCATCATTTTTTCTCGTTCTCAAGAAAAGACGGACTTCGCCCGACCACCGAGTGTCGGACGGCTTGCGAACTCAAAAAGATACTTATCAAGTCCACCCCTACTTCACACACCGAAGCGCGCACGGCAGCCTGTATTTGTACCTGGCCGTGTCCGAGATTGCGGTAAACGGTGTCCGGTTCGGAAGAGAATGGAACGCGATCCGCCTTCTACGTGAGTAGAACCCTCGGTGACCCCGAAACCAGGTATCCTCATTTGAAAAAACTCGCTTTAGCTCTGTTAAGTGCATCTAGAAAATTAAGGCCTTACTTTCAGTGTCACCCGATATGTGTTGTAACGTCGTACCCCCTAAGGAACGTCATGCATAAACCCGAACTCTCGTGCCGACTCGCAGCGGGCTGTAGAGATTAGCCGGGTACGATATTGAGTATAAACCCCCGAACCGCAATCAAATCCCAAATCGGGCGCACTTCGTGGCCGATTTCGCACCAGCCCATCCCCGAGGTTAACAAGGAAACGCTTGCTCGGGGACTAGCGGGGAGTTTGGACCCTTCATACGGATGGCGCATCCAATGTGAAAGGGTCCGGGTTGGATCGTTCTCAAACCCCCCCTCGGTGACGTGATAAAACAATCTATAAGGTCTGTCGATTTAACTAACAATGAAGCGGTATGAGGCTATGATTGCGCAGGTTTAGAATCGGCCAAAGTTTGGGGAGCCGAGATCGTAGAAGCAAAGTGCGTTCTCTTCCCGGTGGTCAACCAAACGAACGGAACCTTCGAGATCAAAGACGACAGAATGCGGAGATACCAAGAAAGATTGCAGGTTGTCCTTCGCCGGTTCAAGGAGTGGACATTGGAGCACGTACCCCGTGATCAAAATAACGAAATGGATGCCCTGGCAAACCTAGGGTCGTCAGTCGAATCAGAAGGGTTCTCCTCTGGAGCTGTGGTGCAGTTAACAAAATCAGTCATAGAAACCGGCCACGCCGAGGTAAACTCGACTAACCTCACTTGGGATTGGAGGAACAAATACATTGACTATCTCCAAACGGGAAAATTGCCGTCAGATGCCAAAGAATCACGCGCCCTCCGAACTAAGGCAGCTAGATTTTATTTGGTCGATGGCCAGCTGTACCGAAGATTATTCTACGGTCCACGCGCCGCATGCCTAGGGACCAGGAAACCGACTACGTTCTAAGGAAGTTCACGAGGGCACTTGCGGGGAACCACGCGAGAGCCGATTCGTTGGTGCGCAAGTTGATTCGAGCGGGATACCACCGGAACGAGATGGACGGAGATGCCAAAACCTTCGTTCGAAATGTAACGAATGCCAGAGGCACGCCCCGTCCATACATCGACCCGAGAGGAGCCGCATCCGATCCTCTCCCTATGGCCGTTCATGAAATGGGGCATGGATACGGACCGCACCGCCGTGGGCTCCGAGGTAAGACTCGCTTATCTTACTTATGACCGATTATTTCTCTAAGTGGGTCGGCACGGTGCACTCGAGAAAGTCAGGGAGAAAGAGGTCATCGATTTCATCTACGACCATATAATCTGCCGATTTGGAGTACCGGCGGAGATCGCGTGTGACAACGGGAAACAGTTCGTGCGTAGCAAGGTCAGCAAGTTCTTTGAAGAGTACAAAATCAAGAAGATCTTATCAACCCCATATCATCCAAGCGCGAATGGCCACGCCGAGTCCACCAACAAAATCATACTGCAAAATTTAAAGAAGAGACTGGCCGGTTCCAAGCACCGATGGAAGGAGGTCCTGCCCGAAGTCCTATGGGCCTACCGCACAACGGTGAAATCGAGCACCGGGGAGACTCCGTTCTCTCTAGTGTATGGAGCCGAGGCCCCACACCCGTCAAGTTGGTGAGCGAGCTTAAGGTTCCGTTATGCCACCGAGAACTCGAACCACGTAGCAATGGTCGTCAACTTAGATCTCGTGGATGAAAGAAGGGAAGCGCACACATCCCATAGCCGCACAAAAGCAAAGGATGCAAAGGTATTATAATCGAAGGGCGAACCTTAGACATTTCCAAATTGGGACTTGGTACTGAGAAAAGTCACGCTTCATACGAAGAACCCTCACGAGGGGAAGCTAGCTCCAAATTGGGAAGGTCCGTACCGGGTAACTGGAATAACCGGGAAGGGTTCTTATCAGCTCGAAGATAGAGAGGGACACCAGTTGAAAAATAACTGGAACGTGGCACACCTGAAGAGATATTATTGTTAAAGGTATGAATAACTTCCCTTTTTCTTTTATTCGACCTAACCATGCAGGGATGCAGCCCAAGGGAAGCGAAACGGATAGATCGGCAGTCCCAATGTCATAAGCATAGGACCGAAAGCACATGTCGCACTCTTTTTTCCCTTCGACCGTTTTGTCCCGAGGTGGGTTTCGGCAAGTTTTTTAACGAGGCGGCACGGACCGGTTCTTGCAATATAGATCGAGAGACTGAACCGGGGCTTCACTATACGATCAAGTAGTACTCGAGTCCTCATACTTCGAACTCGAATACTAAGGGACTACCTACTATATCATGATTACATGAGTAAAGACTACGGTCTATGTACACGTAAAAGCCGAGGCTTGAACAATAGGATCTGATGTAAGGACCAAACGATCGATCGAATCGTGTCCATTTAGTTCGTTCTCGCCGCTGCAACAAATTGCAAATGTATTCCCAGGCCTGTTTCTTCAATAAAAATCTTATTTCGTTCAAAAGGATCCTATGTTGTCAAATATCGGAAAAACGGTCAAAAAGACTCATTGCCTAAATTATTGCATAAAGACTATGGTCCAAATTATCGCGTAAACCGTTAAGGGCCACGGTCCAAAAAAAAAAGGGTCAATGACCTCGATCTACAAATGCGAAATTATCACGATCGGGGTCGCCTCTTAAATTACGAACAAAGCAGTGGCTAACAGTTACGTGAACCAAAGTCCGATCAAGGGTCGTTTCCGACCGAATTATATATTGCCCGCAGTATGGCAAATTATAACAAAGACATAAACCGGGCAAACAGTGAAGCAAGAAAATACTTTGCAAAGTCAAATACAAATTTCGGTTCATTCATACACAAAAAATGAGATTTACAAAGGCCCGCATGAGGGGCCCCAAAACAAATATCCAAAACAAAAAAAGCGGAGCAAAAGCCCAAACGAACTATTCTTCACCGACTCGCCGGAATCTCCATCGGCCGAGTCGGTGTCGGCATCCGAATCTCGGGATCAAACACGCCCTTAAACTTCGCCTCATGCTTTCTTGCTTCCTCGAGCGAACCCGACAGATCCACACCGGTGGCCGAACCTCCTCGAGGGTCATCCTACGGGACAAACACCGTTCATACTCGGCTCTAAGATCATCGGGCCTCTCGACGGCAACCACCGTCGCCTTATATTGGTCGAGCATGTCGTCAGAGCCGATCGAGAGCTTTCCCATGCTCAACCTGCAAATCGGCGATGGCACGGCCCAATTGATCCCTCTCTGCGTCGGCCGAAGCGAATGATGAGCTAAGGTTCGTTATTTGTCCTTCCGCCGACCGAAGTTGCTCTCGGAGAATGTCACGCTCGACCACAGCACTGACGGTTGCTTCATGGAGGGAGTCAAGCTCGGGTTTGATCCCATCAAGCTCTGAACGGAGTTGATCTATCTGGCTGACATACACTCGAGCCTGAGAGGTGAGGGCGTTAGCATCAGCTATTAAAGACTTATTGTAAATTTCAAAAGCCTTTACCTTCTCGGCCAACTCGTCGCGTTCGCGTTTGGCTTCGATGGCTTCACTCCGAGCCGTGTCGAGTTCCGATTTAAGGAGGGTGGAATCGGGAAGAGACGAGATATGCTCTAATTCCTTTGCATATAAGACCTGAAGCTCGTTAACCTCCCGACTCTTAGCCGAGTTCTTTCGGAGACGACCCACTTCGAACTCCGAACCGGTAAGCTCGCATGGCGGAGCACGGAGGCCTAAAAGGGAAGAAGGAACGGATATCAAAATAACGTTCAAAGTTAAATAAGTTGGGTGAACAGAATCCAAAATCAAGAATTACCCGATTCAACGCGTGCTGAGCCTCATTGAACAGGCACGATTCGCTAACCTCGGCCATTTTTTGTCGATCCTCTTGGGACACCAAGGGATACAGATAGCTAGATATCCCAACAGGACTCGATAACATATTCATATCGGCCGGCACATTAAAGGAAATCAGCCTCTTCCGACTTAGGTCAACACTGGGCGAAAACGACTTCTCCGAGCCCTGGGGCCTGAATTAATCCCGAAACGCTGAGCCACGGGGATGTGCAGATGCTTGAAACCCGACATCCCCGGAGCCGGTATTTCGTACCCACCATGACCGGTCGCCCTCTGCTCGATCACCCCGCACAGCTCTGGCACGGCAGCCCGGGAATGTCCAGTTCAAACGGCGCGGGAGAATCCTGATGCAAATTATTGTTTCGATGTGGCCACGGCTTGTATCGGAAGAAGCCGGAGCCAATGCGCTACAGGCGGCGGGATAGTGGGTACCTTAGAACACGACATCGAGGAAGTTGCCCTCGATCCGCAAGTGTGTAAATTTCGGTACAGCGATTTCTCGACTTCGAGCGAAGTACCGAACTTTCGAACCCAAAATATTACCGGAGTATGGCTTGAGCTTCCGCCAACGGTGGAAGTGGCTATGGAGAACACGTAATTCATGCTCGAAGATCTCGTCGATATAACGATGCTCGCCCCCAAGCCTAGTCGTAAATGCTTGGGATGATCTAGTAGTTGGCCCGTGACGTCGCGTCAATAGTGTGGGCCGGGGTCCCTTCCGAGAGGACTCCCGTGCAACATCCCTCGACCTCTTTTTGGCCGGGGGCTTGAGACGATCCAGAAGATTTTCTTTTTCTCTTTCTGGTCGATCTCCCCCCCCACCGGCATCGATGTCTTGCTCATCGGCCGAGGCCTCGACGCGCCTCGGCCTCGAATCCTGGTGGCCTTTGATAAACCTGTGAAACAAAGGGGAAGGTAAGCTGTTATTTAGCCACTATGGCGTGCTGCACAAAATAGGAAAAGGGCCACTCTAAGGAGAAGGCTTACCATGGATCCCAGCCTCCCAACGGGACCGGGATAACCGCCTCCAGTTGCGCTCGGCGTAAGTCAGTTGGGAGCATATTTTTCCGGTCCATTGGTCGAGGTTGGGAACCGCATTAAGGGTTCGGACCAACGCTGCATACACACAAAGGAACGAAAGAGTTAGGATTGGAATGGGTACACGGCCGAATCACGTCGACATAAATGAACTTACGCTTTGGGTTCCATTTCTCCGGAAACGAAAATTTATCAGCGGGAATCAGGTCCGCTGTCCTGATGCGGACATACCTGCCTTGCCAGCCCCGATCCCTATCTTCATCTAGACCAGAGAAGGGCGCTTTTGCAGCCCGTTTAGAGAGTTTAATCATTCCACTCTAAAGACGCGCGGGGCTGACAAACGGAGAAGGTGCTTGCGGCACGTGAACGGGACATTCGCGTTTGTAGCGAAATGCCGAGGAGCACAACAATCCTCCAAAATGATGGATGAATTTGGCCGAGGGTGACCTCGTACCAAATGCGAAATCGACCTAGCAACCGGGTCGAGTGTGGTGAAGGTGAAAGGATAAGTAAAAACTCTTAAATACCCTTCTACGTGAGTCGCTATGGATTCATCTTGATCGGGAATAACGACCTCCTTTCCTTTCCACCCACAATCCTCTTTGACCTGCTCGAGTTTATTCAGGGGAATCGTGCACCGGTATTCAGATATGTCGATACCTCGGTCCCCCTGCTGGGAAGGTTTCTCAACCTTGAAATCCCGAACTGTCGAATAATCCTGAGGAACGAAATCGGACAACAGCGGTTCAGGTCTGGGAGCCGAGGAGGATTCACCAGCCTTGGTTTTGGAAGGTTTGCTTGTCATTTTGAAAGTATGAGGGATAAAGATGCTAGAAACAGATGTTTGGAGATTAGAACGGCGTTTAAGAAGGAAAGATGAAGATATGAAGATATGAAGGTTTGGAGGTATGAAGGTATGAAGATTGAAGAACAGAGAGGCAACGAAGGTAAAGATTGGCTTTGGTAAAAATCGTAAAGTGAAAAAAAAAAAATGGGAACTCGCTTTTTTTTTTTTTTTTTTTTTAGAGTGGGCGAGACGGTTAATCTTACCGCAACCGTTTCAAAGCCAACGGTGCCGACACGTGGGGCGTCGGATAGATGTGACGGATGGGACTTTGATCTGTCCGATCATGAGAAGCGTACGCGAGAAGCAACCGGGACAGATCTTCAAACAAATCGAACGGATCGACATTCCGAAGAGACCACAGTGGATCTTGAACGAATTCTCCACGATCCGAGAAAGCTAGTGAATACCTCGTAAAGGGTGCTATTTCGAATCGACCCTGATCGAGTCTGCTAACCGTATGCTCGGTTACGGAATGAATACTTATGAATTACGAAATTCAAAACAGGAGCAAGATACGACAGGCTCGTTCAAAGTATGGAATAAGCGGTTATTGATAAAATACAACGAAAGCATGTTCTAAACATTTCAGTACGAAACATCACTCGAGGAGTGCTTGATAAAGTCAGATAAGAGTCGGTTACAACGTTCCAAGAGTTCTTTTCCCATTTCATAAAAACCCGATCGTGCCAGGCACATCGGTACATCAAAAAAAAAAAAAGAAAAAAAAAATAGAAGAAAAAGGAAAAGCCCTATTCTATGGCCGGTGTTCGAAGAACGACAATAAAGCGGCTACATCCTGGTTCGAACTAATGAGTTGAGGACAAGATCTCCGAGTATAGCCACAGGATGCAGTGATAACTGATGATACCGGTTAACTGTCCCTACAACTTGCATCAGGGGCGGAAGACCCGGGGATATCCGGTTCGCAACAGATCCTCCTCGTCAATCACAATCACCGGGTGCTTTTCACCCGAAGGCACCTCCGGCGAGTTCCCATGATATGGCGAGTTCGAACTCGAGATCCAACCCCGAATGTACAACGGAAAAACTACCGACCGCCCTACTCTCCCGGGTAGCCTCGATGGAGCATGTGCTCTCCTCCGCCGAGCCACGTCCCGGTCGCCGGCTTCGCCACGGGGCCTTCCTCGACCGAGTCACCGGAAATCAAAAGACAAGAAGTCAAGATAAGATACAGTGGAATATAGGTCAGAGTTTTCGAGACAAGGAGTTACCGTGATACTTGCCTTTCCACCCATCGGGTGCCATGCTTCTCTAAGTACGCCCTAGGCTATGAGAAGCCCGAGAAGGGCCATCACCCACTCAAAGATAGCAGCCTCGAGTACGGGCTCGGCGGAGTCGGTCGGAAGGGTTCCATACTTCGGAAACTCGACGGAGAGGGCGATGCGGTTGAGCCGTGCGTACCATCACAAATCGATTCAGCCACCCCGTCGTAATCATCTTTGAGGTCAATAAGACTTCGGCTTCCCCGGAATCAACTCGAACGATCCCCCATCGATCACCCGAGGTACATATAAATGGAGTAAGTGGTCGAGGGTAAAAGCCACCCCGGCCGCATTGGCTAATTTCTCAATACAGAACACAAGCCTCCAGATCTGAGGGGCTATCTGACCGATACATACCCGATACCGACGGCAGAAGTCCTCGATCATCCTATGAACTGGGAACATGAACCCAATGGCAAAGGGATACGTGTATAACAACGAATAGCCAGGGACATGTTGACACCCAATTTTGTCCCTCTGTTATTCCAATTTATTTCCTCGGGCTTCTAAATTTATTGACGAGCTAAACACTTTATTTTCATTATTATTAATTTTCACTATTTCACTATCAACATTACTAGCATTATCTTATCACAAATTTCAAAGCGGTTCGTCGTCATTTTATTTTCGGATTTTGTGTCCGTTAAACTGATTATACTTTATCAAGTCTTTATTTTCTACATATTAATTTCACTAATTATCATAGTGTATGTTTGTACTAGTTATTAAATTAGAAGCCTAAGAAATAATTAAATTAAAGGAAAGGAAGAACCCATTTTCGGATCAATAAAATAGGCCCAAGTCCAGTCCATACCCGCTCCAGCCCACTACCAATACCTACCCGACCCGGCCCACGCGTCTATCCCCTAAAACCTAAACTCAGCCGCTTCTCTCATCTCTCTCCTCTCTTTTCAGCCGCGCCTCCTTTCCCTCTCCCTTGTCTCCCTCTCTCCCCTCCATTTAGTAAAACTGCAGCTCCCTTTCGCCTTCACAGATGTTGCTTTTCCTTTTCCGTGAAAAAATCGTCCCTATATTTGCTTTTACTTCTTTCATCTTCATTTTCTCTTTCACAAACACAACAAATCTCAAAGAAACAGAAAAATCGGTCCATTTTTGGTAATACCGAATCAAATCACATGAATCAAGCCCAACTTTCTGATTTTGGAACGAAATTTGACTTCAAAATCCCGCCTAAAAAAATCGTGAGTTCAAAAATGAAACCCTAACCTTTCCTATATATATTTCGTTATGGCTCAGCCGAAAGGGGGAGATTTCTGGATCCTAGTTTACCCCTAAGGTCTTACACGATTTGAGAAAATTACTTTACTCCCGTCTTGAACGTTCAGTCCGCCACATAACTTTGGTCCGTTTCGATCCATTTGAATGCATCCGTTATGAGAGATTCGTGGGACCCCCGTCCCGATTTCATTGCACCCACAAGAGGTAAAATCCTTATCTCTATTTCTATTTTGTTGTTCGTTGCTTCACTAAGACAAATTCACATATAGTTTTTAACGTATTGTGTCCGAAACTTGTCGCTTTGTATCGATTAATGTGATTTTGTGAACATGAACATATATATTAAGTACAAGGCGCATTTGTTGGAGTTTATTTCATTTTTCGAATTTGAAGTGTTTGGTCAAGCTTGAATCTAAAGTTTTGCTTTATCTCTTGAATTCTACCTAAACGGTAGTTGATGAGCATGAGTAATTCTTTGGTTTAGATTGGTTTGTTGGTTGGTTTATCTTATATTAGTATGCACAAATATAAGATGAATAGTTTGCCTTTCATGTTTTCTATATCGATTTTGTTTCTCGGATCTTTAGTTTGTTGAAGTAGGACATAGACATATTGATGATTTGTACTTACTCGAAATTTGCCATATATCTTGTTTTCCGAGTAGGCTGTTGCTTTCATTCCTTTGCTTGATTTCCACTGCATTTATTCGCTTTTCTCTCAGATTCACTTAATTAGCTTTAAGAAGTGTAACTAGCTCTGCTCTGTTTGGATTCTGCGTTGGTCTCCATGCTAATTTACGTGATTAGTGAATTTCTGGGCTGCCTGAATTAGAACAAATCAGAGTATTAAAATAGCTTATCAGAAAAAGAAAAAAAAAAACAAAACTATCGTTTATGCATTGTTTGACTCCTTCTGTAAGCACGACGTCTTATCGCTCGTTAATAGAATATCCATGCCTTCCAGTTTTCGACTTGAACTTTTCCAAAATTTCTTCTTTGTTTCAAATAACTTGAACCTTTGGAATCTGAAGGGACCAATCTTTGCTAATGATTTCGAAGTTATTTATTTGTTTTAAAGTTACTGTTTCTCTATCGAAAATAGGTTTATTTTGATAACATGGGCCTGAAATGATTTTTGTTTTGAGTTTAAATGAAGATCTTTGTAAGGATAAATGTCAATTTTAGTTTGAGATCTGTTTTTTCCCAGATTCTGCTTTTCTTGAACTGACCACATCCGTTTATTAGAGATTGATTATTAGTATAGTATGAAAAGTTTCGAAGGTTCAAATGCTTAGTTTCTCCTTATTTGGATACGATGTGCGAAATATGAGCTTGCTAAACATTCTAGTTCATTAGATAATACAAAGTTCCTCATAAACAATTGGTTGCTATCTTGGTTGTTGCACTTAATGAGTTTGCTGTTATAGTTGGTTGTTACTGCTGAACTTTAAAAGGAATAGAATACAAACCCAACAACACATGAGGCAGAACCTTTCAAAGTTGTTTGAGTTTGGAACAAATAAAGCATTATTCTAGAATATAGTTTGCCTGTCCGAACAAATTGTCTTTGTGATTTCCTTTCTTGAGATATAGACGATAGGGGCATGTTCATTGTAAATCGCATTTGTTCCATTCGCTTGGTTTGTTTCTATGCTGGTATACATAAAATATACATGGTATATACACAATCTATTGATTTACTTGGAGCTTACCCTTTGTCTGTTTGACCTTTATTCCTTGATTATTTATTAATCCTTTTTCCTTTTTTTTATGCATGAACATCGCATACGAGTCCGCGGGGACTCGTTTCCTCCTGCATTCGGCGTTGGGCCAAAAGCCCAATATGACCTCTTCCATGACAACTCTGCCCGCAGCCAAAACAGAAAATAAAAATCTGGGCTAAGCCCAATGAACGAAGTGATAACGGCAAAGAATATATTAAGGTCGTCGGGCCGAAGCCCAACAAATAATCAATCGTAGTGAAATAGCTTTTGTAAATGGGTTGAGCCCATTTAACTATGTTTTCCTCCCTCTTTTATTTACTTAGTATGTTTAACTTGTATTATGCAACTAACATTTTACTTTGTTTTGGGTTCCTTAGCTAGAATGAACCTTAATAGAATTAGTGGCTTAATATTAGTATAATGGATAGTTAGTTTAAAAGTAACCAAGAGTTAATTCCATAAATTTCATCTTTTTATTATATATTAAGTTATTTACAATACTCACAATATTTATCTATTTTAGAACAATGGATTTTCAAAGTAGTATGATTACGTATTTTGAGCCAAAGAACCATGCTTGTGATACTGTCTTAAAGATTTTCAAGACGTCATTAATATATATGAGTATTAATCCAAGTATACTTTATAAGCATTATTTTAAGATTTATCCAACTATACATATTTTTAACCGAAATTGGATAAATAAAGAGTGATAAAAAAATATAAAGGAACTTATGACCTTTCATCATACTTGAGAATATAAGTCTGGGCATTTCTACATCATCATATTCATTTTTAGTTTAAAGATCATATTTGTCAAAATCATCTCTAAAGGGGCTATTATTCATAGATAAATTATCTTATTTTTTTTACAAATCTTATTTTTGAAAACGTTACTATTTAAGACCTTAGCAACATTTACAAACTATTTTCCAATCATTTAAAAAATATTCACACTTAGCCTAATTGAAATTGAGTCCGGACGGATTAACCATTTTTAATGGAACTTAGAGGATGCCTAATACCTTCCCCCTAGGTTAGTTGAACCCGCACCTAGAATCACTTGGTTTCGTAGACTTTAAAATAAAATTAACTTTAGATAATTACTTTAATTTACTTTAGGTGCCCTAATTCACCGTAAATAATTAGGTGGCGACTCCTAACTTTAAATTAACCATGGAATTACCCGGATGTTATAAACTATTTTGACTTAGGTTAAAATAGTTTATAACAGCTTGGCGACTCTGCTGGGGATTATACCTAGGTTCTAACCATAACGGACTTATAGTTTAAATAGGCTTTGTGTGCTTGTTTTAATTACTCTATTTAAAGAAATATGATCGTTTTTACATGCTATTAATTGTTTGTTTGATATAAACTGTTTGATATGTTATTTTCGCTTTGATATAAGAAACAATGATGTTCCGTCATCCCGTATCACTTTTCTCCTCCACATCTGAAAATTCACACTATCACACACGTACACGCGAGGTGTGTTTTGCGCACCCGCAAATTTCTTTCAAAACCCAAATTTTAGGGAGTTGGCATATGCGTGGGGTGTCCGAATACCGGTGACCGCGTAGCGGACTTTCCACTCGAGTAGTCCGCTGGGGAACCTTGCGTCTAGTAAACCAACTCTTGGTCAGCCTAAGATAGAGCTAAACCAACACACGTTATTAGGGGCATACATTTCATGACCTAGGAGGTTTAATACCCTTGGTGTATTAAACCCATTAGATGACTTTACCCAAACGTCCAAGTGGGTTCACGACCCCAAGTGACACTAAATCATACTTATGTGCATGTTTGAAGGGTAACTGTGCCTAAATATTGACTGTTTGCTTTAATTAATTAAACTTTAGGAGGGAGGGAATGACTAACATTTTTATGACGTATGGATTCACATCGGAGTACATCCGTGATCGACAATTGCCGAAGACCGTTGACATCACAAAATGGAGCACATTTAGACATAGGAAATTGTATTTATTTTATTTAGATTAGGAAATATTTTATGTTGTACTCCTTTGGTATGTAATAATGTTACAATACTTTTGTACTATATTTTGAGAAATATAATTTGTTTAATTAATCAAAGCAATGGGATGACATATTATGGCATACTTTACCCTTCAAACAAACGTTAGGCCTACCTCTGGCACAAAGAGGTCACATGCATATTAGGACGCGTTATTATATTCGTGTGAGGACTTGTTTGACTTTACTTGGTAACTTATTTGCTTGACTTTATGTGATCATAAAACTAATATCATTTGCATTGTTCATGTGTCTTTTTCTTTATTTTATTTTATTCCCAAAGAGAGTTGATTCGTGTTGATACTCGAGGGTCGACCACCTTACCTCACGAGGTCGAAGACGTCATCACTTTCTCGACGTACTTGGGTTGTTGAAGGAAAGAAATTATTATGTACGATCCGCCGCATCTATTTCAATTGGTTTGGAAAACATCGTGAGTGATCCTCCCGAGACTTCGAACATAGAATACTATTCAACACGATGAACACATCGCCCGCCTGACTCAAAAAATTGAGAATCTACGTGGAGAACTGAATCGGGTTAGGGACTTGACCAATTTGTCCATCACACTCCAAAGTCCACCTCCTGAACCTAGAAATGTCGCACCAAATCCACCTCGCTTTCCTTCACTAGAATCTCCAGTCCCTGAACATTTTCCTCCACAAAATAATGCACCGACCAACAACAACCTTCCTCCGCCAAATCCATCATCCGTCTATACTCCTCCACAAAATCAACCACCTACCTACAATACCTACGCTACTCCTAATCCACCACCCGTCAACCCACCAAATCAATCACAAGTTCACACTCCTTATATTCCGTTACCTACCAACACTAATCCACCACCTACAACTACTCCTCTGAACCCATCAAACCAACTACCTACAAACACCATTTATAATACATCACCACTCCCAAAACACTCCCATTGTCTAAACTTATCCAACCCAAAGATATACAGGGGGCACATTTTGCCACTCCTAACACGCATTATGTTCCTCCGGTATATGCAGCGGAAACACAAGCTTATGCCAACCCGGTAACGGTAATTCCATGCCCCGTGGATCAATACGAGGAAATGGAGAAAGAGGCAAAAGCAGAGTGCGACGATATGTTGCTAAAAGAGATCCACAGCCTCAAAGAAGCAATGAGAAACCTTCAAGTTGCTAGAGGAACTAAGAGTGTAGAATATGAGGATCAACGTGACCACCGATGTTGACTTACCCGTAGGCTACAAACCGCCGAAGTTTGATACTTTCAATGGAACTGGCGATCCTCATACACACTTAAGGGCTTACTGTGACAAACTGGTTGGAGTAGGTAGAGATCAGAACATAAGGATGAAGCTATTCATCAGGAGCTTATCCGGTGAAGCCCTTAATTGGTATACACAACAAGACGTCCGCAAGTGGCATGGTTGGAGTGACATGGCCCAAGACTTTATGGACCGATTCAGTTTCAACACTAACATCACACCAGACAGAGTCTATATGACTAAGTTATCCAAGAAATCAACTGAGTCGTTCCGTGAGTATGCACCGCATTGGAGGTCGAAGGAAACCCGGGGTTCAACCCCGATGAATGACAGAGAAATGATCGCTACTTTCATCAATTCCGGACCGGCATATTTTATGAGAAAATGATAGGTATGATGGGACAGAAATTCACAGAAGTTGTCCGAATGGGTGAAGCCTTGGAAGAAGGAATCAAATCCGGAAAAATTCAGGATCTTACGGCTTTGCAAGCTGTAAACAAAGCCATTCAATCTGGTTCTATCGCCGGGCTTAAAAAGAAGAAAGAAGATGTCGTCATAGCCTTGAATGTCCAAGGACATAAGCCAAGCCAAGCCACTACATACTTTAACCATCCACAACTGCCTTTCTACCACCCTTACCATTACGTTGAACCTTACCAAACTCCACTATCCCCTTACCCTGTCTACAATACCCAAGCAAACTACTATCAACCCCGAGCACCTCCACATCAAAACCCACGTCCATACCGACACATTCAAGCTCCTACTTACCAAAATCGACCACACACTACACCCAAAACTCGTCAAACACCGACATAAAAAATACCCGTAATTACACTCGGTTCGCCGAACCTTTGGCTCAATTATTCGAAAGATTGAAAGCGGCGGGCGTGATACAACCGATTGAAGGAAAATTCCCGATCCCATTCCCCGGATGGTTTGATGGTTCCAAACGTTGTGCTTACCACTGGGAGTTGGGCACGACACCGAGGATTGCTACGGCCTCAAAACAAAGTTGAAGCCTTGATTAAGGAAGGAGCGATCCAACTTACTGGAGCTCGGCCTAACGTGGACAACAACCCTCTATCTACTCATGAAAATGCCAATGTGAACATGATCACCGTCGATGGAGATTTGGGAAAAGCCATCGTATCATCAACTTTTGTCGCTCCCGTGGGAACAATCCAAAAACAAGCACCAACAAAGATTGCTACTACAACTGCTTACAACACCGAGACACCGACCATTCAGGGTGCCGAACCAGGAGAGACTTTGAAGAATTGGACTTGTACTCCGTCCCTGGTTCGCCGGGAGTCTTGGTAGATTTGAATATGTAGTGAACCTTTTGAGATGGCACAATTTTAAAATTGAGGCTTAAATTGTGCCCTGAAACTTTTGTTGTTTCGCCTCATCTTTGGAAGCTTAAATTGCAAAACTATGAATGCATTTCGATTTCTCTCTAATCGTCTATTTATTATTTTCTACTTTATTTATCAAATGCGCTAACCGAACGATTGTGACGTAAAACGAACGAATGAACCAAATACACCTCGAGGGAATAACAAAGAAATTACAAGACAAGATTCCATTTGAAAAAAAAAAATGTAGATGACATAATGTCATAAAGCTAGCAATTCAAGAAGAAATCAAAAGACGACATTAGGTTAGACAACTTAGTTTGCAACCTTTCCTTTAATACGCCGTACGTAACTACGCGACGATTCCGTGGTGGGATACGTAGGCGGCCCACATAGGGTTCGGTTGCATTACAACAAAAATCCAAAAATCCTTATTACCTAAGAATAACTATACATGGCCCGATTCCCTCGGCGGGATTCGTAGACTATCAATAGACGAGTCAGTCACATTTAGATAAATCCAACAAACCTTTAGCCATTTACATAATAGAACTACGCCGACCTGATTCCCTTGGTGGGATACGTAGGCAATCCATATCGGGTTCGGTCCCTTTATTAGAAAATTTCAAACCATTTTAGGTGCCCTACGAACTACGTTCTGACCTGATTCCTTTGGCGGGATACGTAGGCAACCTATATAAGGTTCGGTCACACCACAACATAGGTTTAGTACACCCTTTTGAATCAAACTGGGGCATATTTTGAAAGATTAGACAAGAATAAGTTAGACATCGACAATATTAAGGCTATTAGACAGAAATTATTATAGACAAATGACCTTTCAATTATTTTAGAAGTGTCACAATCTGAAGTTGGCAGAAATATTTTACAACTTACATACATATATTTACATATATATCTTTCCTTACATACATCCATTTTACCACTTATATACATATAGTTACATTTCCTATACATATATTATATACCTACCTTTCAAAAAAATACTTTCTTTCAATTGTTTCACTACCGTTCATCTACCGAGGCTTGAACGGAGATCACAAGATCCTAAACAAACAAGACGAATGGAGTGCCAACAACGTCAAGCTTCGAGTCAACACGAATCAACTTCCCCTCCCAAACTAAGAATTTTTCTTTGAGTGCGAGAACCTAAAATCGCGAGATCAACGGTAAGTCCATGAATCATGGCCGAGAAGCCTCGCCTTAAAAGCCAAACGGCTTTATTTCCAACTTTATCTCTACTTTCATTCTTTATTATAATAACTTTATGACTTTATTAACAATTATACCTGTTTTGTAGGTTACCGAGATTGAAGATGAATTAAATCAGGATTACGTGTCGCTAGTTTGACTTATCACGATATCGTCAACATCATCAGCCAAACGGCTATACTATCACTTTCCCCTCTCTACTTTATCATTTATTTTACCAATTTTACAGGAATCTACTTTATCATTCACTTTACACTTTACCACTTTACCCTTTGAATCTTCTCCGAAGACAATAGAATCAACATTAAATCTCCGAAGACTTTATCATTTACTTTACCAACTTTAACCACTTTGCCACGAACTTTGCGGAATCAACATTAAGTCTCCGAAGACAACCGGAGGCATCATTAAGTCTCCGAAGACAACGGGGCATAATTCGGCCCTCACATGCATAAGCCAGACGGCTACACTATGACTTTACTCTCTACTTTATCATTCACTTTACCAACTTTAACAACTTTACTTTGAACTTTACAGGAATTATCATCAAGGCTCCGAAGACAACCGGAGACATCATCCACTTTACAACTTTACCCCGGACTTTTCGAAAATCTTCATCAAGTCCCCGAAGACAACCGGAGACATCGCATGGCTACACGGCCTCATCTGCATAAGCCGAACGGCTACACTTTTACTTTACTCTCTACTTTACTACTTTACTTTACCATTCACTTTACCTACTTTAACGATTTTACTTTAAATTCCGTGATATCATTTATCATCGAGTCCCGAAGACGACAAAATGAGGCCTTATTATCATTAAAGTCTTCAAATACAACTGGAGATATTCGACATAAACATCGTGCGTTCATTCAAGTCTCGAAGACAACCGTAGATGACATTTGGGCCACAATTTGCCTCATTATAAGCCACACGGCTTCATCCTCATTCTCACACTCATATTTACTATCATGTTACACTCTTTATAATTTTATACTTTCCACTTTATTACTAATTTTGACATGAATTTCAGTCTTTGACAGAAAGTACAATCTACAGAGACATAGCACAACGTGGAACTTTATCTTACGCAGTGAACTGGGGCAAATTTGCTGAAGAGGAATATCAAACTCACAAGCAAAGGTCACGGATCTACTCTCGAACTCAACTCCGCTTGCGTCCACAAACACGTGCTACGTAGGTTAATTTTCTTTCATATCCATCACTAAAACTCTACTCAAGCAACTCCTTTCAATCTTGTAGTTTTACTATATCCCAGTCTCACCATAATTCAACACTGGGGCAAAAAGCGTAGCGTCAGTATCGACCCGCTTCTTTCGAACTACATACAGTTTGATTCTCAAAAAACCCGTGATTTATAGGCTATTCGGAATTTGAGGTTCGGCCATAATTCCTTCCGCCCCCATAATATTTTCCACCAACTCTCCTAACCTATTCTCTCAAATCCTTCCGAGTTCACGTTCGTTGGTCAGAACAAAATTGGCTATTACGTCAACTTCTTCGCCCGAAAACTCTTACATCATCTCCGGTCGAAGAGGGGCATCTGTTGACACCCAATTTTGTCCCTCCTTTATTTCAGTTTATTTCCTGGAGCTTCTAAATTTATTAACGAGCTAAATGTTTTATTTTCATTATTATTAATATTTTCACTATTTCACTATCAACATTACTAACATTATCTTTATCACAAATTTCAAATGGTTCGTCATCGTTTCATTTTCGGATTTTGTGTCCGTTAAATTGATTATACTTTATTTAATCTTTATTTTCTACATATTAATTTCACTAATTATCTTAGTATATTTTGTACTAGTTATTAAATTAGAAGCCTAAAAATAATTAAATTAAAGGAGGAAGAACCCATTTTCGGATCAATAAAATAGCCCATATATTAAATAATAGCCCAAATGATCAAGCCCATTATCCATCGCATAGCCCAAATGGATCCAGCCCACGCGTCTATCCCCAAAAACCTAAAATGTGACAAAACCTAAAACCTCTCTCATCTCTCTCTCTCTTTTCACCGCTCCTTTCCCTCTCTCCTTGTCTCCCTCTCTCCCTCCATTTAGTAAAATGCCGAAAACTCCTTTTGTGCAACACTCACTGTTGCTTTTCCTTTTTTCGTGAAAAAAAATCGTCCCTCTATTTCTTTGCTTCTTTTCGGATAAACCTGCTTTAGCCACGACGAGGATCTTCGGTTTTCTCACTACAAACACAACAAATCTCAAAGAAACGAAAAAATCAAAATTTTTGGTAATACCGAATCAAATCACATGAATCAAGCCCAACGTTCTGATTTTGGAACGAAATTTGACTTCAAAATCCCGCCTAAAAAAATCGTGAGTTCAAAAACGAAACCCTAACCTTTCCTATATATATTTCGTTATGGCTCAGCCGAAAGGGGGAGATTTCTGGATCCTAGTTTACCCCTAAGGTCTTACACGATTTGAGAAAAATTACTTTACTTGCGTCTTGAACGTTGTCTGCCACATAACTTTCAGGTCCGTTTCGATCTGGGATTTGAATCACTCCATTACGAGAGTAGATTCGTGACCCCCGTCCCATAGCCTTGCACCCACAAGAGGTAAAATCCTTATCTCTATTTCTATTTTGTTGTTCGTTCTTTGCTAAGACAAATTCACATATAGTACGAAACGTATTGTGTGCGGTCCTTGTCGCGACGCTCACTTCACCGTACCCACAAAAGGTTTGTATCGATTAATGTGATTTTGTGAACATGAACATATATATTAAGTACAAGGGCGCATTTGTTGGAGTTTATTTCATTTTTCGAATTTGAAGTGTTTGTTAAGCTTGAATCTAAAGTTTTGCTTTATCTCTTGAATTCTACCCGAAACGGTAGTTGATGAGCATGAGTAATTCTTTGGTTTAGATTGGTTTGTTGGTTGGTTTATCTTATATTAGTATGCACAAATATAGGATGAATAGTTTGCCTTTCATGTTTTCTATATCGATTTTGTTTCTCGGATCTTTAGTTTGTTGAAGTAGGACATAGACATATTGATGATTTGTACTTACTCGAAATCGTATATCTTGTTTCGGATTGAGTATTTGCTTTCATTCCTTTGCTTGATTTCCACTGCATTTTTTCGCTTTTCTCTCAGATTCACAGCTTAGCTTTAAGAAGTGTAACTAGCTCTGCTCTGTTTGGATTCTGCGTTGGTCTCCATGCTAATTTATGTGATTAGTGAATTTCTGGGCTGCCTGAATTAGAACAAATCAGAGTATTAAAATAGCTTATCGTAAAAAAGAAAAAAAAACAAAACTATCGTTTATGCATTGTTTGACTCTAGTTGCCTTAATCACGATGTCTTATCGCTCGTTAATAGAATATCCATGCCTTCCGTTTTATTTCGACTAAAACAAACTTTCCAATTTAGTTTCTTCGTTTCAAATAACTTGAACCTTTGGAATCCTGAAGGGACTGAATCTTTGCTAATGATTTCGAAGTTATTTATTTGTTTTAAAGTTACTGTTTCTCTATCGAAAATAGGTTTCTTTTGATAACATGGGCATGAAATGATTTTTGTTTTGAGTTTAAATGAAGATCTTTGTAAGGATAAATGTCAATTTTAGTTTGAGATAATCGTTTTTTTCCCGTTATTTCGCTTTTCTTGAACTGACCACATCCGTTTATTAGAGATTGATTATTAGTATAGTATGAAAAGTTTCGAAGGTTCAAATGCTTAGTTTCTCCTTATTTGGATACGATGTGCGAAATATGAGCTTGCTAAACATTCTAGTTCATTAGATAATACAAAATTCCTCATAAACAATTGGTTGCTATCTTGGTTGTTGCACTTAATGAGTTTGCTGTTATAGTTGGTTGTTACAAAGAACTTTAAAAGGAATAGAATACAAACCCAACAACACATGAAAGTGAGTAACCTTTCAAAGTTGTTTGAGTTTGGAACAAATAAAGCATTATTCTAGAATATAGTTTGCCTGTCCGAACAAATTGTCTTTGTGATTTCCTTTCTTGAGATATAGACGATAGGGGCATGTTCATTGTAAATCGCATTTCGCTGTTTCGCTGGTTTGTTTCTATGCTGGTATACACAAAAATATACATGGTATATACACAATCTATTGATTTACTTGGAGCTTACCCTTTGTCTGTTTGACCTTTATTCCTTGATTATTTATTAATCCTTTTTCCTTTTTTTTTATGCATGAACATCGCATACGAGTCCGCGGGGACTCGTTTCCTCCTGCATTCGGCGTTGGGCCAAAAGCACAATATGACCTCTTCCATGACAACTCTGCCCGCAGCCAAAACAGAAAATAAAAATCTGGGCTAAGCCCAATGAACAATGTGATCAATACAAGAATATTAAGGTCAGCCGGGCCGAAAGCCCAACAAACAATCACCGTAGCAAGCTAGTTTTGTAAATGGGTTGAGCCCATTTAACTATGTTTTCCTCCCTCTTTTATTTACTTAGTATGTTTAACTTGTATTATGCAACTAACATTTTACTTTGTTTTGGGTTCCTTAGCTAGAATGAACCTTAATAGAATTAGTGGCTTAATATTAGTATAATGGATAGTTAGTTTAAAAGTAACCAAGAGTTAATTCCATAAATTTCATCTTTTTATTATATATTAAGTTATTTACAATACTCACAATATTTATCTATTTTAGAACAATGGATTTTCAAAGTAGTATGATTACGTATTTTGAGCCAAAGAACCATGCTTGTGATACTGTCTTAAAGATTTTCAAGACGTCATTAATATATATGAGTATTAATCCAAGTATACTTTATAAGCGTTATTTTAAGATTTATCCAACTATACATATTTTTAACCGAAATTGGATAAATAAAGAGTGATAAAAAAATAGAAAGGAAATTATGACCTTTCATCATACTTAAGAATATAAGCCTGGGCATTTCTACATCATCATATTCGTATAATATCATTTTTAGTTTAAAGATCATATTTGTCAAAAATCATCTTTAAAGGGGCTATTATTCATAGATAAATTATCTTTTTTTAACAAATCTTATTTTTGAAAACTTTACTATTTAAGACCTTAGCAACATTTACAAACTATTTTCCAATCATTTAAAAAATATTCACACTTAGCCTAATTGAAATTGAGTCCGGACGGATTAACCATTTTTAATGGAACTTAGAGGATGCCTAATACCTTCCCCCTAGGTTAGTTGAACCCGCACCTAGAATCACTTGGTTTCGTAGACTTTAAAATAAAATTAACTTCAGATAATTATTTTAATTAACTTTAGGTGCCCTAATTCACCGTAAATAATTAGGTGGCGACTCCTAACTTTAAATTAACCCCGGAATTACCCGGATGTTATAAACTATTTTGACTTAGGTTAAAATAGTTTATAACAGGGGAGGCCCCCATTCAGAAAGGGGGTTCGGCAATTGAGAGGAGAGAGTTTATTGAGATCAATAATCATAAAGAATATAGCTTTTGTCCCCATTTGTTCATAAGTTTTGTTTCGTTTACATTCCTTGCAAGCCCGTGATAAAGAGACACCGACCTCGGTCTCCCAACTCGAGGTCCTGCGAACCCTGTGTTTGGTTAGATTTGATTTCTTTGACCATTCCATTGTATGTCATTGTGCTCAAATCTTCAAATGAATTTAGCTGTATATCTTTGGCACGGCATATAAATTTAACTGCTTACATATTTAGGGTTAAACAGCTAGCATTATCCTTTCATAATATTTCACCATGTAAAAGTGAATCACCTCACCATTTTGTTGCTAGTTTTAGTTACTCACCCCACCTTGAAACAACCCCAAAAACCGGCCACCAAACACCACCATGAACAGCAACCATAAACTCACCCAAAACCCCCATAACCCAGTTTTGAAAGGTTTGTTTGCCTGGGTTTCTTCTATTTTTGCGACACAGTTTTGTGCTTGACGTACGGGTCAAGGTTTCCGGTCGTCGGCGCTATCTGGTCGATGTCAAAGCTCGTCGAAGATCTTTGAATTTCTCTGTTTTCATAATACGCAGCAGAGTTGTAACAAAAATTTCAGCAATAAAGGTCCAATCTTTCCCATTCGACTATTATTTCATCAAATGTTTGCTTGCTTATCGTATGTTATTTTCCTTTTGTTTAATCTTGCCACAGTTAAGTGATAAACTGTTGTTTAAGTACTGAGGTTTAGCCTCATAAATAAACTGACTGTTTTTTTCCAATTAAGTTGGGTGAATATAGTATTATTTAGTATTTAGCTTTATGTTTCTTATCTGCATGTCCATAATAGTTGTTGATTAGGAGTTTTGGATTAAGGAAATGACTTTGGGTTTAAAGGGAGGTTGATATTGTTTTCTCATGAATTTACTGTACTAGATCTATGATAAGAAATAAAAGAGTTTTCCCAGATTGCCGTTGAAGTTGGACGAAGGGAATATTTTTATTAAGTCATGGTTAAAACAAATTCCTTTTCTCTAAATGTTGATGATTATAAATTTTTTTTAATTTTTAATAAAAGGGAACAGTGGTGCATGTTTGGGGGTGTTTAGTTATTTACAGCAAGTTAGTATTCTTGTAAAGTTTTAGTTGTAGAAATCTTAAGAATATCTTTGGTAGTAGCTTTAATTAGTTAGTTGATTTTATTACTTAATGCCATATTTACAGTTTGTCATTTATTTGTATCTCTTTTACTCTATTAAATGTTGTCTTACGTACGCGAAAAGAAGCGACTTGATTTTCTTGGTTTGAAATATGAGCAAGGAGGTATATTTTGTAAACACTTTCGGCATAGACCATATTAAGGCCTAACTAATTAAATACTAGTGTGCGATGAGCAAGATGAAACGTGAATTATTTCAAATCTCGTTGCCAAGTGTAAAAGAAAAGAGCAGAAAAAACAATTGTAAGGGAGCGAGATGGGTTGCAAATTTATTCAAAGCCCGTTATCAAAGAGTGAAAAATGACTAAAATGATAAAGAAAAGCGTCTCAGATTTAAGAGATGAATAATTGCTTCTAACGGTAGATTCTTTAGGCGCATCTAATAATAATTGTGTTGACCATGTGGACAGACCCGTTTCTTGGTTAAATGCATATAATCAAAGAAAAGTCATGTGGGCCATTCCGTTTCTTGACACTCTAATAATAATTGTGTTGACCATGTGGACAAACCCGTTCCTTGGTTTAATGCATATAATCAAAGAAAAGTCATGTGGCTCATCCCGTTCCTTGACACTATAATATTAATTGTGTTGACCATGTGGACAGACCCGTTCCTTGATTAAATGCTTATGATTAAAGAAAAGTCATGTGGGTCATCCCGCTCCTTGACCCTCTAATAATAATTGTGTTGACCATGTGGACAGACCACTTCCTTGGTTAAATGCATATGATTAAAGAAAAGTCATGTGGGTCATCCCGCTCCTTGACACTCTAATATTATATAATTAATGAAAGACCTTGTGTGCATACACTCTCCTAAGCTTAAATAATTAAAACACGCTTTATCCAAGAATTAATTATAAGCAAGTATAAGTCGATAAAAGCGACCGTGCTAGAACCACGGGACTCGGGGAATGAATGCCTAATACCTTCTCCCGGTCAACAGAATTCCTTACCCGGTCTTTTGTTTTCGCAGACCAATAATAAAAGAGTCATTTCCTTTTGATTAGGGATTCAATAAGGTGACTTGGAACACCAAAACCCAATTCCAAGTGATGACTCTGTAAATAAGTAATCCCTATTCAAAACCGTCACTTCAAATGGAAAAACCCTTAAACAATAAAAATCCGTGCGCGTTCATCACGCGGTGCCCAAAAAAGGGGTGTGACAAAGTCAATGAACTATTGCAAAATGGGTTGAAAATACTTTAATCCCAAAAGAAAAAAATGTTTGTCAAAAACTAGAACTATCTGCAATTGAATTTACAAGTAACCTCATAGTGCGTTCTGGTTACTTTTTTTGGATGAATTTGAGGGTTAAAGGAAACGCGTTAACTAGCATGGTTACTTATTGCACAAATTAATGTTATATATCATCACCATTTGTACTCGAGGTGTAGTCTGGCGGTCAATTAAGTAGGTGAAAACCTTGGAGACCAGGGTTCAACTCACAGTACTAGCGACAAAAGCACTAGGTGATTTCTCCCCTTTTATCTAAACCTTGCTGGACAGAGTCACCAGGTGCTTGCGCTGGTGGAAGGTAGTAGGTACTCAGTAGAATAGTTGAGGTGTGCGCTAGCTAGACGAACAACACCGCTATTAAAAAAAAAATTATGTTATAAACCATCACCACTCTGACAAATGATCCACATTACTTCGCACAATACTTAACTCCTGTTTCTTTCCATTAAGTCTGTTTTAGGTCAAGTGCAGTGTCTCATTTACAAATTCTAAGTAATATGTAAGTAAAAAACGTGTAAAAAGTTACATTTTGTGTTATTTAACGATTGGGATCACTGAGACGTTAATTTCAAGCACGATGAGCCAAAATTGGGTGTCAATGTACCGTCCCTTTTCGACCGGAGATGATGTAGAAGTCTTCGGGCGAAAAGGTTGACTTGTAGCCAATTTTGGCTCAACAAAGAATTGTATTGACAAATTAAGGCCGAATGCTAATTCCTAAGTTGCCTATATGGGATTACAGGAGTATCATGGCATGTGAGTTGTAAAGCTAATATGAAATGAGGTGAAAAAATTGGTTACCACCTGTTCAACTTGCTCAACATTGTGTGGACTGCATGGTCAAAGGATGCCATCCATTTATCGCAGCTATTCTGATGCTAACTCCGGTGTTAGCAGAGCCTTGTTAAACTAGAGCCACCGATTGCTAACTATTATTCTAACGCAAATTCCAGCATTAGCGGAGTCTTGGTAAAATAGAGTCACTAGTTGCCGTCTTTGACTCTGATGCAAACTCTGGCGTTAGCAGAGTGTTAATGTAAATAAAAAATATGTGCACTTCGACAAACTGTTGCGAAAAGTAAACATCTTTGCTTCAGTGTGGATGTAATGTTGTTGTAGGAAGAAACTCCTTTTCTTTGGCGAAAATGTAGTGCTGGTGTAGAAAAGAACGCCTATGCTTCAAATGGAAATGCAAAGGCCGGCGCGGGAGGTAACGCCTTTGCTTCAGCGGGAAGGCAGTGTTGTTGCAGGAGATAACGCCTTTGCTTCGGCGGGAGTGCAGTGCTGGTGCGGAGATAACACCTTTGCTTCGGCAAAAATGCAGCGCTGGTGCAGAAGATAACGCCTTTGCTTCGGTAGAAAATGCAAAGGCTAGTGCGGACATAACGCCTTTGCGAATGCAAAAATGCAGTGCTGGTGCAGAAATAATGCCTTTGCTTCAGCAAAATGCAGTGCTGGTGTGGAAGATAAAGCCTTTGCTTCGGCAAAAATTGCGTCTTGGTCTGCGTAAGATAATGGGCTTCGTCGAAATTCGCAGTCGTGGGTACGTAAGATAAGCGCCTTTGCGTAAATTGCGAGCTACCGGTGCGTAAGATAACGCCTTTGCTTCGACGGAGAATGCAGTGCTGGTGCATAGGATAACGCCATTGCTTCGGCGGAGAATGCAGGTGCAGAACATAACGCCTTTGCTTCAGCAAAAATTACAGTGCTGGTGCAGAAGATAATGCCTTTGCTTCGGCGGAGAATGCAGTGCTGGTGCATAGGATAATGCCTTTGCTTAGGCAAAAAATGCAGGCGCAGAAGGTAATGCCTTTGCTTCGGCGTAAATGCAGTGCTGGTGCAAAAAGTAACGCCTTTGCTTCGGCGGAGAATGCAGGTGTAGAAGATAATGCCTTTGCTTCAGCGTAAATGCAGTACTGGTGTGAAAAATAACGCCTTTGCCTCGGCGGAGAATGCAGGTGCAGAAGATAATGCCTTTGCTTCAGCGTAAATGCAGTGCTGGTGCGAAAAGTAACGTCTTTGCTTCGACGGAGAATGCTGGTGCAGAAGATAATGCCTTTGCTTCCGCGTAAATGCAGTGCTGGTGCGAAAAGTAACGCTTTTGCTTCAACGGAGAATGCAGTGTTATTGCATAGGATAACATCTTTGCTTCGGTGGAGAATGCAGGTGCGGAAGATAATGCATTTGCTTCGGCGGAGAATGCAGGTGCAGAAGACAACACCTTTGCTTCGGCATAAATGCAGTATCAATCTAGAGAGTAAAGCCTTTGGACTATGATGCAAAAGGTAAGGTCCTTGGGCCATGAAATGGTGTCTTTAGGCTATAAAGGTGATGCCTTCAGACTATGGTGCCCTCGGTGTCCTGTTGTGGAGCTAGACGGCCCAACGCAATGTCTTCTGTGGGGCTGGACGAGCCCGTGCTTTTTCTCGAAATGCGCCATTGGTGGAATTTTTTAGGGCCCCCTCAATAATTTTGTCCCAGTTTAGAAAACAGAAAAATTCTCGTACTTCCCGGGAAATGTGATGTCTCTTCTTGCTGAATTTTGAGATTTACTCAAAAATGCTGCCCCGGTTTCATGCTTCAATGAAGAAAAATGAGGATTTTTTTGTGGTGAGACCAGATGTTCATACCCTGTAGAGTTAGTAACAACACAACAACATTTGGACTGTATTTCCTATGCAAAGAATTAAGAAATATAGCAAAATCATGAATGCAAAGATCTAGCAAAAGTGAAAAATATTTTGGTATTTTTTTTAATAATAAGAATGATTGATAAAATATGCCTGGACTTCAATTGGTACCAATAATTAGTATTGTGCATAAGAATCACCATCATTTACTGTCCAACAAACCAAGATCGACTTATTGGTAATTCCTATAACTTCAAGTGGTACCTCAGACATACCTAAGGATCGACAAGATTGTTTTATTTTGTTTCAAACAAAGATTTTGAATTATACCTATCCTCATGTTTCTAGTGCCCTTACCACAAAGAAAATCCTAATTTGCATACATTCGAAGTATTTTGATTTTAGGACATTTTGAGAAGCACACTCACACTCAAAATGATGTTCAATGCATGCGATTGAGATACCATATGCTTGGCCTTTATGTAAGTATTCACTAATGTGGGAAAACCTGGAATAGGATCATGTAGGGCTTGCTGCTTGCTTGTAACGTAGGCTTTGGGGGGGGGGGGGGTAGGATTCTTATTTGGATAAAAAGTGACTAATCCTCCCTTGAGCTTTGCACTGTGTCTGTGCTTTTGACATTTGTTGTGCTTCGATGCTTGACCTTCTCTGATTTGATGTCCTTTATTTTGCATTTGCTTCGACTTCTTTGAATCTTTATTTATTGGAGCCTTTTTCCTTTTTTTGGAGTTTTCCCTTTTCTTATGAAGTTTCTCCTTTTTGTTGGAGTGTTTCTTGAAGTTTTGCTGGTTTATTTCTCCTTTTCTTTGCCTTTGCGGGGCCTTTTTGGCTCTTTTTTTTTTCCTTTTAGAAGTCGTCCTGTATGTATTTGACTTTTTGAACTTTGCATCTTTTGCTTTTTACATTGATAATTTACGCTTGAATTTTCATCTGCACATTTTTAGTGTGCTCAAGGAAGTCGGGCCAATAAAGGGATAGTGCATATAAGCACTCAAAAAGGTATAGGCTGAGATGTGGTTGTCCAAAGAAAAGGCTTCAGGCTCAAAGGGGGAATGCTAGGGATGATGTCATTTGGTAGGCTTGAAAGGAGCAATCGGATCAAAGAAGGCCTACGATCCTTTCCCAAACCAAGTGTAACTCAGGATTTCGCCTCAACAAACACAACACAATGCAATTGAATTTTCAATCTAAAGCTCACCCCACAATGCACATGAAACAATGAGGTTTGTTTCGTTCTTATCCTTAGATGCATGCAAGAGAACTTTTCAAGTGTCACTAAGGTCGAGTAAGAGGTACCAAAAGAATATATGGTTTACCATGAAGTCAGTCCTCTCTATCATACCAGTTCAAACACTTATCTCTTTCTTATGCACACTCCTAACTATGATGGTACCAACCAAGTCAAGGCTTTTATTATCATTTTTTTTTTGTTGCATATATTTGATTTTTTTAAAGGGATATACAATTTTTTTATTTTTAAAAATAAGTGATACCGAACCCAAAAAGGGCTGCCTACGTATCCCATCAGAATGAGAATCAAGTGTGCGTAGTTTGTGAAGATATGGTATAAAATGCGTGATTAAAAAAAAAAATCTATTAAAGAAATTTAAATCCAAGAAAATCAAAGATATTTACTGAAATGAAAATATGTACAAAAAGTAATGCAATAATACAGAAAACTCGCAAGATATTTTCTGAATTGAATAAAAATACAAAAATTAAAGCAATGATATAGATAAACTCAGAGTGGACGTCTTATAAATTTAGAATCTGTCGACATCTCCAAAAGCATATGTCTACAAACATTATGACAATCATGTTAAAGCGATAAAGTAATGAATGAGAGAAAGTGAAAGAATAAAAAAGTGAGGATGTATAGCCAAAAGATGCTTCCAATTATTTTCGAGGACTGTATGGGATCTCCCGACTATTTTCAGGACCAGGTATTGATCTCCCTATTGCCTTTGGTGACCTATTGTTGTTCCTCCCGCAGAGGAATTTTTTTAATTTTGGGAGGGGTTATTGGTTCGGGCAGACTCGGGACTCGAAGCTTTTTGTCCTTTATTTTGTTTAAGTTTTGAGCTTTTTGCCTGCTATCCCTCGAAAAAGTCCCTGCAAAAGAAAAGCACTGACTTGTATTGAACCATTAAATTTTGGAAAAAAAAAAAAAAAACTCAAACTCACATACCATAGTTCTGTGGCCTACGACATTTAGGAGGTGTGAAGAAAGACTTATGTCCCGGATTTCAAGACTAAAGATGGATGGAAGTTTTAGAAAGGCTGGCATTGCTATTAATGGGAGCTAGACTTGAGAGATAATTTACTGATGCATTTGAAGACATTTGAAGGGTTGAGGGTGTCATTGAACTACACCAAAAGAAACTGCCCCACTTTTAAATTTGTGGGAATTTATTTTGAAATAGTGGAAAATCGCACCCTTATGTAGGGTTGTCTACGTGTTTTGTCAGGACAAGAATCAGGCCAAAACGTAGTTCGAGAGGACGGCTAGAATTAAAAGGGAGTATATCATGTATGTATAATCATGATTGCTTGGGACATGCCATGGCTTTAACAAAATGATACTTTTAGGTGGGTGTATGGAGATTGAAAATTTTGAGCAAGAAATAAAAAATAGCATAGTGCATGGATGACTCCTAAAGGATGAAAATTTGTGAAAGCATGAGAAATAATAAAAGAGTATGTTATTGTCACGACCCGACTAGGGGCCATGACGGGTACCCAGAGCTGACTACCGAGCACCTATCATTAGGCTACATCATACTCAACCTGAACATATAAAATCTCCAAAGCAACCCGTATCTATATACATAAGCCCTCACGGCTAGAAAAATGATATACAAAAGTACGATGACATCATCATGGGACACAATTTACCCACACATACGTATCTACGAGCCTCTATTAGAGTACTAGACATAAGGACGGGACAGGACCCCCTCGTATCCAAAATATATACACAAAAGAATATGAACATAAGTAGCACCTCCGGAATAATGGAGTGCTCTTGTGAATCTGCTGATAAGCTCCTACGAATCCACACCGTCTCCCTGTCTACCTGTAGGCATGAACACAACGTCCAAAAAAAAAGGACGTCAGTACGAACATTGTATCGAGTATGTAAGGCATGACTAGTAATAGCATAATAAAGAAACAATGAAACATGAGCTGAAGATATGACATGCTTAACCTTTAAAGGAAAACACATGTATGCATATCATATATACCATCATCATTAACCCGCGTCCGGGTAACCATCATAACGCCGCCCACTAGTGGTGTCATGTCCGGCCCTCTAGGCACGGTGTAATCATAAGCAGCCCGCATTAGCGGTGACAGGTCCGGCCATATAGGCACGGTGTAATCTCATCATCATATACATCTCATAAAGCATGCATAAGAACTTAAGACAAACTATAACTCTATCGGGGTGACGTAAGGTCGAGAACCCCCGATTCCATTATGGAGTAGTCATAATCATCCTGCCTCACCTTGAAGGAACTAGCATTATAAGGTGAGTGTAACAACAATAAGTATCATCAAGGAATCATTAACTTCATAAGAATATCATATCATAGGCTTTGGAATCTTTAGACATAGACTCATCATCATTATTATTCATATTCGTAACATAGCATAAGCCTTAGAATCTTTATAAACTTTGACTCGTATTTTCCGGAATGTAAGAAGGTCATGGAGAATAAGGATAGTCATGTCATAAAAATCATGCCTTAGAAAAGAAGGGACTAGCCTTACATACCTTTACGTTTCGCTAACTTTATCACTTGAACGCTCCCCTCCAACATTCACGTTTCTACATTCAAGGGAGTTCGTACTAAAATTAGATAATCGATAACATAGGTATGCTTGAACTAAAGCTAATGAAAATTGGGCAGCATCTCCTTTGTTTCTACAACCTTCTCCATATCATATAACAACTCCCAAACATCAATAATAACATTCATAATCTCATAATCAACAATCTTCATCAACCATACATTATTCAATTCCCCCAATTCTATTTCAAGGTCATCCATAACCATGGTCATAATACAACATTACATTCATCCTCCTATAATGTTTCTCCCATGTTCTTAATATCATTTATAACAAGATTATACTCATAACATCTCAAGAATTATGATTCATGTCAACTACTATTCAAGAATACCATATTTTCACACTTGAGCTCCATGTTCCACTTTCTTCCATAATCTAAGTCTTTCAACCATTCGATATGCTAAAAACATGTAATGATTATGAAACTCACCTTTGATTGTGTAGGAGCAAGTTTTGGATGAAAATGCTTCACTTGAAGAAAAACCCTAGCTTCAATCCAAAGAGATTTCTTGACTCTAGCAACCCCTAAGAGCTTCCTTACACTTGATTTCCTTGAATTAATGATATTGCTCCTTGATTTCCCTTGGATTCTTGAAAATGAAATGTGTGGAATGTTCTAGAGCCTTGGAGAGAAGTGGAGAAGTGTGGAAAATGAAATTAATGAAGTGGGAACATCATTTTATGCTTGAAAATAACTCAGCCCGACGGGACTTTTACGGACACTTATACGGTCCGTATAACATTATACGGTCCGTATAAGTGACCGTACTTCACCATCAGAGAAAACAGCATTTCTATTAGGTGTTATACGGACCCTTATACGGACCGTATAAATGGCCGTATAACCCCACCTTTCTGAAATTGTTTCCGTCATTTGTTTGATCTCCAATCCTTATGGAATCTCCTTAACACTTGTTTAACACTTCATTAGCAATCTAAGGAGCATTATAACTTTTCCTCAAGACGTCATTAAATCAACATTAGCTCGGTACTTTCAAACCCTTTTAAACACGACTTATACTTTACCTTCTTCAACGAACTTTCTTCGCTTACCTCAAACGTCTTTGGAATCTTAATTAGAACGCTTTAGTACTACTTCTTAATTATAGAAACATCGTACATTTCTCACCGTGCGTTAGTCTATCTACCATGCGATGACATGAAATTTTCTGAGGTGTAACAGTTATTGATGTTGCAAGAATGAAAAAAAAAAAAAAAAGGTAAGATGGTGGAGTTCTAGCGATGACATGATTATGATTGGTGGTCCTAAAATCTAAATATGAATTTGAGTATTTTACAAAATTCAAGGTTCAACACAAGTCAACCAAAATAGTTAGATAAAGTGACTAAGGTAGTGGAAAGCAAATAGCGACAATATTTATTTAATAGAGAAAATAAAAACTATGTAACAAATGAAGAGTATTTGGAAAATGAAAAGAATGTTCGAAATAAAGGATAAAATTCAACCTAGCTAAAAACAACTGCAAAATAGAATGTACAGTAACCTAGAAATTCTAAGAGTAGTTTTATCTAGATAAAATGTTCTCGAGCGGACTACTTGAGTGAGAAGGCCACGCGGTCACATGAAAAAATTTGGACACCCCGCACATATGCCATCTTTAATAAAATTTGAGATTCTAAAAGAAATTTGCGGGTACCCAAAACACACCTAGCGTACGCGTGTGATAGTGCGAGTTTTCCAGATTTGGAAGAAGTATGAACGGATTGACAATTCATATAAACCGGTAACACATATGAATACTAATATGAAAGCACAAAAAGATAGCAATTAAAGAGAAATAGTAAAAGGAAGATGCATAATTTACAATAAAGTAAAAAATAAAAATAAAAATGGTAAATAAAACTTGTTAGTCAAAAAAGGACAATGATAAAGTGTATGAAAAAAAATAGTAGATATGTACTTAAACAAATAAAGGAACAAGGAGAAGGATATGCATGACTATTAAAATAATTACAGGCAAGTAAACAAATAAACAAATACTCAAATAAACACAAAATCCCTCAAACAACAAATTGAGTCCATTGTGGTTAGAACCTCCCTAGCAGAGTTGCCATGTTGTTGCAAGCTATTTTTACCAAGGCTAAATAAAGTACAACTTATGAAGCTCTAAAAGGATTAATTATGTACAGAGTCGCCACCTAGCATTTAAGGTATATTAGGGTACCTATAAATTATCAATGTATGCAGCTTAAAACTGATCTGTGAAAATAAGTGATATTCTAGGTAAGGGTTCAAATTATTCCGAAGGAAAGGTGTTAGGCATCCTTCAAAATCCACAAAATGTGGTTCCCGACTGGACCTGATTTAGTTACATGAGGGATGTACTAAAAAAAAATTGGTTATTATATACAAAGAATTATAAAATAATCGAATAATAAATGTGAACGTCATGTAGTAAAATGTGAATATATGTGCATGTATGAAAATGTATATATATAAAATGACAAATAAGTAAAGTATAAAATTATTGTATTTGTGAACAAATATATATAAGAATAATCTTTGAGTTTTTTTAAAAGAATTTTAGAATTCTAGAAAAAAATAAAACTTATGATTAATAAATGATATAAGAGAAAGCTCGTAAAAATGACTTAAAGAATGAAAGTTGATCTATAGAGATTAAGTAGCTAATGAAAGGATTTAATTGAAATTTAAATAAAGCATAGAAAAGGACGGGGAATAAAAATGTATAATTAAGTGACTAATCAGTATTAGCTAAAAGAATCAATTGGTAACTGATTGACCAACCAACTTAGCATAAAAGGGTTTTATTAAAAATATATGACTGAGTATAATGCCCTTTTGTTGCCAAAAGGCATAACAGGTTTAAAGGGTATTTACAAATATTCAAGAAAATTAACTTAAAAGCATGACTTTAGTAAACAAAAGTAAAATATGCAGTGCCGAGAATATTAACAAATATGAGTACAATATTATAAATAAGATGTGATACAAATAAGATAATATGAGTAAATGTTTTGCTTTGAAATAAAATAATAACGGCCTACGTTAATTTGCCTAAAACCCGTTGTAAACTTTAAATCACATAAGCAAAGCTTAAATATATAAATACCACCTTCCGACACCCCAAAAGTATAATTTTTCAATATGTTTTATACTTTGTACAATTTTAATTTTTCAATATGTTTTATAATTTGTACAATTTTAAGAACGCATAAGTATATACAAACGGAGAATCAAAGAATATCTTTGAGTTTCTTTCGAACATATTCTTCGGAAAGTAACTCCGGATACCTGCATAAGACTTAGTAAAATTATTAATAGTGGATAAATATTAATCGAAATGATAATAAATATACATTGCGATCTAAAATATAAATCTGTCTTATGTGCATGGGAGGCCTCGAAAATCGACGGAAATTTCTTCATCGGCCAAAATATATTATTTGTTTTTCTAACTCACAAAAGAAAAGCAATTAGTAGAAAATTGATGAACAAACACCCAAAATGAAATAAAACAATACATCAACCCAGCATAGTTCACCGAAGATTGAGATTTGTTTCCTTCAGTTAGGTAGTGGTGTGAGAGCTCCTTGAGCAAAATAAATGGGGTTGGAAGTGCTAAGCAAATAAAAAGGAGAAATAGTTTCTCCCAGAATCAAAGAGAGGAGAGGAGTTTGCGAGTACGAGAAAGGGAGAAAAGTGAGAAAGTCTTTTTTTTTCTAAACAAAGAGGCACGAAAGAGTTTTAAAAAGAAAGATCAGCATAGGAGTCCGCAACTTTTTTAATCCAAAAAGTGTCAAAAGGCACTAAAATATCCCACTAAAAAAAAAAGTAACCAAACTACGCAATAGGACCAAACTGCAAATTTACAATTAAGTTCTATTGCGCACTAAATTAGTGCGCAATAGATTTTTTTTTTTTTTTTTGTACAATTTTAAAGTTCTCAAATTCACATTTTTTTAATACTTTGACAAAAGATTAGTCATGTTTCAAAACTCCGAAATATCAATATTTTATATAGAACTTGATATCTTTTTTTGCGGACAACAATGTTGGCTCATTACATCAAGTATACCTAAATGTTTGGATCGTCGTTTTAGGGGTTGTAAAGTGCCCCGAAGTAAGTTTTGTTTGTTTGAATCTTGTTATCTTTAGGTTTAAGTGTTTTATTTTATAAGGTTTTGATTTAAGTGTCTTATTATTTAGTCAAGGCATTACTTTGTTTCGAATATATAAATAAAAATATTATATTAAAAAATAATTTATTTAATACAAGAGGTTCAAAATAATTCAAAAATACAATAACAAAATAATATCCCTTATCATGTCCCTCCACCAAGGTTCGATCCCTAGTGGTTGAGGTAAAAAAAGTAGTCAAATAGCTAGATCATCAAGCCAAGTAGGCATTTAACTAATATACAAACACTTTATGTTTTATAGTGTTCACTAATGTTGTTTATCTTGTTTTATCAAATTGAATTTCCTACATTGAAATTGACATTCAAAACATCATCACCACGGGATTTCCATCTTGAAATCTACTTTTTATCATCGCATTTTTACCAAGGAAGAATGAAAATTGTGCATCAATTTGGGGGAAAATTCAAATTGAATGAGATAATGGGCCTTTTTTGGAAAATAGGCCTGGCCAAACCGCCTTGAGGCAGCTTGACCCGCTAGATCTCGAAAAAATACCCAAAATAAAAAAAAATCACGTAAAACGGACATCCGAGCGCAAAGTTATGACTGTTTAAAGTTTCATCAATTTACAACTAATTTTTCTCCCTATACTCCTTAAAATAAAATTGCCTTGACTAAAAAAAATAAATTAAAACTTAATAAAATAAAACACTTATAAAGTATAACACTTAAACCTAAAGATAACAAGTCACCAAACAAAACTTACTTCGGGGCACTTTACAACCCCTAAAACGATGAACCAAACGTTTAAGCCTACATTATTGTTCGCAGAAAAAGATATCAGTTAAAACATTGATATTCCGGAAATGCCGTGGTAATGAAGTTTTGAATGTCAATTTCAATGTTGGAAATTCAATTTGAGAAAACAGGATAAATAGCATTAGTGAACACTATAAAACACAAAAAGTGTCTACATATTGGTTAAACCTAAAGATAACAAGATTCAAACAAACAAAACTTACTTCGGGGCACTTTGCAACCCCTAAACGATGATTCAAACATTTAGGTATACTTGATGCAATGAGCCGACATTGTTGTCCGCAAAAAAAAGATATCAAGTTCTATATAAAATATTGATATTTCAAAGTTTTAAAACATGACTAATCTTTGGTCAAAGTATGAAAAAAATGTGAATTTGAGAACTTTAAAATTGTACAAAAAAAAAAAAAAAAAAAAAAAACCTCTATTGCACACTAATTTAGTGCGCAATAGAACTTAACTGTAAATTTACAGTTTGGTCCTATTGCGCACTAATTTAGTGCTCAAAAGGTAGTTTGGTTACTTTTTTTTTAGTGGGATATTTTGATGCCTTTTGATACTTTTTGGGTTAAAAAAGTTGCAGACTCTCAGCAAAGTCTTCAAAGTTACATAAGAGGGCAAAAAGTTAGGAGCAAAAGTCTTCAAAGTTAGAAAAAGAGTGTCAGAGAATTTTGAAAAGGAATGTGTGATTTGATATCACAGATAATTTAACCAAAAATGTAGGAATTAATTGTGTTTGCGATAAACTCTTCCGATTTTACAGATTGTATTAAATTATAATTAAATACATATAAGAAATGTAAGTTTGATATGCAATTAAAATATGTAAATAAATATGTGATTGTTATTTACAAAATACATTGTGTTGTAAAGAAATTAAAAAAAAAATCTAATTATTTACTGAAATAAAATTGCAGTGTTGCGCAGTGTATGTGCAGATGACTGTGAAAAAGTAAAGATTATCAAAATTAATTTAAATGAAAATAAATTGATAAAAATTCTAATATTTCCATAAATATGGATAATTATCAATAAATTGTGTTAAAATTAAAAAAAAAAAGTGTAAAAAGTTGTATTTTGTGCCATTTAACGATTGGGATCATTGAGACGTTAATTTCAAGCACGATGAGCCAAAATTGGGTGTCAACAATTGCCTTCAGAAAGATACATTAAATTTAAATTTAAGTCCCCAAAGAAAATATAAATCAAAATAAAGAAAACAAAAAAATTAGAGGGGGTCAAACTTCTTGATATTTGTCTTTCTGCTAAACAGGATAGGTTGAATTCGTAATTCAGTGAGATGTTTTTTATAAATGAGGCCGTGGGAAATTCTTTTCTTTCAACCTTGTTGTGATATAGGGAGTCATTCTTGTTTTCTCTCTCTTGGAAAGCTACTAGTTAACAAAGGGGATTGAGATTCGTCTCGCCCTAGAACACCAAACAGGAATTAAATTTTGGGCCTTCATCTTTCCGTCAAACCAGAACGAGAGCCAATCGGGTTAATATCCTTATTTCAAAGTGCTATAACATTCTCAAGTTAGTCGATCGGTTTCAAGTCAAATAAGGAAAACTAATAGATTCCACCTCTAGAAAACGTCCGATCAAACTAGTTTATAATTTTTTTTGGCTTATCTATATAATTGATAAGCATAAAAATGCTTATAAGCGAAAGTCAATCATAAGTTGGCCTCCCACAGGCCCCAACTTATGGTTTTACGGCTTATAAGCACTTTTAGTTTGACCAAACCTTTTACTATATTATTTTATCCTAATATCTTTTGTAAAATGTTCTTTCTAAAACATAAATTTTCAATTTTCTCTATTATATTTCCCGTCATTCACCCTTTTTCTATTTTTGTAAAAACACTTTTAAATTTGTATTTTTTCGAAATAGCTTTGAGGACACTTTCATATCTCTAATAGAAAAAAGTGTTTATCAACATTTTTTTACCAAATATATTAACTGCTTATTATCAATTTTAAAACTTTTATCCAAACATTTAACTACTTGTTTATAAGATCAGCTTCAACACCTAAAAATGCTTTTCAGGACATGATACTTATCAACTACATTTAATCAGCTAACCCAAATGAACTGTAAATGCAGTTATAGAAATATAATAACCTAAAGATAATGACAGTTGAAAAAAATAAGGGTTTCTAGTTGGTAAGAAATGAAGCACAAGTAATCCAATGCTTCCTTCCTCTTCCTGAATCATCACTCTAGAAAAAGTTGGCAATGCAACTCTCAATTTTCTTTTTCACTGTTTTAGGGGGATCAATCACAAAAATGGTGGAAACAGTGATGGCTTGTAAAACTGCTTTAATAAGAACACCTAGAACCCTTGTAAGACAATTATTTTCCTTTGCCCTCCTTGTAACCTTTCAGTGATCTTGGTCACCTTTTTTCTTCTCCCAAGTAGATTGGACATTCAAGATATTTAAAAGAGTTAATGGACAAAAACACACCTAAACTATAACTATTTCGCGAGTTTCATACATCAATTACCCATTGTTGTCTTTATCTACCTAAACTATCACTCCATTTGTATTAACACACCTCGATGCTTAGTTGGCCAAATATTTGTTCCCAATCGACAATAGGCGTGTGGAGACCAACTCAACAAAAGGTGTGTTTTAATACAAAGAGAGTGAAAGTTTTTGCAGGTAAATGAAACAATGGATAGTCGAGGTATGAAACTAGCGAAAAGATGATAGTTTAAGTGTTTTATTTTTATTTTTTAACCATTAACTCTATTTAAAAGGGAAGTTGCTGTTGTTATAGCCAACTATTTGGTTTAATTCCTCGATTGTATCAGCATAAGTGTTTGGAGCCGCCAAATAGCTAGAGAGTTGCCATTACCTGAGGAAAAAAGAATATTATCATCAGCATAGCATAACGATAATTGGGCATATTTTATGAACCAAAGTAATGAATAAAATCCTTTTTTGAGTTAAATTATTCATCATTATTGAAAGTAATTGACTGGAAAAAACAAAAGGAGAAGGTGAAAATTGCCAAATTTGCAAGACTTGGTTGGTTGTTGGTCTAGTCCTCAGGGCCCACATGACTTGGAAAATTTCTCTAAAACGAGTAGCTTTAATACATGATAATTCCATATGAGGAAATTAAGGCAAGTTAGGTAACCAAGTAAACTGAAGATGTATTAATATTGAGACACTAGCGCAAAGGTAACACTACTTCTCACCACAATTCTAGAGAATATGAAAGCAAGACTTGGATGACTTGCACAAGTCTTTGGCTTATTAGAGGAATTTTTGCCACCATATTTACAATTCAGATTGAAACGTGCAAGACTTGGTTGACTTGGTGATATATATTAGTATTGATATGACAGAATGAATGAAGAAAAGTATTTTTTTTCCTTTTTTCCTTAAAAGAGATTAGAATGAAAAATCTCCTAAAAATATAATTTAAAATCATGAAGACCAAAAGGGAGATCTCATTGCTATTTATAGTCTCAAAAACACAGGTTACTAGCCATACCATCTTAACCCTCGTGTTGCTTCACTATGTTATGGCTAGTTCAGCCATGACTCATACGAACATTACCACTGATCAATTAGCTCTTCTTTCCCTAAAATCCCAAATCATTTCGGACCCATTTCACTTCTTGGATGAAAGCTGGTCTTCAACCATTTCTGTTTGCCATTAGGCTGGAGTCACTTGTGGCTCTCGCCACCAAAGAGTGAAGTCCTTGAATCTTTCCAACATGACTCTTATAGGCAAAATTCCACTTGATTTTGGAAACCTCTCATTTCTTGTTTCTCTAGACTTGGTAAACAACAGTTTCCATGGCAATTTGCCTCAAGAAATGGCACGCTTGCGTCGGCTTAAGTTTCTTGATTTAAGTTTCAACAACTTCAAAGGGGAGGTTCCTTCCTGGTTTGGGTTTTTACACCAACTTCAAGTTCTAAATCTTGGAAATAACGAGTTGCCATCCCTTCTTCATTTTCTAATATTTCTACACTTGAAACTTTGAACCTGAGATTCAATTCCATAGAGGGTCAAATCCCAATAGTGATTGGAAGTCTTATAAACCTTAGAAAATTAAACTTGAGGGGTAACAAGCTCATAGGCTCCATTCCTCTATCACTCTTGAATGCCTCAAGGTTGGAGGCTTTAGATATATCTTTTAATTCACTTCAAGGAAACATTCCAGAAGGAATTGGCAATCTACACAACATGAACTGGTTGTCCATATATAATCAGCTTACAGGTTCTATACTGTTCAAAATTTTCAATATTTCTAGAATCGAACTCATTGCATTTTCAGGAAATAGCTTATCAGGAAATCTTCCCAATGGTTTATGCAATGGTCTCCCAATACTCAAAGGGCTTTATCTATCTGCAAACAAGCTTTATGGTCATATGCCTACAAGCTTGTCAAATTGTTCAGAACTTCAAATATTGTCTTTATCACTAAATGAGTTTGATGGACCAATACATAGTGAAATTGGAAGATTGAGTAACTTGCAGGTATTGTATCTCGGATCTAACCATTTCACAGGTATGATCTTGTATTATCTTATGTATGATTGTAGTATTGTTCCAAGTTATTTCCACAAAAAAAAAAAAAAAATATTGCACATGAATTGCAGGGATAATTCCACAAGAAATTGGAAATCTTGTTAATTTGGTGCAGTTAGACGTGGATAGCAACCAATTTACCGGCTCTGTCCCGGCCTCCATATATAATATCTCCTCACTACAAATTTTATTTCTATGGGGCAACAATCTCAGTGGATTCTTACCACGGGCGATTGGCAACTTAACCAAGCTACAGGCTCTAGAACTTAATGAAAATATCTTTACTGGTACGTATTAAAAGTGAAAGTAAAAAAATACAACTTAGACTATATTGAACTAATTAGGTAAATTCACTAGTATTCCTTCTTTGTTCATGTGTTTGACAGGTGAAATACCCAAAGAAATAAGAAATCTGGTGGAGTTGGAGATACTTAATCTTGGGTTTAATAGTTTTAGTGGTTCACTAGCAATGGAAACCTTCAACATATCAGGGCTGAGAATACTTGCTCTTACACTCAATAATCTATCAGGAACTCTACCATCAAACATATGTTCCTTCTTACCCAACATTGAAGTGCTTAATTTGGTTGGCTTGACCAATCTTGCTGGGACTATACCTCATTCTATCTCCAATTGTTCAAAACTTACTATTCTAGATCTTACATCATTCCCTCAAATGTTTGGAGAAACAATTTAAGGATCGACTCATCGTTAAGCTTCCTGACTTCCTTAACCAATTGCAAAAATTTAACATATCTTTTTCTATATTTGAACCCTCTAAATGGCATGCTTCCGGTCTCTACAGGGAACCTCTCCACATCTCTTATCAGGCTTCACATTTTCGGATGCAAAATCAAAGGGCTCCTGAAGTTCTTAAGCAACTTATTAGTCCGGTTGGATCGATTCCCACATCAATTGGCAACTCTTAAATGAAGCAACAAGCTTATTTGGTGATAATCTTTGTAAGTTGCAGGGTTTGGATGATATTTACTTGGGTCAAAATCAACTTTCAGGATCTCTTCCTTATTGTTTAGGGAATGTTACTTCGCTTAGGACGATATATCTGGGTTCCAATAAATTGAGTTCCAATATACCAACAAGCTTAGGGAATTTAAAAGATCTCGTGGTTCTTGACTTGTCGTCAAACAACATACCTCCGGAAATTTAAAGGTTGCACACCGATGTCTTCATTCAATTCTCAAATGAAATTCCAAAAGAAATTTGCAAAATGTTTTCATGAGATACAACAAGGTATGTATCTATAGGTAGCAACATGGTAGGTTTGGAATTCCTAGACCTTTCTCATAATAATATATCGGGAATCATTCCCAAATGTTTGGAGAAACTTCATTATCTCAAGTATTTCAACGTTTCTATTAACAAATTGTATGGTGAAATACCCTCATGGGGTCCTTTCAAGAACCTCTCCAGTCAGTTTTTCATCTTAAATGAAGCATTATGTGGTTCTACAAGATTTAAGGTCCCGCCATGCCCCACTTCATCAAAGCATAAACCAAATGGGAAAAAAATGCTAGTTCTATTTCTTATACTAGGAATTGCACTTGTCTTCATTCCTATTACATTTGTGTTTGTATGGATAAGGTATGTAAGAGGTAAAAGAGCTCCTCAACAAGCTGATTCATTGTCCATCGCAACAATAAGAAGAATTTCATACTATGAACTACTCCAAGCAACTGATGCGCTTAGTGAGACTAATCTTGGTTGCGAAAGTTTCGGAAAGGAATTATTAGAAGTTCCTATTGCGACAATGCAATTGGAAGCGGCATTCAAGAGTTTTGACACAGAATGTGAAGTTTTACGCAGCCTTCGCCATAGGAATCTCGTAAAAGTCATCACTAGTTGTTCCAACCTTGATTTTAAGGCTTTAGTGCTCGAGTATATGCCTAATGGGAGTCTTGAGAAGTATTTGTATTCGCACAACTACTTCTTAGACATCATGCAGAGACTAAGCATAATGACCGATGTTGCATGTGCATTGGAATATCTCCACCATGGGTGCTCGATGCCTGTGATTCACTGTGATCTGAAGCCTAGTAATGTATTGCTGGATGAGAATATGGTTGCCCACCTAAGCGACTTTGGTATTTCAAAACTGCTTGGTGAAGATGAAAGTGATTTGTACACTAAAACTTTAGCAACATTGGGTTATGTTGCACCAGGTATGTCTTTTGTTTTTTCTTTGAACACTGATTTTCCCTTCTTTTATTTTTCCACTAAGAAATTATGTTACATTTTTTAATTAAGCATCGTTTGGATGTAGAGTATGGATTGGACGGATTGGTTTCAATAAAATGTGATGTATATAGTTATGGAATCATGTTGATGGAAATATTTACAATGAGAGAGCCTAATGGTGAAATGTTTGAGGGAGATTTTAGTTTGAAGCAATGGGTGAGTAATTCACTCCCAGAGGCAGTAATGGATGTTGTAGATGCCAACTTGTTAACATCAATGGATAATCGCTTAGAGAAGGAGCTAGATGTTATGGCATCAATCATGAGAGTGGCACTAGATTGTTGTGTTGAATCTCCTGCAAGAAGGACAAATGTGAAAGAAGTTGTTGGGATGCTACATAAGATCAAGATTCAACTTCTTTCATGTTGAGCATGCTCCTCGAAACTTTTGTTCCAAATCCCTTGTTTGTCGCAAATATTTACTAAATTTTTGGATTTATGTAAAGATTGCCTTTTTTGTTTTTGCATTTGGTTGTACAACATTTTGTTTTCACTTTAGAAATCCTAATTGTAATGAATCATAATATTTCCTCTTTAAATCAATGTCACAAATTGGTGGATATCACAATTAAGAGAGGAAAATAATTCTTTCTATTTCATGCTTTTTGGGTGTCTTCTAAACATGGTAGCACATTCTAGCTGTACAGTTTGTCACGACTCCTCTAGACAAGTCCAGAGTTGTATTGTTTTGTTAATTTTTTTTTATTTTAAATAAATTAGGCGTATGCATAAGGGGCAATATACAACTAGCAGGCACAAAATTTCCATAATAACCTTACAACTTTATGCATGAGTATTATTCGTTGGACCAACTTCTTCCATTATGTTTTAGCATATCTGGAAAAAAAAATTGTGAGATTAGAAACATTATAGGGCATCAATTATAGGCATTTTGGAGGAACTATTTTTATAGTTAGAGAGTTCCATAAGTAAATAAATCTAAGACTGAGTGTTTTCTTATGATGTCTCAAAGTAGACTAAGCACCTATTTTTTTTTTTAATTGAGAAAAGCAAATAACAAACTTTTGTTTCCAACCTCTGTTTACTTAAATCAACTACACATGGTATCACACTTTCATGCTATTTGAAAACCCGCAGAAAAAAATGTAATTGCGATAGAACAAAAGAACTCTCCATTCTAAACCAACAATCAGAATTATGCATTTCATGGACATTAAAAAATAATCTCCTTGAATAACCCGTGCACACACTTTAGAGTTTAATAGATATTGAACACCTAAGACTAAGAGAAAACACATACATTTTGTAGATATTGATTGAGGCAAAACGTCGAACAATTGGTGGGCAATAATTCAAATGTGTTCATTATCAATAGCAAAATTTCAAACCTTTCTACCATCTACTAATCACTTTATCAATGTCGATACTCCATTTCACCCCGTGCACTCTAAAAAATAAATGAAAAAGAACTCTAGAAAACACGACACTTAGGAGTAGTTCACAAATGGATCAAAAGAACTTCAGTAATTGATGATATCCTTGAAAGGCATATAGTGTGTATTGAAATGGCAACATAAAGGATAGATTTCATACTTGAGTGAGTACTTTCACTTCCTTAAAGGTTCTCTTAGTGGAATCAAATCCGTCGAAGGAGAACTCTCCAATTATTTCTTCACACGACAGAGAACTACTCGATGTTTTGGTAAGTTCGAATGTTGCAAAGTTAAACTCTCTTGATCATATTAACACGAATAAACAGCTACAAGTCATACAAAGTAAATCCAAACAATTGGTTGAAAGTTGTATATTCTCTCTAAATAGATTTTCTAACCTACAAGCTAGGACATCTACGAGGAAGAGGAGGAAGACGACTTGGCTCATTGTTTTGCCAATGTAGCCAAAGAAGCTGACATCTCTCCTAGGAAAAATCAAGAAAAAGCATTCTCATATGTCATATCATCACATAGTGTGCTATAAACTCTGTGATATCATAGAGTACTTCCTTTTTAGCCCTTATTTTGTGCATGCTTGTTAATTAATAGAGGTTTGTTACCTATTAGATTGGTAAGGTAAGGCATAGCCCCATTGCTTGTACTTCTCCCTTTTGAGGATTTTATTTTTATTAATAAAAAAACTGCTAGACACTCTATCTAGTGTATAAATTCTCTTAAAAAGAATATATAGAACCAAGTAAACAAATAATAAAATTGAAATCCAACACTCATAAACTAAACATCCTTGCTCTACCTCTGGGTATGATAGTTGTATTTTGAAGCTTTGGTTTCTAGACTAATCATTTTGTACGGCATGGCTAACTAATAGGGAGGATCTTGCCCTTTGATTACGAGTTCAGAAGAACCGAGTAATTTGGAACACACCCTGTATTTGCATTAAAAATCTATTAAAGTGTACAAATTATTAACTTAGAAACCAGTAACTTCTGAACCACTGCTAACTAAGAGTAGAGTGGTGACTATAGACATAAGTGTCTGTAAACATTGCATATTGTGTCTCAGTTTTATGCCATTTGAACACCTATAGAGAAAAATGTAATTGCAACAGAACAAGAGAATTAATTCTCCAACTTAAACTGATAATCAGAATCATGCATTATACGAACATTAAAAAAATAATCTATGTGAATCACTCGTGCACAAACTTTAGAGTTAACAGACGTTGAATACCTGAGACTTAGTAAAAAAACACAAACAATTTCTAGAAATTCATTAAGGCAAAACGTCGAACACTTTGTAGGCAATAATTCATGTGCTCAGCTGTATAATGAGTCCAAATTTTTAGGTTCACAGTAAGAAAAGCAAGTGGGTTTCAGTAATTGAATCCTTGAAAGCCATACAGTGTATTGAAAACATAAAGGATAGATTTCATAGTGGAACCATACCTGAGTGAGTGCTTGCAATTGAATACAGAAACAATGAAGGAAAAATAACAAAAGCTTTACACCTAAGAGTGACCCCACTGGACACGGCTTCTTAGACTCCCTAGGACACTTGAACCTAATGCTCTAATACCAAGCTTTATCACGCCCCGAACCATGGCCTGGGCATAACACAACACTCGATGCACACCGCATATAACCGAGCGAATCAACTGGCTGGCTGAATCAACATGTGACATCAAAACATACTAAATAGAAATAATACTAACACATGCTGATCTACTAAGAATCTGTCTGAAGTATCATAAATGCGAAAATAATGAATAAGCTCGAAAGTCTGAACAAGTGGCCGACAAGGCTAACACAAAATCTTGCTAAACATCTGACTGACTGCAACTATAATCTATGAAGCCTCTAAGAATAATAAAGTCTGACTGTTTACCGGGACAAGGCCCCCGGTATACCTGACTGACTAGAAATACTGAAAAAATTGTAAAGTGTGACAAGGCCCCTAGGGCTCACCAAATAGGCGACGATAATCCTAGAAATACCGAAAAAAAAATTGTAAAGGGGACGTCCGTACATTTGAATTGCACTTGTATGTAAAGCAACCGAAAGAAATAACTATAAATGGGATGCTCGGGGAAAGGGGCAACCCAATAATAATAACAGGTAATAAATGCTGAGATTGAAACTACAACTGTACTGAAACTATAAACTGAAATAGCAAGGGAATAGAGTTATGAATACTCCATATTCTGTATCTGGAGCATTTATTTATATGTATTTATATACGTGAGGCCTCGACCCAAAATAAATGCACAACTATGGCCTCGGCCAAGTAGTTCGTCAGTCGATAGCCTTGGCCAAGTCTACTGTATACATAAGACTGTGCCCTTTGGCAGTCACATATGTTCAATTATTCATTAATTATTATTAAAGAATGAGACCACTACAGTGAATAATAATGAACTAAGACACATATTCTAGAACTGAATGTGGGGACGGAAGTCTTGGTTATTTCTAAGCGTACTAAATTTCTAGACAAGTCTTTTTAGATTACATGTTGGGTCTACAACGTTCGGAATGAAAGTCATGAACAAATAATGAAACTGGAGAACAACGGTGCTGCAGCTATTCATGGAAACTAAAGCATAACTGTAATTCTGAGGCAACTATAATGATCAATAAACCGTTTCGTAGGGAGAATTATCAACATTCCCAAAAATAGAGAGGTAGCCTCATGTACCTTAATTCTGGCCTCTGAGCGTAATACAATGTTCGTCAACCCCTTCAACATTAATCTATAGCAATACAAGTCAAAGATATTCCATATTAGCAATAATATTCATGCTTTGGTCATCTAAGCATTTTATCAAACACTTGGTAGGCATAAAGCTCCACAACCTTCTTTAATGGTGTTTCCTTCCCCCAATTCTCATTCTATTACTTCTAGGTGATTCTACAATCTCAAATAGGTGTAATTAACATCATTCTTCATCACCCATATGATTACAACAATCTCAAGTCAACAAATCCAAAACCCTAGCATAGTTTGTGTAATTCTCTTTACTAAACCCATTTACTATTCTCCCAACAACTCATCAATTCACTATTATGAATGATTAGAGAGTAGAAGCATTACCTTTTTGAAGTTCAATCCTCTTGAATTCTAGTTCTAGGGTTTCCATGCCCAATATTAATGTACCACTCACAACTCTATCGATTAGAAAGGTTTACTCAAGTTAGAAAGGGATTAGGGACTTGAATTCAACCTAGAATCATGATAAAACTTACTTTGGAGGTTTCTTGAGGCTTGGAACTTGTTCCCTCTGACTTTAGGGTGATATTTCATGACTAGGGGTGTTAGGAAAATAAATCGTCAAGCTTAAATATAACTTAAAACACGAAAACCCGACTTTTGACCCTAGACCAAACCTTTTATGGGATGGGCCCGCGGCTCACATGCAGCACGCGACCCCTGCAGGTCAATGGTCAGAAAGGGTGTTTTTGTGCGATCGGCCCAAGATCCGAGGCCATCGCACGCGCCCTCACAAGCGACATGTGTCGGTTCTGCGTAGTTTTCGGTAAAATGAGCATAACTTCTTGTACAGAGCTGTGTTAAGGATCTATAATATATTGTTGGAAAGATATTTCAAAGGAACACTTCATTTTTAAGTTTTCTCAAATTCTCAACAGATTTTCATGAAATTGGACTGGAAGGTAGACGTATCAAAAACTTAACTGATTCTATAGAATTTTAAGCGTCTTACTATTAGCCATCTTGAGACGATTATATCTCCTTGCTCCGATCTCTGATTGGCCTAACTCTTATATCATTAGAAACGTATTTTTATGTAATATAACTTTCATTGGGTACTTTCCCAAATTCCCAACTAATCAAGGAGTTATGGCTGCCCGAAGTAGGCCTGGCCTATCAACCGTTTTCGCAAAAAGTTCAAACCTTCAGGTTTTCCACTAAAACTCTAATGATACAAGTCTAACCTTAGTTCTAAGATACGGGATGTAACATTTACCTTGGTGTCGTGTGATTTTCTAGCTTCTATATCTCTCCATGCTTCAGCCTTCTTCCTAGCTGCATACCCTGCTCCAGCTGAAACTACATAATCGTTTGCTACAGCCAACTTATCCATTCCCTACATATCCCGCTATTTTCTTCCCAGCATCAGCAACCAAATCCTTCGTAGCCACTATCTTCTCTCCGGCATACCCTGTAACCAGAGGTGTCAAATAAACGGGTTAGAGATGCCAAATGAACGAGTTTGGCTCCTCTGTTTAGAAAAAAAAAAAGAAGCTTTTTCATTCTGTTTAATAACCCAATTGAATTTTCTTTATTTGTGCTGATCTGTTTTATTGGATCTGTGTTTATTATTTGAAAAAACATTTCAATTCTATTTTAGAAACTCAATCCTGACTTTTATATCAAAGCAAAACACAGATCGATTTACAAATATTAAGTTACAGCTCCTTCTTATCATAGAACTGAAAAATGTTGTTGAAAACTGACTCATTTAGTTATTATTATTGCCTTTCTATTGTCGTTCTATCTGTAGACAACTTTAACGCATTAGTGCTGCCTTGACATCTAAAAGGTTTTCAGTTTCGGACTTTGAGTTGGTGTACAAAGTTAATTGCATGATTAAAAATATATTAATTGCATGGTAAAAGAAAGCAGATGTACCCATGTTGGTTTATTTGAATAGATCACCATTATTTCATTTTTCTAAGTTAAACACACACAGTATTTAATTTGAAGACATGCAGACTTTTCATTGGACTGTCAGATACAACAAAAACGTACCAATGTCAGATGTAACATCTTTATTTGTATGAATTATAGACTATTAGTGAGGCTAGCAAACTACTACCGCTGTCCAACTCTATTATTTTCGATATATGGGCTTAGGATCAATTAATTATATATAATTTCTTTGAATGTGATGGTAAGAAGATTCTATTTGTTTTTCTGCATCTCTTTTATTATGCAGCCGTGAGATCTCTTGAAATTTCAAGTGGAATGTCCATATTTTCTTCAAAAGCTAGAAATCCTTAAGCATTAGTTTCTCAAAACTTAGCTGGTACATTTCAGAGAGTTGGTAACCATGTGACTTTTGAAAACTTATTAATTTCCTTCTCAAGTTGAATCATGGTAATAATTACTGCTTTGTAACTGTGTTGTAGAAGAAGGAAGTTAGTGGAACATGGTCGGTGGGAATGACCTTAGGAAAGTTGGAGATCCTAAGGTAGATGGAGAAGACTATGTTTCAAAAAGTTATAGTGGATGGTATAGCTTGCTTCATGGCGGCATAGCTGTTGTCTCTTCAACAGACCAAGGTTTTGAATTGTTCCTCAGTCTGATAGTATGATAACTGTGTAATTTGTTTCATGCATTTGTTATTCTGTCAAGTTTTCTTTGCATCGCGCTCTGAATGTCCTCTCTAAAGTATTAGCAAACATGCATGAGAAGAAGGTTGAATCACACAACATGAACTCAGTGAAGATGGTGAATCACAAAACACGAACTCAGCGAGACGATTTATGTTTAAAGTATGCTTGTGTATTGAACTTTAAATGTTTCAGAGGTAAAGTTAATATTTCCCTGACTAAATATTTTGGACTGTTTGATTAAGCACTGTCTCCCTTTGTCAGTTTTTGTTTCTTGAACAACTCATGCTGTGAGATTCTGTTTTCAGTGAAGCATGTACGATTCATTCTCCCCTACCCTTCACCAGCATTTTGACTATTAAAATTAATTAGATAGATAGACTGGATTAATCTAGAGTTTTTGGTTTTGATAAAATTCACTAATCCTGCAATATGTTAAACTACTAAATGCTATTACTCCATTCTGCAAAGCTATGTGCAGTATTAAAAATGAAAGCAAATATATATCAAACACTATAAACTGCAACTTCTATTTCAATTTCAGAATTATGGTAACTTTAGAATTAACTCTCACAGCTTCCACATGAACTCAATATTTGTTTTTGAAATATTTTGGGTTTTAATTCTTTTTTTCTGCCATACTATTAGGTTGTATAGTTTCACTAAAGATGTGTTTGCCATAAAGATGTGTTGCAGTGAATACATAAACAAAATATTCTCATGACCAATTAATGGTCTTTCTTAACAGTAGCATTTCCTTTATAAAAATATGTAAGAACTACCAAGCTGGAAAGCACATCTACAATTGGATTTTGTGCGCAAATCAGACCTGCTTTTCAACTTGCCACTCTTGGTGCTCCAAACTCTTAATTCTTCCCAACAGAAATCATTCTCAAGTCTCTCAATAGGAAATCATTCATTCTTATGCTTTGACAGACTGCATATGAAACTTCACTTCAGAAGGTTGCAGTAAACAAAAAGTAGTAGGAAAAGATTTCCTCCCACTAATAAGTATTTTGATTACATAATCTGAGCGTGTTCTTAATTCAAGATTATATCAAAATCATTTGTCTTGTCAAATTCCACTCAATACCCTTTAAAATGTTAACCGTGAGTAAGATCAACAATGGAGAATGTTTTAGCTAGGATTTTCTTGTGTTTTTTGGCTAAACTATCTGCTTGCTTCTTTGATCAAACATTATTTAGCAAATCCAAAAATCATAATACTCCTGGACCTGGAGTAGAAAACTTTATGGGATTCAAAGGGTTTATCACGTTTGCATTTTTGTTAGAGAATGCATGTAGACACTTTAATGTATAATATACATAGTATAGCATATCTTTAGGGGTAGCATAGCAGATCTTTAGGGATTAATAGAATTTCTCATTTGATTATTTCCTTAATTAGCATAGCAATAGATGTATATGTACCAATCACATTGTGGAATAGAATATATGGAAATTACTCCAATACCTTGTTCAGCAACATGGTATCAAAGCCTACTCAGTGTTGAATGGGCGGCACATCGGAAGATCTGACTATTGGTCGCCGGAACTAAAGGTTGCCTTGGTTCTTGCGATCGAAACGTCGTAAATAGTCATAAAGGAAGAAGCATTTCCTTTCAATATACTCTTACCCAGAACCAGTGGTCGGAGGAGGTGGGTGTGTATCTCACGCGCCGGCGAAGCAGCCGGAGACACCGCAGTTTCAGACCAGCGTGGAGGCGCGTGGATGGGCTAATCTTGGTCTAGCTTTCTGTTCCAACATCGTCTTGGTGACTCCGTAAATTTCTGATGGTCCTCTGATCACAGGACCATGTTTTGGAGAGGAAAGGCTTCACAGCAGTTCCGTCAACATCCTTTTGGTTAGGTTTGAGATCTTCTTTTATTAGTTATTGCTTTCTGATTTCTAAATATTGTTGGAGGTTCTCTAGTGTGAATTGAATTCACTTGCTGATCAGAGATTTAGTTGGGGAAACGTGAAATTGCTTCTGGATCTCTTTGTTACTGTTCCTTTTAAATTGGGATCAAATTCTGATTTTGTTTAAGTGGAAAGTTTCTCTTGGGGCTTAGATTTAGGCAAAATACATCAAAACCCCCCTAAACTATACCCGAAAAGTCATTTTCACACTTAAACTATCGTGGCGACCCATTACACACCTAATATATGAAAAAGTATATTATTTCGCTTCCCCCGAGAAATGATGTATAAAATGTAAAAATAACTAAAAAATAAGCGCGTTTTAATTAAAATTAATTCATTTTTCTTTTTTTTTAATACCAAATTTATATTTTTTTATCCCACCCTCACCCCCAACACCCCCACCCGTCCCTTTCTTCTTCATTTCCCCACCCCTTCCCCCACCCGTCCCTTTCTTCCAACCCCACCCATCCTGTTTCTCTCTTCCCCTCATTTCCTCCATAACCCAAAATGGAAAGTTCAAAAAAGAAAGAAGCAAACCTCCAAAACCCCATCCTATCCCAAATCCACAACCAAAAAAAAAAAAAAATCGACGACAAGGTTGGAAGAAAATGGCTGATAAGAACGGAGTAGTATTTATTTTGAATAAGGCCACTGAATATAAAATTCTAAATTTGCCTTGTGCCACATAATGTTGGAAGAAAATGGCTGATAAGAACTCTTAAAGGTACTGTAGTTAAATACAACCTAATAAATGACAATTGTGACATGCACTAATTTCATGATTATGCACAGACCCTCAAGGTCACAAAAATCCAGAAGCCAAAGGACGAAAGGAGTGGTCGCGCCACGTCGATGTAATAAGGCGGTAGTGGTGGCGGATTGGTGGGGAGGAGGGATAAAGAAGAATGGGAGGGTGGGGAGGAGGGGAAAGGAAAAAAATATAAAATTAAAAATTAAAGGATTTTTTGACGTGGCGCTGATGTGGACTGACGTGGCGCTGATGTGGGGAGAGAGTGTGTACACTCTCCCCTAGTGCAACTGGTCATATTATATAAGGGAGTAACAGATATCACTTTTTCATATATTAGGTGTGTAATGGGTCGCCACGATAGTTTAAGTGTGAAAATGACTTTTCGGGTATAGTTTAGGGGGGTTTTGATGTATTTTGCCCTTAGATTTATTCTGCTTTTGTGCATCAATTTGCTGGAGTCTATTGATTTCTCACTAGAAGTAATATGGAAACTGTGGCTCGTAGTCCATCTTTGGGTAGTATGGTTCTGGTTTTAGCGGATGAGTTTGTTAAATTTTGTCAATATCAGAAAGTGATAACGTCTAAATTCACTCCGCAAAGAGAAAGTAGACACGATCGTCGCAATATAATTTACCCAACTATGAGTCGGGGTCGATCCCACAGAGAACAATATACTGGGCGATTTAAATAAGTAAGGAATTATCACCAACTAAACTAAGCCAAACACTTTTTCAATATTTGATTTTTGATTTAAAAACTAACAAAGATAAAACTAACTAGAAAGCAAATAAAATGATCAACGGCCACAAGCATGGATACAAGGAACTCTCAAGTAACGATCCAATATATTTTACGATTTTACAACTAAAAGCGGGTTTATGTTAATAGATAATGATTTCTAAAATCTCATTGAAAGTCGTCCAACCAAATCAATAAATTTCACTCTAAGCTTTTCCAAGCCTTAGAGTGTGATATTAGGCACAATCAATTTAACCTCAAGTAACTATCCTCTTCCGAGCTCAAGTTATTAGATGGGTTTAATGACCCAAATTCTTGTTAATTAATCTTTTCCAACCTAGATTTCCTCTTCCGGGCTTAATCAAAGTAAATGGGCGAGTCTTAGGTTTAGCTACTCCCTTAAGAATCATTCAAAATGAGATTAATTAAAGAAACAATGACCCATTCATTAGAAATAAAAATCATTCAATACATAAGCATAACGAGAGGTTTCATCCAACTTTGCAAATGAATATTTTTATAAACAAGATTAAAGTTATGGAATAAAATTCTACACACTTAGATATACAACACAAAGCAAGGAATTGAAGAAATGACGTAAAAGTTTAAGAAATGCTCAACCAAATCTTAAAATCTTCAACTCCAAAGTGTGGTGTAGGAACCTAGCCTCCAAAACTTGTAAAAAACTGCCAAAGATGATTTTTACAAACCCTAAAAGAGTATTTATAACATTCCAAAACGGGAACAAATTGTGGACAAAAATGCCTGCGTGCGCAGCTATGCTGCGGCAAGTGCCACTTCTGTGACGCACAACATGCCGCAAAGAATGCCGCTCGCGTGTGTTGCATTGCCGCACAACATATCGCCGACAGTGCAAGCCAGATGCACAACATCTTTTGCGAAGAGTCTTTGCTGCCGTGATCAAGCCGACAGTGTCTTGCTAAGATGCATCGCCGAAAGAAGTGCCGCTTTAGCATACCTTTGCCAGTGCGCTAGCATGCACGACCGGCCAAGTGTCGCTAGCATGCATCAAATAGTGTCGCTAGCATGCATCAGCCCGGCCGAAGTGCTGCTAGTATGCACCGCGACAAGTCTTGCTTGCTCTATTTTTGCTCCGTTTTACTCCGTTTTGCTCCATTATGCTCTTCGGACATCTTATCCTACAAAACAACATAAATACACAAAAAGTAACACCAAAAGTGCTTTGAGAGTTACAAAAGCTTAAGGAATCAGCATCGATTATCCCGTAATTTCGCGGCACATCAGAAAGCATTGAAGGAATCAACTTCAGTTAATGCTTTTGCCGGGTCAGATAAAACATGTCTTATCACCTCTTCAAATAAATGAGTGATTGATTCAAGTGCCACAAATCATATGACAGGTAATCGTAATATTTTTTCTAGCTTTCGATCACACAAAGCACCTTCACCAGTTATCGTAGCTGATGGATTAACTTGTAATAGTGTTGGATTTGGGACGGTTAAACCAACTTCCTCTATTACCCTATCATATGTATTAAATCTACCAAAGTTGGCCTTTAATTTGATTTCTATCGGTAAAATTACCAGAGAACTTAATTGTTATATCTCATTTTATCCGGATCATTTTATATCTCATTTTATCCGGATCATTGTCTATTTTGTGATCTTGTGACGAATCAGGTTATCGATAAGGGATGTGTATATGATGATCTCTACATCCTTAATGAATGGGAGCCTCAGTCTGTTGCATGCTCCAGTGTCGTGTCTCTATTTGAAGCACATTGTCGACTTGGACACCCTTCTCTACCTCTATTGAAGAAACTTTGTCCTCAGTTTTAGAATATTTCTTCATTGGATTGTGAGTCATGTCGATTTGCAAAACACCATCATAGCTCGTTAGGACCAAGGATTAAAAATCTAGCTGAGTCAGCTTTTGAGTTAGTTCATTCAGATGTTTGGGGGCCATGTCATGTTGTTTCTATGACCAGGCATAAGTATTTTGTCACTTTTGTAGATGATTTCTCTAGAATGACTTGGATTTATTTTATGAAGAACTGATCTGAAGTGTTTACTCACTTTTGTGCTTTCTGTGCTGAAGTCAAAACTCAATTCAATGTTTCAGTGCGTATTCTGAGGAGTGATAATGCTAAAGAATACATGTCAGAATTATTTCAGTCCTACATGAGACAACACGATATACTCCACCAGTCTTCATGTATTGATACACCCTCTCAAAATGGAGTTGCTGATAGGAAGAACAGGCATCTACTTAAGACAACTCGGGCACTTTTATTCCAAATGAAGGTTCCTAAACAATTCTAGGCCGATGCAGTCTCTACCACTTATTTTCTGATTAATCGCATGCCATCTACTGTGCTTGCTAGTAATATGCCTTATAGTGTTCTTTTTCCTAACAAGTCACTATGTTCGGTGGAACCTAAGGTATTTGGAAGCACATGTTATGTTAGAAATGTTCGACCAAATGCTACCAAGTTGGATCCCAAGGCTTTAAAGTGTGTTTTCTTAGGTTATTCTCGCCTTAGAAGGGGTATCAGTGTTATTCTACTAAACTTGGAAAATATCTAGTGTCAACTGATGTGGTATTTTCAGAGACTACACCATTCTTCTATGTACCTCCCATTTCTACAAAGGGAAAAGGGTCAAAAATACCCCTCTACTTTGGAAAAAGGGCTAAAAATATCCTCCGAACTTATTTTGGGTCAAAAATACCCCTCCCATCCTTAAAGTTTTCAAATATACCCCTGTCTTGACGGAAATTATCCCAAAACCCCAGAAATCGAGTTTTTAAACATTGCCGCATCATTTAAACCTCGACCTAACTAAATAATAACCCATAAGATCCTCATTCCCAACCCCCTCAAACTTCAAACCTACATATCAAAATAAGGGATCTTATGGGTTATTATTTAGTTGGTTGGGTTTAAATGATGGAGCGGGTTTAAAAACCGATTTCGGGTTATTTGGGGGATAATTTCACAAGACAGGTATATTTGAAAACTTTAAGGATGGGAGGGGTATTTTTAACCCAAAATAAGTTCGGAGGATATTTTTAGCCCTTTTTCCAAAGTAGAGGGGTATTTTTGACCCTTTTCCCTTCTACAAATCAGGGAGAGGAAGATGAGCGGTTAGTCTACCAGGTTACTTATGATGTGACAGAATAATCAGATGATGTTGTTCTTCGATCTTCTAGTTCTTCTGTTGAGCACCAATCCGCTATTGTGCCTTCAGTACCTGCTCCAGAAAAATCGCCAATCGTTCAAGTTTACTCGAGGAGGCGAGAGACCACTGAAGATCTTGACCTTCCTATTGCTCTTCGCAAAGGTACATGTACTTGCAAGTCCACATATTCCATTGCTAACTTTATTTCGTACGACCACTTATCTCCTGTGTCTAGATCTTTGATTGCATCTCTAGATTTTGTTTCTGTACCTAAAACGGTTAAGGAGGCATTAAATCATCCTGGATGGTCTAACGCAATGCTTGAGGAAATACACGCCTTGGAGGAAAATCACACTTGCGATTTAGTGGATTTACCTAGTGGAAAGAAAGTTGTGGGATGTAAGTAGGTCTTCGCGGTCAAAGTCAATCCAGATGGCTCTGTGGGGAGACAAAAGGCCAGACTTGTGGCCAAAGGGTATGCTCAAACTTATGGGGTGGATTATTTAGACACTTTTTCCCCAGTTGCCAAACTCACTTCTGTCCGCTTGTTCATTTCTCTAGCTGCTTCAGAGAATTGACCTTTGCATCAATTGAATATTAAGAATGCGTTCCTTCATGGTGATCTCCACGAAGAGGTGTATATGGAGCAACCACCTGGTTTTGTTGCTCAGGGGGGTATGGGAAGGTCTGTGTCACGCCGCATGCCATGGCCTGGGTGCAACACGGCACTCGAGCCTTGCTTGCATGTGTCCGAGCGAACCTCATGGCTTGCTTGTCAACATGGGCATCAAAACAACATAATTTATATGATGCAATTTAAATGAATCATGAAAACATAATTGCGGAATAAAGTCTTGAAGTAATCTCATAGCATGACATATCATGAAAACGTAATAGTCTGCAAACATAAAAGCACAATTGACTCCGTGTACTAACATCTGTCTATGAAACCTCTAAAACATGTCTGAATACTAACTGCCAGGACATGGCCCTGGACTACCGTAAATTGAATACTAGTGCAGACTTCATGTTGAACCCCGAGAGAAGTGGGGCTCACCAATAAGCTAATAACTGAGGTGATCCTACTGCACAAGTGTATGCTCCTGAAAATCAGTGTCTGCACCTTGAAGTGTAGGCCGCCGAGCAAAAAGGGACGTTAGTACATGGTGAATAGTACTAGTATGTAAAACCTGCTGAAATGAAGAACATGGCACAATATAGGTATAGGACATGAACTGAAACCGAATATAACCCGAATACGAGCATGAGTAAAGTTTGAAAACAATAAACCAATGGAAATACATGTATATATAGCTATCGTTGTAACGTGGGGAATGCTATAGTATAACCGACAACATGATCCGGTACTTGCGTCCTACCAATGAGAACACTCACACCTTGCCAAGGATATGAGATTTAAATAATAATAAGCATGTAAGGATCCAACCGCATAATGAAAGTGTTGCCTCCTTGTCGACAACCCTTATCCTACGGTGGCTATGTAGTTTCGTGCTTTTACGAGCCTTCTGCTAACTAAGCAAATCCCAAAAGATGTGAATTATCATGATAGCTTGTGAGATCATGGTTTCATGAGATACTTGTCATAGTCTTGCAAACATGTTCTTGATTCATGAATTAATAATAATAATAATAATAATAATAATAATAATAATAATAATAATAATAATAATAATAATAATAATAATAATAATAATAATAATAATAATAATAATAATAAAAAATAAAAAAAATAAAAAACTGGACCATAAGCTAAACTTGTTTGGACCGTCCCTATGAGGAATTTCTTCCAGTTTCTATTTCTTCCATCTCTTAAAGCTGCTATAAAACTTTCTGGTAGACCTCTTAAGGTTAACGGTTTGAATGCAACCTGTACTAATCCACTATGCATAAATCTATGGGTTACCCTATAAGGGGCAAGATCACTGTCAGATAATAGTCTAAAAGTAGCATGATCATTATCTACATTCATTGTTTCTTCAGTAGTTTTAACTACTTGTTTTGAGACCTAATTTCTCAAAAGTACCCATCTGATATATTAATCTAGGTTCTATCTTAGGAATTGTCCACTTATTAAGCAGATCAAGTTCTTGAGGAGTATCATATTCCTCTTTTTTACTATTTTTAACAGTTCTTTTTCGATTTATGAAATTCATGATATAAGATCGTTGAATTACATCACCTATTACTACTAGAATACCATGGCTCTGATACCATAATTCACGCAGGATCGCGCCGCATGATGTCATCTAGGTAACAACTGTTTTACTAGATTACTAACCCTGGCGTTGGGGTTGTTCCTACCAGAACAAGTCCAACAAATGCCCTAAAACGCCATCCTCGGCTAAGCAGGCTAACAACAGGACCACCGTCTGGTTATGAACAGTCCGCCTGGGTCAGTCTCTACCTAACCTTTAACATCATGTTTTGGCATGATTATGATGCATTAAAGCATTATTGCCATAATCTTAGTAGTCTAGTGTGATGCAATTCAACGGAGTATTTAGCCTATAAGGCTAAACATGAACTGATGATTAAAATAAAAATTTGAAAAGAAAATAAAATTATACCTTAAAGATGAAGATTGTGCTCAGCAGAGATGGAATTTGTACAAACAAACTTTTATTTATGAGAGGGAGAGTGGGAGAGAGCTCGTGCTTGGGGGTTCCAAGACTTGCCTTTCTCCTTAAGAAGAGTGGTCCTTATATAACGGATCAAGCACACGAAACAACAAAATTAAAAAGTAATGGCCGACAATATTATGGCCAGATAAAAAGAAAAAGCGTAAAGTAAAAAGTAAAAGCGGTCTAAAGTGACCAAAGTGGAAAACATAATTATTACAATACAAGTAATTAAAGCTACTTTATAAAAGCAGATTCCTTCTTTATTAAAGTAGCCGCCTAGTGGCGGGTCCCACCAATCACTTTATCGGTGACTTGCCCTTGTCTTTTGTAGAGCTGGAAGATTTTTCCATCTGGTCCATGAATTGGGCCAAGTATTGATCCAAATCCTCGGTATTAACTGGATTTCGAGATTCTCCTTCTAAGACTTGAATATTATGGTCTTCTTCTTCTTCATTATCAGCGGTATGACCAACAGATGTCATTGATGCATCAGAAATAGCTTCCATATTAAGATGGTACATTAAATTAGATTTAAATTCCTCCATGTAGGTGGCTATGAGCTGTTCTGGGGGAATTACTCCTTTCTTCATCTGAGTTTTTCAAGCAATATGCTCAAAAGGACTGGAAACTTCCTTTTGTCTGGAATTAATGGAGTCCTTATAATTTTGAATAGTGGTTTTAATCTGATTTATTAAATCTTTTCCTGGGATAGTTTCATCTTTTGATTTTTGAATCAATTTTTTTCAGAATTTTGTATAAAAAATTCTGTTTAAGCAAGGCATATTTTGCGGGGTATAACCTACTTCAACTGACCATTTCATAATCCATGGAATAGAGAATTCAATGAAGAAATACATATTAGAAATTTCTTCAGAGAAAGTGATATTATTTTCCAAATATATAATTTTTGGAAAAACATCAACCCATTCAGTATATAAACTTTTGAAGGATTACGTAAAGATTTTTTGGTTGGACCATAATGGATCCACTATTGATAAAACCAATTTGGAATCCCCTGTTTATAAACATTGGCACAGATTTTTATAAACCATGAGTGTTTTCTATTAGAATTCTCATATAGGAGAGCTTTATTAAAGCTATCAATATAATCCCAATAATTGAATTTAACTGGGACCTTTTGTTCTGCGTGAATATAATCTCTATCTTTTAACGGACTTATTCCCCATTCATTTGGAGAAAATGTTTTTTTTATAATAATTTTTGAAAAGTTATAAACCTTTTTGCTATTAGCAGGATAAAAATGTTGGCATTCAGCTGACCCTGTATATGAAAGGATCATTTCATAATTCATCCAATATTTATAAGTCGGAGTAGCGTATGATGCTATATAAAAATACCTTTACATTATTTGCCAAGGTTCATCTTTCCATTGGAGATCATTATTTTCAAGGAGAATTATTAACTCTCGATGAATATTTTCTTCGTATGAATCAGTGTCCTTATTATCATCAATTACGAGAGCACTAGAATACGATGGAGGCATATTATCTCCTTTTTTTGTGCTTCTATAAAACCAAGATACTCAGCATAAGTAATTTGCTTCTGGGTATTACCAGAAGTTTCTGCAATATTGTCGGCTATTAGCCTTTTGTTACCTATTTGGGCAAGAACAGTGCCTCTGCCCGTTCCTTTTTGTCCTCTTCCCCTTCCTCTATTAGAGAAAGGTGTCAGTGTGGGTCTTATCTTGCAAATGAGAAAATGACAGTTATGAACTTAAATATTCTCAAGTGAGAAAATCTGGAAGACTATTATCAATTCCCTTTTTATAATGAATTTCAAAATCAAATGGTGTTAAAAGAGCTTGCCATCTGGCAAACATTTGTTTAGAAACATCATGTTTGCAGTCTTTATTAAACATAAATTTAGCTGCTTGGCAATCAGTTTTTGTTAAAAACTTTTGATTATACAAATCACCTTGAAATTTAAGAATACATTTAACTATAGCAAGAATTTCTTTTGCTATAGTAGCATAGTTATTTTGACTATTATTCCATTTGCCAGAATAGAACTGGACTAAATATTCTTGTTTATCAATTGGAGAAAGTTGTTTAAGTATTCCTCCATAGCCAATATCAGAGGCACCCGTTTCTATAATTTTTTGCCAATTAGGATTAGCTAGAGTAAGACAAAGAAGATTACTAACTTTCCTCTTGATTTCTTGAACTGCTTGCGTATGAGCATCAGTCCAGGGTTTTGGAATTTTCTTTAATCTATCATATAAAATAGATGTGTCTTGGGCTAAATTTTTATAAAATGGTGAGATATAATTTAAACTCCCAAGAAATCTTTGAAGTTGGGTTTTATTAGTAATAATATCAGGAAATTTAGAAGCAAATTCTATACTTCTATTAATAGGAATAATTTTTCCTTTTTCAATATTATGGCCTAAAAATCTAATTTTTGTTTGAAAAAGAGACATTTTTGGCTTAGATATAACCAAACTATTTTGTATGATAATTTTCTTGAATATATCAAGATGTTTAAAATGCATTTCAATAGTATTTGAAAATACTAAAATATCATCGATATAAACAACGATAAAATTGCTATAAGCCATAAAAATATCATTCATAATTTTTTGAAATTCTGAAGGGGCATTCTTCAGTCCAAAAGGCATAACGGTCCATTCAAATTGTCCAATTGGAACATTAAAAGTAGTTTTATATTTATCTGCTTCGGCTATTTGGATTTGCCAACAACCTGATTTTAAATCAAATTTAGAAAATATAATCGCATTATGAAGACGATCCAATAAATCCTTTTTATTAGGAATAGGGTATCTAGTCCATTTTAGAACCTTATTAAGGGGTTTATAATTTATAACCAATCTTGGAACTCCTTGTTCCTATTCAGCATGTTTATTAACATAAAAAGGTGTGCATGACTATGGAGATTTCGAAGATCTTATAAGACCTTTCTGTAAAAGAGAAGAATTCTCATTCTTGCATAATTCCAAATATTCGGAATTCATTTGACATGGTCTTGCTTTAGTAGGAATATTATTTTCAGAAAAAGATTCTTTATATGGAAGAGTGACAATGTGTCTTTTCTTGTCCCAAAAGGCATTAGGATGATCACTACAAATTTGTAAAGAAAATTGATTTTTTATAAACTCAATTTTTTCCTGTAATTTAGGATTTTGTAAAATATCTTCAATTTGAAGAGTATAGATTTCTTGTTTAAGAAAATTAATCTGCTGATGTTTATTCATCAATCTATCTTTTATTTCATTTAAAATCCTTGAAAAAGGTTCAGTTATAAACTGGAATTTAACCGGTTTTTCTTCATAGGTTCCTATAAAACCTTTGTCATCCATCCATGGAATAGGAAATAATTTACGAATGAATGGAGTTCCCAAAATAACTTGGTTTGAAATATTTTTTACTAGTACAAAGTTTTCAGGAATACAAACTTTGTTTTGGCAAATATAAGCTTTGGGTAATTTATAAGTAATACCCATTTTTTGGCCACTAGCAGACCTCAAACTATGAATAGTTTTTTGAAAATATTTTGAAGGAATTAATCCTTCTTGAATACAACTTAAATCAGCCCCGCTATCAACTAGAGCAGTAAATTCTTTTTTGAAGTTATAATCAATTAAAAGAGTAATTTTTATAATTAAAAAAATTAAAAGAAGTAATAATATCCAATTTTGTCAAAAAACTGGAACTGGGATTACTACCTTCTTCTCCCTCCGTAGGAACAGTTGCTACGGTGTTATCAACTGGTAGGTCTTCTATAGTATTATAAACTGGTGTGTCTATGATTTGTTTTCCTTTTCCCTCTAGTTGCGAGACTCTATGATCTAACGTAGTTTGGTGTCTCCTAAGGGTGGAAATCTCTTGCTTAAGGTTATGAACCTCTCTTTCTAAATCTTGAGTGGTTGCCGGTGTACTTATAATATTCCGGCGCTCTTGGAGGAGTTGTTTGACTCCAGCCATAGTATAAGGTCCTGTAGGTTCTCTAATTTCTACAGCAGTTGGTTCTTCTTGGGGCTGCTGTTTTGAACCTATTTGGTCTATGATTTGGGACCTAAGATTGGGATCCTTAATATGTTTAAGGAGGTCAACGAGGTTATTACCATCTAAAACATGTATACTAGTTTCACTAAACTGAGACATGAGTTTATAAATCTCATCATCTTCCTTGGATTTAACACAAGGTTGCCCTATTTGGCATGGTTGACACTCGTCGTCTGAACTCGAGGAGATATAACTCTCTTCGTCTAATACCCTAATATCTTCATTTGAAGAGGGGTTAGAAGAACTGTCACTCTCCTTTCTAGAATCATCCTTTGGTTCTGGGTCTGAATTTAACAAGATCTTATATAAAGATTCTCTAAGATCATCATCTCTGTTAAGGGCTTTAATTTTCTCCTTAACCCTATAGTTCTTATAATAATGACCTACTCTGCCACACTTATAACAAGCTTTTGGATTTTTGGATTTAATAAAATCCTTCCTTTCCTTGAAAGTCTTTTTGCGCCTAGCTTTTTTCTGCGAGCGCTTCTCCTTCCATTGTTGGAAGTCTTTATGTTTTTTCTTATGCCTATGAGGCTTCTTAGAAGATTGTGGAATATCCATACCAAACTGTCCACAAAATTCTCCTAATTGTTATCTCTCATTAAGACCATGGCGCTTAATTTGCTCGTTGACCCTAAAATACAACGAGTTTAATACTAAGAACCTTATTGATGATGTTCATATATAGGACTTAAATTTCGAATCCGCCATAAAATTGGACTCCATTATTAATGGAAACAAGATCTAGTTTCACACATCTGCTTTTTGAGATCCACATAGCATTTCTTTTAATATCTGGGTATCAGAGTTTTTTTTTTTTTTCTTTGCAAACTTAAATTCGTTGACAATATACGGTCAGCGACTAACAAATTCTATCATTCAGGTAGTAAATTCAAATCTGGTAGCAATCATAATGGGCTTAATTTTAAATAGTTTAACCTTCATATAAACCGATCAACAAGAATATTACCCTTCCAATTTCTCAAAGGGTGGCACATTGGTTGGTGGTTTTCTTTTGCAATATTTGGTTTCTCATCCCGTGTTTGGTACTCTTTTTGGGGCAAGGGGTGGATGCATATGTTTAGATACAGATTTAGCCAAATTCAATAATGAAACCTTTGGGGGTATGACTAATTTGAATTCGCGACGTAAGGTCTATTAAAGAAGAAAACATTTTCTATTAGAATTTCTTGTATTTTTGAGGGCTCGAATCCGAAATTTCCAATTAAAGCGTGGACCGGTCCAATTCCTTCCCACCATCATTCTTGGCAACGGGGTTTTTCAATTTCAAGGAATATGCATTAATGCATGTCCCCCATATAGGTAGGTCTTTTTGGGTCAAATATTTGTATATTTATGTATTGATAACATTATTTTTTTTTATACGATCAGGTAATATTAATTTATAATAACAGGTTACTTTTCATAGTAAGCTTGATACAATAAACTGAAAAATAGAGTGATTAACTTATTATAACAATCAAATTACATTGGTACATATAAGAAACTATTTATATTAATAATATTGTATATAAAATCCAATGCTATTGAGATCCCACAAGCCAAAACAGAACTGTTAAACTTGTGACGATAAGTCGATAATGCAAAAAAGAATTATATTCGTTCTTGACCCATGCTTAGCTGTTGTTTCTAATCAGTCGAACATTTAGCTGTTGAACTCTTTTCTGTGTTTGTCTATAGTTTGTTTGCTAAGAGAGAGTGTTATAAACCTTATGTAGTGGTCTCAGTGTGTGTGTGACAGTAAAGATACCTTTGATGGATAATCTACTACATGATATTGTTGAGTAAAATTAAGGATAAGCACACAATATTTTAACGTATATATGAATTTAAATTATATATACTAATAACGTAAAGAATAGTATTATATTGTAATTTAACCTGTTGTTTAGCATGTTGTTTATCTTATTTTTCAGAATACCAACTCTACATTATTGTGAACATTTAGATGAAATTATTTTAAGTGATCGAACAGTGTAAAAGAAGGTATTGACAACTGGCAAGGGAGAGGGAGGGAAGGGGAAGATGTGTTTGTTGAATCAATTGTTTTAATAAATTGGTATCCGATATTACTTATCTGAATAAATTGAATTTATTTAGGTCTTATTAAAGGAAAGCGGTGTTTATTAGTAGTTTCTATATTCTTAAAGCTCGAACCTGAGACTTCTAATTAAGTGAAAAATTATTTCACCCCGCACAACATATAATTGTACCTCTGTCTCTATTTATCTATCCTTTTACATTAGATTCAAACTTTTGAGCAGAGCCAGCTCGAAGGGCAAAGCCAGTGAAGCAGTGATTTCATGCGCCCAAATTTTTAAGGCCTTTTTAATTAATATTCCTCTATCTCATTTTACTTGATACAGTTTGGCCTAATACGAAGTTTAATAAAGAATTTTTAACAAATTTGTGATTTAAAATAAGTTATAAATATTTGTGCGGCTATAAATCGTCTCATTAAGAATGAAAGGTTTAAAATTAAATTAGTTTAAAAAATAGAATTAATTAAACATTGGATTTTGAATAGAATTAAAAATTAGAAGAAAAAAAATTCTTAGGGACAGACTAAAAACAGTACATTACAGAATAATAAGTTAATTTCTATAATAATTTTCCTTTTTTTTTTTTTTTTTTTTTTTTTTGTGGTTTTGGTGTTGGGGGGGCGATTTTGTGGTAAAAAAGTATAAGATCTTTATATTTTTTAAAACAAAAAAAGAATTGATTCCCAATTTGACTAATGGGTAATTTACATTCTACTAATAATATTTTTTTTCTTCTCATAATAAAACTTGTATTTTGTATTCTATTTTATTTCTCCAACTAAGCTATTATTCTCTTCAAAATAAGAGATGAAAGGCATTGAATAAATTAAAATTGCAATTCTTTCATTCTTTTTCAAAACTTGCTACAAACAAATTGAAACTACGAAAATCTATTCTAATATCAAATTATCAACTTCTAGAATCAAGCTCTGTTGTTCTAATTTTTTATTATCTTTTAAAAAAAAAAATTAAATATATTGTTACCTCATAATAGTGTATTGCTTTTTATTATTCGTAAGAATTCAAATACATCAGTTATAAAGCATGAATCATGTTATTCAATATGATTAAAAATTGATGCCTCTTAATAAAGTTTGGAATTAGGCTCCCAATATTCTTGAGGTGCCCCAACTTTTGAGCTTGTTGTCTTCCTAAATAAATAAATGAAATCAATAGAAGTATCAAGCTCTTCCATAAATTAGGGGAATCCCACAATTTAATTTAGTATCAGAAGAGACAAATGTATAAAATTTGAATCTCATCATCTATAAGTAAAATATATTGACATACTTGGTCTTAAAATGAATTCGACTCTCAACTTAGAGGACGTATACAAACTTCATAATTAATTAAGAAATAAATAAATATTTCATTTGTTTCAATTTATGTGGCTAGATTCGAAGTCGAGGAACAAAAAAATTAATATTCGATGTTGATTAACATAGAATCTTCAATATTTTGAAATAAAATTTTCATATTTAGAAACTACATAAAAGGTATTACAACTCACACTAGTTAACAATGATCAAAATATCTAAAAAGTATTTGAAAAAATCATGATCAAAGAAGAATATCATTTGACTCTCCAACTACTGAGTAAGACACATATGTCAAAATAGAGAGAATAAAAAAATTCCTTACAAAGTCAAAATTTTAGATACCATATGTCGAGTTGGGTTAATAAGAGGACAACTCGGTATGTGAAGTGTGCGCTTTTATGCAAAATTCGAGAAAGGAACCCACCTTAAGATGATGTGAGACAACCTTCTTAGACGAAAGTAATAATAGTTTTATTCACGGTTAAAATTCATAATCTAATGATCACATGAAGGCAATTTACGGTTTGTTCCAAAGCTCCATTTTGTCAAGTTTAATTAATATGGATAATATTATTAACATTGAGCACCACGTGTGATAAGTCCATCAGAGAATCATTCACAAAAATGCAGATTTATTCAAAATTCGAGAAAGGGCCTTACCTCAAGAGGATGTGAAATAGTCTTCTCAGAAGTAATAATAGCTAAATTCATGGTTCAAATCCATAACCTAATGATCACGCGAGGACATTTTACCATTTGCTCCAAAGCTCCATTTTATCAATTTAATTAATATGGACAATATTATTAAAATATTAACATTGAGCACCATGTGTGATAAGTCCATAAGAGAAGTCATTCACAGAGACGAACAATCCCAACTTGATACACAAAATATGCACATTTCTGCAAAATTCGAGAAATGGCCCCACCTCGAGAGGATGGCAAACAACCTTCTTAGGCGGACGTAATAATAGCTAAATTCACGATTCAAATCTATAACCTAATGATCACATGAAGGCAATTTTTACCGTTTGCTCCAAAGCTCCATTTTCTTGAGTGTAATTAATATGGACAATATTAATAAAATATTAGCATTTGAGTACCGCGTGTGATATGTCCGTAAGAGAAATCATTCATAGGAACGAACAATCCAACTCAGTGCACAAAATATGCACATTTATGCAAAGTTTGAGAAAGGGCCTCACCTCAAGAGCAGGTGAAGCAGCCTTCTCAAACCATACTAACAATAGCTAAATTCACGGTTCAGATTCATAACCCAATGATCACATGAAAGCATTTTTTACTGTTTGCTCCAAAGCTCCATTTTGTCGAGTTTAATTAATATAGTCAATATTAGTAAAATATTAACATTGAGCACCACATGTGATAAGTCCATAAGAAAAATAATTGACAGAAACGAACAATCCCAACTCGGTACACAAAGTATACACATTTATGCAAAACTCGGGAAAGGGCCCTCTAGCCAAGCTGTTTTCTTGCCGCCTTGAGGATGGGAAACAACTTTCTCAGATGGAAGTATTAATAGCTAAATTCACGGTTCAATTTCATAACCTAATGACACAAAGGCAATTTTTACCATTTCTCCAAAGCTTCATTTTCTCAAGTTTAATTAATATGGACATTATTGGTAAAATATTAAAATTAACCACAACGTGTGATAAGTTCATAAGAGGAATCAGAACAATCCCAACTTGGTACACGAAGTACAAAATTCGAGAAAGGGCCCATGATGTGAGACGACCCTCTCAAACGGAGTACTAATAGCTAGATTCACTATTCAAATCCATAACCTAATGATCACACCAAACAATTTTTACCGTTTGTTCCAAAGCTCCGTTTGGTCAAGTTTAATTAATATGGACAATATTAGTAAAATACTAACATTGGGCACCACATATGATAAGTCCATAAGCGAAATCATTCACAGAAATGAACGGGTACACAAAGTATGCACATTTATACACATTCGAGAAAGGGCCTCACCTCAAGAGGACGGAAGATAACTTTCTCAGGCGGAAGTAATAATAGCTAAATTCATGGTGTAAATTCATAACCTAATGATCAAACGAAGACAATTTTTACCGCTTCCTCTAAAGCCCATTTTATCAAGTTTAATTAATGTGGACAATATTAGTAAAATATTTTCATTGAGCACCACTGTGATAAGTGCATAAGAGAAATCATTCATAGAAATAAACAATCCCGATTCAGTATATGAAGTATGCGCATTTATGCAAAATTCGAGAAAGGGCCTCACCTCAAGAGGATGTGAGACAACTTTCTCAGACGAACTTAATAATAGCTAAATTCATGGCTCAAATCCATAACCTAATGATCACACGAAGCCAAGTTTTACAGCTTGCTCTAAAGCTCCATTTCGTCAAGTTTAATTAATATGGACTATTAAATTTGAGCACCACGTGAGATATGTCCACAGGAGAAATCATTCACAGAAATGAACAATCCAAGCACATAATGCCACACTGACACTTGCCCATGACACCAATTTTCATTGCATTCCCAAGGTTTCTTTTATGCTTCAAAAATGACTTCTTTATAAACTCGTCAGAATTCAAATGTGCAATCCAAGATTTTGACCGGTCACACTTACACTCACTCTTACATTTCTTGTTTTCCAACAATATATATTTTAACATTTGTTAATTATTCATTTTTCCATATCTTAATCACACATTATATTTAAATTCGAAGGAAAATCCGTCGCAGGTAAATCATTGCCTCTCAAGTCCCTTGACTGATTTTACCAGGCCAACGATTGACAATAACTCACCCCGAATACAATTTTCATCGTACTACTTCTCTTCTTTTGTCTAAAAATGATATTATAACTCCAAAATTGATTTGGCCATCCCTTTCATTACTCCACTATATTTAGTAAAATTTGCAATTAATTATTTTTCAATCTTTACAATTGAAAATTAGTTAATATTATGAAGTTTCAAATTTTATAGGTGAAATTTCAGGACTATTATCATGAAATTCCATCTGTGGAATTTAAAATTTTTATGACTATAGCCATTTTTCAAGGACAGCCAGGAAATAGCCAATGAAAATTATTTTATATCTTGCTCAAATTATCCAAACTTGGGGCGGGGCTAAAGTGAGTTGAACTCACAAAGATTCACAAAATTTTTTGGTCAAGATAGTATTTCTAAGCTGGGAGATTTCAGGTAAAAAATTTAGTATTTTTATCTATTCACAACTTCTGGATGGTATGTCTTTTATATTCCCTCAAAGTGTATTGAAAGTGGTGGACAGGAAATGCATAGAGTACTTATGAGGTGGCTCTGAGATTAAGAAGACAAAGTATATTTTCCTTTTGGAGGGTTGAACATAATGTATAGCACTTGGAATATGACATCAGTGGGCAAGTTACTGTGGCAGTTAATAGTCAATAAGTTTTCACCGTAGGTGAAGTGGGTGTATTGTGTCTATATGGAATCAGGTGAGGATATTTGGAGTCATACAACCCTTTTGGACAGTAGCTGGTATTGGAGGAAGATTCAGTCTCTGAAGAGCAAAATATAAAGCTAGTATATACAGGAAAGATATAGGTTGACCTCGAGGGTTGAGTACTCTATAGCCAGGAGCTATATTGATCTTAGAGGAGACCAATGAAGACTAGCCATTGCTGAATTAATTTGGAGTGTTGTGGCCTAAGCGCATGTTCATTCTGTGGTTAGCTGTCCAGAACAGGTTGCTTACTAAAAAGAGACTGCTCAAGATGAACCTTCCTGTGGATGCTATGAACTGTTGCTTATGTGACTCCCATGTTTTTAAGACTGCTACTCATCTGTTTAGTGTTTGTCCTTGGTTTCAATGAAGTTAGGAGAGAGGTGGAACAGTGAACTGGTTTGATAGTAAGGATTGGTGAGCTGAGACAGTCCTGCCGAGCATTAAGAGGAATAAGTTGAAGCAATTTCAATTGTACAGTCAGCTGAGATAGTTACACATGTAAAGAGGGAGATTTTGGATAAATTAGAGATACTTAGTTCATCTAAAAGAGCTTACAGATGTAGAGTTTTTGCAAAAGCTGAAAGTGTAATTAGATTTCTTTAATTTGTTGGGAGCTAGTCTGCACAACACTCATCCTAGAAGGTGGCATGTCGAATTATGAGCTCTTAAGGTTATGTTTTTGCTTGTTAATGATAATGTTTACAGTGTTTCAAAAAAAGTCATGTAATTCTGATAAAAGTGTCATTAAGATAGTATTTGACTTTAATAAAGATGGACTTTGAACACCATTAGGTAAATATTCAACATTAAAAATTTGTGATCTTGATCATGTCATGTCATTCTAATACAGGAGTTGGTATAAGACATTGCCACCATTATAGACATAAAATTAATTCAAGTACAAAATGTCTTCTTGAAATAGAATCAGGATTTGTCTTCTCCTTAACACCTACTCAGAGTACTTATCCCAAGAAAAGTTAGGTATATGGAGTACCATGAAGAAGTATTATTTTCTCTATAAATAGAACTAATAAATCAATATTATCATCTACTTAGCCTCCACTTCCTTTTATTCTCTTTTTTTGCCCTTTCTTACTGTTTTTCACTGTATATGTCTTAATTTGAAACTACAAAAGTAACCCATAAAAGATAAATAAGAAAACAAGTATTTAATAGATGGCCCTTTTCAAAATTCCATCTTACCCCTCACAACCTCCTATTACTATGGTTGTTGACAACTCAAAATGTTATTAACAGCTGGTGACAATCCTTTTCATGCTAAAAGCATGGAACCCCCCTCCCCCACACCCTTACCTCCACAGCAAATCTTCCATTTGGCCAAAATTGATTGGATTTGGAGGTGTGGTAATTTTAAAAAAGGGGCAAAATTCCAAGATTCACTAACTTTTCTCAAGTACCCTCCTCTAAAGATGTGTCAAGTTTTCTCCTTTTAGTATCTGGTGGACATGATGCAACTGTGCTCTCATCACTTTTGTAGCTCAAGCATGCAGCTTCTAACACTCCATTGGGACTTTGAGGTGATGGAACTGAGGCAGTGGTAATAGTAGTAGTAGCAGTGGTCAAATCTTGAATCAGTTCAAGACACTTCATCACTCTGCCCTGCAAAATTCCAATTTTTTTTAAAAAAGAAGGGAACCCCGCAGAAGTTAAATCAATAAACAGAGTTGTTGTAAATTATTGCCTCAAGAATCTAGAACAAAAGAAAAATCTACCTCTATGTAATAGTAGTCATCCTCTGTAACAACATTTCAGTATAACGGTCAAATCTTTTATGGAACAGATTTTTCATGTTATGTTAGAATATTATATGTTATTTATAACAGTATTTCTCTATATCGACCTAACAAATATTGGGACAAACAACTTTGTTATAGATAGGTATGACTGTATTTCAGTGGGGCACCCCACAAAATTTACCTTTTGTACATGTATGAAGAAACAGGGCATTGCCTTGTCAATATCTTTTGCTTGCATTTCCTCTGAAACAGATATTGCCACTGCTGCTGCAATTTCAGAAGACCTGAATTCCAAGAAATCAATGCCTGCATTCAATTTCCCAACCAAAAGCACTTGTCAAACACTAGTAGAATTTAGGACCATATAGTACAATAAAAAGCAATTAGAGTGAGGTTAAGAACCTCTAATGGAGCTTAATATCAATTGCACTGATTTAGAAATCAAAGGCCTTGATGGGATTTGATCACCATTCATCTTTCTTACAAAATAATCTATGAATGTGCAAGGTGTATAAGCTTGCATTCTCCAATTCAATGTGCTTAGTACCAAAAGTTCCATTCTTTGTATAACTTTGCCTTCAAACATAAATTTGGGATCCCCCACCTGTTCCACAAACTCAAGATTTACTACATAATCTAGTTCAAGAAAATATAAACTGTTAACATGACAAACATTTAAAGAACTATGTGGACTCTCCAAGAATGTTGTCGCATTAGTGTCAGATCCTCAAAAAAAGCACTACTTTTGGAGGATCCGACATGCACATGTCAACATTCTTGAAGGGCCCGAGCAACATAGATAAAGATTGAACAAAAATCTTCATTACCTGCAAATCAACAGTCGAAGGAACATTAATCTCCTCCATTTTGGCTGCAAGTGATAGACATGCCACAGCTAACAATTGGACTGCCCATGTTTTACTTCTCTATATATCCAAGAAATTAAAATTAGCAGAATGCAGACTATCAGTTAGCATTCAAACTTCAAACTCTGTGAGCAAAATGCTGACAAAAACTGAACAAAATGGTGAACTTACAGGCACTTCATATAGAGACAGAAACCGATCCAGGTAATTTATCGATAAACAAAAACTCAGCTCTCCAAATCCATAGTGCATATGAGCCTGCAAGGCACAAGACACAAAACCCAAATCAGCATATCAGTATAGCAGAATTCTCATGTGCATTTCCTACTAAAACAAATTAGGACATCATATAAATAGTGAACATACACAAAGAGATCACATTTAATCTTGAAGTGCTAAAAAAATCGATCTATCATCGATTATATCGTCCAATATTCAAAGTATCGATCATCGATTATATCGTGGACGATATAATCGATGATCGATCAAATTTTTTATCACTTAAAGATTAAATGTGATCTCCAATTCAAAGTACTTTCCAAAGCAGAATCAAGGAAATCTACTAACACCATGAAAAATACATCAAAGATGGAAAACTCCATTTTAAGGCAGAAAAAAAAAAACTGAAACTCAATGAGAAAATCAGCATTTTCCAAAATAGCAAAAGAATTAGAACAAATCAATGCAAACAGGAGTTGTTAAAAATTATTAATAGAAGTAACAGTAAATATTCTTCCTACAACCTTAATGAGCAATCATAATATTAACAAAAGCAATCAACATACTCAATGAAACAATTCAATGTTGTAAAGGGAAACCAAATAAATGATTATATGATTCAATTGATTTAAGAGTTTATTAAAGACCAATTAAAAACACCTTCCAAATCCAATCAAGAGCCTCTCTTCTCACACTCAAATCCAACTCTCCACTTCTCAATCTCATCAAATAATCATCTTTAGGCAATAATTCAATTTCCCTTTGAACCATAAAACCAAAACTCTCTTCACTTAAACTTGGCATATCAATCAATGGCTCTGATCTACCATTGTTGGTAAAGCTCAAATCTTTACTGTTAATTTCATTGTTCTGTTGACTTATAGTCAAAGAATCAAGATCATCAAAACAAATACTTTCTGTTTCTGTACATAAAAGGTTATCAGCCATTAAAGCAAAAAATCAAGAACCTCAATAAACTATATAAAACCTTTATCAAAATCTCATTTTTACAAGATTTAGGCCAATTTCAATTAGAGTTTCCAAGGGATTTTTTTTTTTTTTTTTTTTTTTTTTTTTAGAATTTTTGGGTGTTTAGCATTTTGATTGGTGGAAGAAAGATAGAAGGGAGAAAAGTGAAGTGGGGTTGGAGACTGTTAGAGAAAATGAGGTTTATGTAGGAAATAAATAATTTGTGTTTAGGGTAAAGGAGAGATTTAGGGGGAGAGAAGACAATGGATGACTGGATTCTAAGTAGTATTGTAACTACACAATAAGGAAAAAAAGAAAGCCAAGAAAAAGCCCAAGAAATAAAAAATAAAAATAACCACAGGTTTCTCCGCTTTTTATATTTATTTTGGGGTTTGATTAATTATATTTGCGCTCACTTTAGAGTGTAATGAATTTGAACGTTTACTTCTTTAATTTTGAAACCCCAAAAAACAAAAACAAAAACACAACGGGGTTCTCGCACTTAGATACTTGTTGTGGAGTCTTGACTAATTAGATTCGTGCCAACTTTAGAGTGGAGTGAATTTGAACATTTATTTCTATACTTTTGAAATCAAAACAAAAATACATAACGGGTTTCTTGTGCTTAGATACTTGTTTTGCAGTCCAACTAATCCACATTCGTGCCTATTTTGGAATGGAGTAAATTATGAAAATAACCTAAAAGGGCAAACACACAACGGGTTTCTCCCTCTTAGAGTTTTGGAGTTGGAATAATTCAGATTCGCGCCCACTTTGGAATGGAGTGAATTTAAACATTTAATTCTTTAATTTTTGTAACTTACTTTACCATTAGTTTACTGCAATAGAAATACTTCATTCATGTCATTTTATGTGAACTTGGCTGTGCACAAAATTTACAAAAGAAAAAAGACATTTTAAAACTTATAATCTTAGACATGACGTGCCATTTATGTTACTATAATATCACGGCAATAAAGATAAACCAAAAATTTTAAAGTTAAATTATTTCATATTTATAGAAATGTGTTGTTTTACCATAATTTATCATGTAACCATGGTAAATTAGTATGATTTAGTATATGGACTGATTTTCTCGAGGCTACGACATCAACAAAATAGAAATTTCATATTTGTTTCCTCGTTAATATTTAATGAAACATTGCTCCTAAAACTTGAATCCATACTCCTTTAATTTTGCAACCCAAAAAATAAACACACAACGGGTTTCTCGCTAAGACGCTACTTGTTTTGGAGTCCGACTAATGATAATACACAAAAATATATTTCGTCCATTTCATTTTATGTGAACTTACTCGATTTGCAAGAAATTTAAGAAAGAAATAAGATATTTTGAAATTTATGTCTTAGGCATGTCGTGTCATTTGTGTTACTACTAGTGTTGTGGCACGTGCGTTGCACGTGTATCCTATACTAATTTTACATAATATATATCTAAAAATATTAAAATTTATGCCTAAATATTTTATTAATATTTGATTGAAATATAAATTAAAATTAAAATATAAAAATGTTATCAACTCAATTGTTATGAAACCTTAAAACCGTGGTACTATCAATCAAAAAATTTCTTTTTGAATTATGCAAGCTTCACTCATATTTTTAGTTTCACATACGTGCCAGTTATAATTTCCTGTAGTAATCACTCTCACATATTTTTAGAATATTTGGCGTTTAACATTTTGATTGGTGGAAGAGAGGTAGAAGGGAGAAAAGTGAAGTGGGGTTGGAGACTGTTAGGAGAAAATGAGGTTTATGTAGGAAATAAACAATTTGTGTTTAGGATAAAGGAGAGATTTGGGGAGAGAAGACAATGGATGAATGGATTCTAAGTAGAATTGTAACCACACAATAAGGAAAAAAGAAAGCCAAGAAAAAGCCCAAGAAATAAAAAATAAAAACAACCACAGGTTTCTCCGCCTTTTATACTTATTTTGGGGTCTGACTAATTAGATTTGCGCCCACTTTGGAGTGGAATGAATTTGAACGTTTACTTCTTTAATTTTGAACCCCCCCCCCCCCCCATGCCCCACCAAAAAAAAAAGACAACGGGTTCTTGCCCTTAGATACTTGCTGTGGAGTCTGACTAATTAGATTCGTGCCAATTTTAGAGTGGAGTGAATTTGAACATTTACTTCTATAATTTTGAAATCAAAAAAAAAAACACATAACGGGTTTCTCGTCCTGAGATACTTGTTTTGGTGTTAGACTAATTCACATTCGTGCCTATTTTGATATGGAGTAAATTTGAAAATAACCTAAAAGGGCAAACACACAACGGGTTTCTCGCGCTTAGAGTTTTGGAGTTGGACTAATTCAAATTCGCGCCCACTTTGGAACGGAGTGATTTTAAACATTTAATTCTTTAATTTTTTTTAACTTACTTTACCATTAGTTTACTGCAACAGAAATACTTCGTTCATGTCATTTTATGTGAATTTACTTGGTTGTGCACGAAATTTATGAAAGAAAAAAGATATTTTAAGACTTAGAATCTTAGACATGGCGTGCCATTTGTGTTACTATAATATCACGGCAATAAAGATAAACCAAAAATTTTAAAGTTAAATTATTTCATATTTATAGAAATGTGTTGTTTTACCTTAATTTATCATGTAACCATGGTAAATTAGTATGATTTAGTATATGGACTGATTTTCTCGAGGCAACGACATCAACAAAATAGAAATTTCATATTTGTTTCCTCCTAACTATTTAATGAAACATTGCACCTAAAACTTGAATCCATACTCCTATAATTTTGCAACCCAAAAAATAAACACACTTTGGGTTTCTCGCTAAGCCGCTACTTGTTTTGGAGTCCGACTAATGACAATACACAAAAATATACTTCGTCCATTTCATTTTATGTGAACTTACTCTATTTGCAAGAAATTTAAGAAAGAAACAAGATATTTTGAAATTTATGTCTTAGGCATGTAGTGTCATTTGTGTTACTACTAGTGTTGTGACACGTGCGTTGCACGTGTATCCTATACTAATTTTACATAATAAATAAGGAAAAATATTAAAATTTATGCCTAAATATTTTTCAAATATTTGATTGAAATATAAAAATGTGATCAACTCAATTCCTATTAAACCTTAAAACCGTGGTACTAGCAATCAAAATATTTCTTTTTGAAAGCATCACTCATATTTATTTTTAGTTTCACATGCGTGCCCGCTATAATTTCCAGTAGTAATCACTCTCACATATTTTTATTATATTTGGGGGTTTAACATTTTAATTGGTGAAAGAGAGATAGAACGGAGTAAAGTGAAGTGGGGTTGGAGACTGTTACAACAAGAAGAGGTTTATGTCGGAAATAAACAATTTGTGTTTAAGGTAAAGGAGAGATTTGGGGGAGAGAAGACAGTAGATGACTGAATTCTAAGTAGAATTGTAACTAAAAAAAGAAAGCAAAAAAAAAGCCCACGAAACCGAAAAAAAACCCACAAGTTTCTCTTCCTCTCATACTTGTTTTGGAGGTCTGCCTAATTAGATTTGTGCCCCCTTTGGAGTGGAATAATTTTGAACATTTGCTTCTTTAATTTTGAAACCCCAAAAAAAAAAAAAAAAAAAAAGGCAAACAACGGGTTTCTCGCCCTTAGATACTTGTGGAGTCTGACTAATTAGAATCGTGCCAACTTTAGAGTGGAGTGAATTTGAACATTTACCTCTATAATTTTGAAATCCAAAAAAAAAAATTAAAAAAAATTCCCGCCCTTAGTTATTTGTTTTGGAGTCCGACTAATTCACATTCGTGCCAACTTTTGAGTGGAGTGAGTTTGAACATAACCTAAAAGGACAAACACACTATGGGTTTCTTGCTCATAGAGTTTTGGAGTCAGACTAATTCAAATTCACGCCCACTTTGGAGCGAAGTGAATTTAAACATTTAATTCTTTAATTTTTGTAACATACTTGACCATTAGTTTACTACAATAGAAATACTTCGTTACTGTCATTTTATGTTAACTTACTCGGTTGTGCACGAAATTTATGAAATCAAAAAGACATTTTGAAACTAATAATCTTAGACATGACGTGCCATTTCTGTTACTATAATACCATGGCAATAAAGATAAACCAAAAATTTCAAAGTTAAATTATTTCATATTTATAAAAATGTGTTGTTTTACCTTAATTTATCATGTAACCATGGTAAATTAGTATGATTTAGTATATGGACTAATTTTCTCAAGGCTACGACATCAACAAAATAGAAACTTCGTATTGGTTTGCTCCTTCCTATTTAATGAAACATTGCACCTAAAATTTGAATACATACTCCTTTAATTTTGCAACCCAAAAAAAACAAACACACACCGGGTTTCTCGCTAAGACGCTACCTGTTTTGGAGTCCGATTAATGACAATACATAAAAATATACTTCGTCCGTTTAATTTTTTGTGAACTTACTCGATTTGCAAGAAATTGAAGAAAAAACAAGATATTTTGAAATTTATGTCTTAGGCATATCGTGTCAGTTATATTACTACTAGTGTTGTGACACAACGTGTGTCCTATATTAATTTTACATAATATATATCTAACAATATTAAAATTTATGCCTACATATTTATTAATATTTGATGGAAATACAAATTTAAATTAGATCAACTCAATTGCTATTAAACCTTAAAACCATGGTACTACCAATCAAAAATTTCTTTTTGAATTGTGCAAGCATCACTCATATTTTTAGTTTCACATACATGCCAGCTATAATTTCATGTATCAATCACTTTACACATATTTTTAGAATATTTGTGTGTTTAACATTTTGATTGGTGGAAGAGAGATAAAAGGGAGAAAAGTGAAGTGGGATTGGAGACTGTTACAAGAAGAAGAGGTTTATGTAGGAAATAAGCAATTTGTGTTTAGGGTAAAGGAGAGATTTGGGGTAGAGAAGATAGTGGATGACTGAATTCTAAGTAGGATTGTAACTACAAAAAAAAAAAAAAAAAAAAAAAAAAAAAAAAACAAAACATGTTTCTCCGCCTTTCATACTTATTTTTGAGGTCTAACTAATTAGATTTGCGCCCACTTTGGAGTGGAATTTGAACATTTTCTACTTTAATTTTGAAACCCAAAATGAACAAACTAGAGGGAAGAATGATCGTTAGAGTTTTAAGTTTAGCTCGGCTAATCCAGTTCAAATTTTTTAATGTCAAAGACAATTACACAAAAGTTAACCTTGGTTGATCGGTTTATTTGATTCTTAGGGCCTAGGGTTAAGATTTTGGGGGTTCCAGATATTCTAAGAGCATGCTATATTTTAGCAATTACAAAAAGTTTTTAAAAAAGAAGCTAATTCCCTGCTTCGAGATTCAAACTCTAGGTGATCTACATTAGAGACACGCCTAATCAATATATACACATAAATATTAATTAAAATTTCCGACGAAGCAGCGTCAGACGACACCCCTTGCTATAAGGTGCGTCCGCCCCTGCACACAACGGGTTTCTCGCCCTTAGATACTTGTTGTGGAGTCGTGCCAACTTTGGAGTGGAGTGAATTTGAACATTTACTTCTATAATTTTGAAATAAAAAAAAAATGGAATTCTCGCCCTTAGATACTTGTTTTGGAGTCCGACTGATTCACATTCGTGCCTATTTTGGAATAAAGTAAATTTGAAAATAACCTAAAAGGACAAAAACACAACGGGTTTCTGGCTCCTAGAGTTTTGGAGTCAGACTAATTCAGATTCGCGCCCACTTTGGAGCGGAGTGAATTTAAACGTATAATTCTTTAATTATTGTAACATACTTGACCATTAGTTTACTGCAATAGAAATGGTTCGTTCATGTCATTTTATGTAAACTTACTTGGTTGTGCGCAAAATATGTGAAAGAAAAATGGCATTTTAAAACTTATAATCTTAGACATGACTTACCATTTCTGTTACAATAAAATCACTGCAATAAAGATAAACCAAATATTTTAAAGTTAAATTATTTCATATTTATAGAAATGTGTTGTTTGACCTTAATTTATCATGTAACCATGGTAAATTAGTATGATTTAGCATATGGAGTGATTTTCTCGAGGCTACGACATCAACAAAATAGAAATTTCATATTTGTTTCCTCCTTCCTATTTAATGAAACCTTGCACCTAAAATTAGAGTACATACTCCTTTAATTTTGCAACCCAAAAAACAAAGACACAACGGGTTTCTCGCTACTTGTTCTGGAGTCGGACTAATGAGAATACACAAAAATATACTTCATCCATTTCATTTTATGTCAACTTACTCGATTCGCAAGAAATTTAAGAAAGAAACAAGATATTTTGAAATTTATGTCTTAGGCATGTCATGTCATTTGTGTTACTACTAGTATTGTGACACGTGCAACACCTGTACTAATTTTACATAATATATATCTAAAGATATTAAAATTTATGCCTACATATTTTATAAATATTTGATTGAAATATAAATTTAAATTAAAATACAAAAATGTGATCAACTCAGTTGCTATTAAACCTTAAAACCATGGTACTACCAATCAAAATTTTGGAATTGTGCATGCATCACTCATATTTTTAGTTTCACATACGTACCAGCTATAATTTCCTGTTGTAACCACTCTCACATATTTTTAGAAAGAATATTTGGGTGTTTAGCATTTTGATTGGTGGAAGAGAGATAGAAGGGAGAAAAATGAATTGGGATTGGAGACTCTTACAAGAAGAACAGGTTTATGTAGGAAATAAACAATTTGTGGTCAGGGTAAAGGAGAGATTTGGGGGAGAGAAGACAGTGGATGACTGAATTCTAAGTAGGATTGTAACTACAAAAAGAAAGCCAAAAAAAAGAACAAGTAACCAATATATATATATATATATATATATATATAGGTTTTTCCGCCTTTCGATCATACCTGTTTTGGAGGTCTGACTAATTAGATTTGTGCCCACTTTGGAGTGGAATAAATTTAAACATTTGCTTCTCTAATTTTGAAACAAAAAAAATAAAGACACAACGGGTTTCTCGCCCTTAGATACTTATTTTGGAGTCCGGCTAATTCAGATTCGCGTCAACTTTGAAGTGGAGTGAATTGGAACATTTACTTCTTCAATTTCGAAAACCCAAAAAACAAACACACAAGGTTTCTGGCCTTTCAATACTTTGTTTTGGAGTCGAACTAATTGAGATTTGCGCACCACTTTGGAGTGGAGTGAATTTGAACATTTACTGCTTTAATTTCGGAACCCCAAAAAAATAAGCACACAACGTGTTTCTCGTCCCTATATACTTGTTTTGGAGTACGACTAATTCATATCTATGCCGATTATGGAGTGGAGCGAATTTGAAAGTAACCTAAAAAGACAAACAAACAACGGGTTACTCACTCTTAGATACTTGTTATGGATGCAAACTAATTCAGATTCATGTCCACTTTGGAGCGGAGTGAATTTGAACATTTAGTTCTTTAATTTTTGTAACATACTTGACAATTAATTTACTACAATAGAAATTCTTCGTTCATGGCATTCTATGTGATCTTACTTGATTGTGAATGAAATTTATGAAAGAAAAAATTAGTTTGAAACTTATAATCTTAGGCATGTCGTGCCATTTCTATTAATGGCATTAAAGATAAATTAAAAAAATTAAAGTTAAATTATTTCATATTTATAGGAATGTTTTGTTTTACCTTAATTTATCATGTTGTAACCATGGTAAATTAGTATGATTTAGTATATGGACCGATTTTTTTCGAGGGTGCGACATCAACAAACAGAAATTTCATATTTGTTTCCTCCTTTTCCTATTTAATGAAACCTTGCACATAAAATTTGAAACCCGAGAAAACAAACACATGCATAGCGGGTTTGTCGCCACTTATTTTGGAGTCCAACTAATTCAGATTCGCGCCTACTTTGGAGCGAAGTGAGTTTGAACATTTACTTCTTTAAATTTTATAGCACAAATCTTACATACTATACAATAGGCAAAATTATACTTCGTCCATTTCATTTTATGTGAACTTACTGGATTTGCAAAACATTTAAGAAAGAAATAGATATTTTGAAATTTATGTCTTAGGCATGTCATGACATTTATGTTATTACTAGTGTTGTGACACGAGCGTTGCACGTGTATCCCATACTAATTTTACATAATGTATATCTAAAAAAAATGCCTACATATTTTAAAAATATTTGATTGAATATAAATTAAAATTAAAATATAAAAATGTGATCATCTCAATTGCTATTAAAATTTAAAAACCATGATACTACCAATCAATTTTTTATTTTATTTTTGGATTTTGCAAGCATCACTCATATTTTTAGTTTCACATACATGCCAACTATAATTTCTTGTAGTAATCACTCTCACATATTATACATGCCTTTCTTATTTATAAGAAACTATTAAAATATTTTTCTCCAACAATAATGAATTTTTTTTTTTGTAACAACACTGAATATTACCATTGATAACAATAAAAGCAACACCTAAGGAGGAAACAACTAATCTCACTTCTATCTACAATGAGAAGTGAGAATCAGGCCTTAAAAAATAGCAACTAATTACACAGTAAAGTATGCAAAAAACCTCTACATCTATGAGCTTTCCTAGACCTTTTCAGTATGCTTATCCTCTCTATAATTTCTAGTTTTATCTGTGTAAGAACAACCTCCCTTTGTACATTTATTTTCTTGAAAATTCTCCAGTTCCTAGCCCTCCAAATGTAATATATCGCTGCCCCCTAAATAGCTGCAACCACCTCCTTCTTTAATTGGGACCAATGCTTCCTTTTGATATTCAAAGTTTGTTGAGCCTCTCCATGCTGTAACTGGATACCAGCTCACTGCAAAGAATTGACTACTTGCAGCTTAAGTCCAAGAGCAATCCACAAATAGGTGTTAAGCTGTTTCCAAAGCTTAAGTATCACACAAGCAACAACGTTTATTCTCCACTGGTATGTTCAACCTGAGTAATCCGTCCTTGGTTAGGAGCCTATTTTGATTCGCCACCCATAGGACAAATCTATGTTTAGGTTAAGCAAATGCAGTCTATATAAGGTCTGCTGCTTCTAGTCTTCTAAGGGGCCCAAGCATGGCAATATAACTATGAGACATGGAGTATTCCCCTCTAGCTATCAGATTGTATCTACCATGTTGATACCAAGCCTTCATATCTTCTTTCAATCAATTTAGTTTCTTCCAGTACCAGCTACAGTCTTGAGGAGCCTTATATGCACCCAAACATCAGCATCCTTTTTTATGTATATACCATGAACCCATATAACCCACAAAGAAGCTTTATGTTCCACTAACTACCATCACAATTTGATATTCCAGTTCTTGCATCCTTTAACATTCAAGCCACTTGATTTCTTAGGCCTACAAACCTGATCCCATGAGACTAGTCATACTTTTCTCTGACCTTCAGTAAAACCCCATAAGTATTCTCTGCATTTTTTTATCCACTGTTTTCACTAAACTTTGAGGCAATATGAATACACTGCCCCAAAAGCTATGAATAGAAAACAAAACAGCATTCACAATCTGCAATTTTCTAGCATATGAGAGTTTATAGACAGTTGTGATTTCACGCCCCGAACCATGTCCTGGGCGTAACACGGCACTCCGTGCCTTGCTATATGTGACCGAGCGAACCACATACCTTGCTGAATCAACATGGGGCCTGAGCTGATGTGGAATATACTTTAAAACATGGATAATCTGAATAATCATGGAATCTTATAATAGTAATGAAAATACTTATTTAAAACATGAAGTGGAAATAGTCTGAATAAATAAGATAATATGCGAGCCAAAATGGCTATACGACTCTAGACTTCTGACATTACATAACTGACTAGTCTATGAAACCTCTGACATGAGTCTAACTGCTAAATTGTTTACTGGGACAAGGCCCCCGGCATACCTTTACCACATAACTGAAATAAACATAAATAGAGATAACACCCCGAATAGAATGGGGCTCACCAATAGCTGATACGTGTAGAGTCCTAATGAGTTGATTCGTCATCCTGTAAATCTGCATCGTGAGATGCAGGCCCCCGGGAAAATAAAAGGGGACATCAGTACACTTGAACTGTACTGGTATGTAAAGAAACTAAATGAAATAAAGCATGGCACATGAAATAATAGAGCCGAAACGAAACAATACATGAGTATATCTGACATGAGTATATATGTATATAACATGAATAAAATATTTTAAGTGGGAGAGCCTTAGTACCGACATGTAACCATCACGTAAGAACGTGGCGTCTGATCACTGCCCGACCAGCTAAGCCATCATGTACCTTGCGGGGGTACAAGACATGAACATGAATGGATCCAATAACCCACAATGGTTAAACATGAAGGTATCGTCCTAACTGGGCGGAGCGATCCTTATCCTACGCCGGCAAACATAGTTTCAGGCTGTCTGAGCCTTCTCGGTAATCTGTACTACTCCCAAAACATGAACATCGATATAGTTAGCTTAAAAGCCCATAAATTTCGTAAACATGACTTATAGCAAGGTTTATAATTATAGTTTAACATGAACATAGATACATAATATAACTTACATGAAAACATGGAGACATGTAGGATTTTCATGAAAATAAGCATATTAGTCCATATCTTGCATGTAAGAACCCATGGAATGCAAAGTATGGATTACGGACACATTCTCAGTAATCGGAATGGAATATTAAGAACACAATAACGAAGTAATCATACAAACATGGTATATCATGGTACATGTACTTAGGGTTATCATGAACATGTCTAGAACCCTACTTTTCAGTGAACTTCACATAATCATGGGAGAACATGGCGTGGGGAAGAACAATGATATTTCCACACGTAGATAGAAACCCTACATACCTATTAATGCTCCAAAACTTATAACTAATGGTTTGAACTTGAGAAGAATCCCAAAAGCCTTAGTCTTGAATTCTTGTGATGGGTTTTCTTGAAAACCCTAGGTTGGAAATAATGAGTTCTTATTTAGGAATCATTGATACATGTTAGAATTCACTTGAAAGGCTTGGAATAGACTTACCTTAACGTAGTAGGATGAGGAGAGGAAAAACCTTCTTTCTAGGGCTTGGAGAGAATGAAAAATATGGAAAAAGAACTGAAAACACGTTTATATACTGTTCAGTCGTCGGGCCAATATACAGTACCTTTTACGGTCCGTAAAAAAATTACGGTTTGTGAAAGGTGACCGTAAATCGGTTACAAAAACTTGGTAATTCTCCTCCATATTTACGGTACACAATTACTGTCCATAAAAATTATACGACCCGTAAAACCCAACCGTAAATCAATTATCGTGAGCTGGGTTTTCTAGGATCCATGTACGGTCTATTTTACGGGCTGTAAATAATTTACGATCCGTAAGACCTGATGTAAAACTGGGATCGCTGAACTGAAACGAAATATAATCCTAACACTCCTCGTGTTGATTTCCTAAGTCCTAAATTATGAACGTAACTTAATTTAAAGATACGATGTGTTACAGTGATCCTACCGGTAATCTTCTCAATCAATTGGTGGCAGTCTAATTTATTCCACTTCTTTGGAGATAATGGCAAGCCCAAGTATGTAATTGGGAAAGTCCCAATTAAGAAACCTGTCCTGACCAGTAATTGCTCTTTACCTCATCCTCTATGCCAGCCATGAACAAGTTAGATTTTTCCATATTTTCCACCAACCTAGAGGCCCCACTAAAATGTGATAATGCTTCCATGACCCTGGTAACTGGTGATAATGCTTCTATGACCCTGGTAACTGACTTTATCTCAGCCTCATAGAATATCATAAGATCATCTGCAAAGATGAGATGATTAAGTTTCAATTGTTTGCACATGGGCTGAAAATTAAAGTCTGGTAGTGATCTCATGCATTTCAACACTCTTGAAAGATATTCCATAATTAGAACAAATAACAAGGGTGACACAATGTCACCCTGTCTAAGCCTCGGGATGCTCATCGGTCGGTTCGGTTCGGTTTTGTGAATTATCGGTTCGATTTATCTGTTTTTGATTTGTAAATATGCTAAACCAAAATCAAACCGATAAGATATTCATTATCGGTTTGTGGTTCTTCATGGTCCGGTTTTCGGTTTAACCAATAAGAATTAAAAAATGCTCCGCTAGTCTTTTTTTTTTTTTTTTTTTAACTTGTTTTTATATGTTAATATATACACTACCTTCATGCATAAAGTCTAAAAAAATTACAAGACAAAGACTATAAAATGCACTATAGCAATCTTTCAAAAACAAAACAAGGTCAGTTCACAGTTCATAAACAAGGTCAACCCCATTTGTTCATTTGAGAGTGAGGGAGAGAGGCAGAGACAGAAAGGCATCACAAACCCTAGTTTTGTATGAGAATTGAGACATTGAGAGATAAGCGTGTCTGCGGTAAGTACTTTAGAAATAGGTTTGTATTTAAAAATATTTAAGTTTATAGCTACTAATATATAATTAGGGATAAAAAGGTAATTTTAATATAAGCTTATTGGGTTATCGGTTTAACCATTAACTAAATCCTTAAAACCAGAAGCCGAACCGATAACCCAATAAAAAAGTTACAAAATCGTTTACAAACCGTTAACCCAATAACTCGGTATCGATAAACCAATAGCGTTTTTATTAGTTCGATTTATCGGTTAAACCAATTTTTGCATACCCCTACCTAAGCCCCCTCTTTCCTTCAAAGTAAACATGATTCTCCCCATTCACATTCACAGAGAACTTTGGTGAGGATACACAAGTCATAACTAGCTGAATAAATTTAGTAGGAAACCCAAAACGTCCTTGCATATCTTTGAGACCTCTAATAAAGTTGTTTTAAGTTTAAAATTATTAACAATTAATTTATGCATTTATAATACTTTACCTTAATATCCCTTTTTAAAAATTCTCATATGCGGATATGAATGTTTGAATTGTATAATCAAGTCTTTCTTGATCCATTAAAAGAATATACATATTTAAAACTAATTAAATTTCTTTCTCACTTAAAAACTAAAATTTTAAGAAGTCAAATCATACCACCATTCAAAACCAAATATTCAACTTTCCTCCTAAAATGAGGAAATGAAATTAGAACAACCGCAAAATGAATTACACAATCTTTAACTATATATTGCAAAAAAGTATATTTATGTTTGTATTCATTCAAAAGTAATATGACAAAATGGGTCTAGGGTGAAGGAGAGATTTGGGGAAGAAAAAGATAGTGGACGACTGAATTCTAAGCAGAATTGTAACTACACAAGAAGGGGAAAAAAAGCCCAAGAAACGTTTAAAAAATACGGGTTTCCTGCCCTTCCATACTTGTTTTGAAGTCTCACTAATTAGATTTGCGCCCACTTTGGGGTGGAGTGAATTTGAACATTTTCTTCTTTAATTTTTTGAAATCCAAAAAAACAAACACACAATGACTCTCCTTTAGATACTCATTTCGGAATTCGATTAATTCAAATTCACGCCTACTATAGAGCGAAGTGAATTTGAACATTTACTTCTTTATAATTTGTAAGACATTTTGAAAATTATGTCTTAGGCATGTCGCGATTTATGTTGCTACTAGTGTTGCAACATGTCCATTGCACGTGTATTCATACTTATTACATGATGTATATCTAAAAAATATTAAAATTTATGCCTACATATTTTAAAATATTTTATTGAATATAAATCATAAAAAAAACGTGTTGCTTTCCGTTCCATACTTATTTTGGAGTCTGACTAATTAGATTTGCGCCCACTTTAGACTTGAGTGAATTTGAACATTTACTTCTTTACTTTTGAAACCCAAAAAAACAAACACACAACGGGTTTCTCGCCTCTAAACACTTATTTTGGAGTCCGGCTAATTCAGATTAGCGCCTACTTTGGAGTGGAATGAATTTGACATTTACTTCTTCAATTTGTAAACCCAAAAAAAACAGACAACAGGCTTCTCGCCTTTCAATACTTTATTTTGGGGTCGGACTAATTGAGATTTGTGCACCACTTTGGAGTGGAGTAAATTTGAACATTTACTTCTTTAATTTCAAACCCCAAAAAACAAACACGACGTGTTTCTCGTCCTTAAATACTTGTTTTGGAGTGCGACTAATTCATATATGTGCCTATTTTGGAGTGGAGTTTGAAAGTAACCCAAAAAGACAAACACACAACGAATTTCTCTCTTTTAGATACTTGTTTTGGAGTCCGACTAATTCAGTTTCGTACCTACTTTGGAGCGGAGTGAATTTGAACATTTACTTCTTTTATTGTTATAAAACAAAATTTACATACTCGACAATTATTATGATAAAAATATTTCTTCCATTTTATTTTATGTGAACTTAGTTGATTGTGCATGAAATTTAAGAAAGAAATAAGATATTTTGAAACTTATGATCTTAGGCATGTCGTGCAATTTCTGTTACTATAATATCACTGCATTAAATATAAATAAAAAATTTAACGTTAAATTATTTCGTATACTTATAGAAATGTTTTGGTTTACCTTAATTTATCATGTAACCATGGTAAATTAGTACGATTTAATAATTGGATCGGTTTTCTCAAATCTCGAGGCTAACGACATCAATAAAATAGAAATTTCGTAGCTTTTTCCTTCTTTTCCTATTTAATGAAACCATGCACCTAAAAATATTTTAATCCTTGATTACCAATTTAAGATGTATTATCATTAAATAAAACCATTGGATATCGTTAAAAGGTATCATCATTAAATAAAACTAATGGATTTCATTAGGAGGTATTCTGAATTTATGATTGTATCAAGCTATATATGGATATTGATCTAGTGATATATACAAGGAGATGTTATCATGATAATTATCGTCTAACAGCCTAACAAAGGGGTTAGGGTCATCTTAATCTTGACCATTCAGCAAATTATAAGGACGATTATCATGATTTTTTTTAATAAACAAAAGGTCAATGAAATTAGCCATTAACTTAACCTTGGTCCACATTAACGCGAGTTAAAACAAAATACCAAGAAGTAGGTTAATACAATTTTATTACCTGTAAAAGAGTGATGAATGTAGTTGATGAAAAATTTGCCACCACCAGTACACTTATCCCACCTACCAGGAATGAAATTTGATCCATCGAAGTATTTTACTAGATAATTTTTATAGAGGTAATTGACTTAATACATAGCTAACTCTTTAAACTTGTTAAGATATTCTATTTAGACATTCGATTTTGTTGCAATTGAACACCTCAACTCCTAATAAAGTGTTCCAATTAGACATTTTCGCTTCAAATTTTGAAAAAAAAATGCGCGTATTTTCATTTATCTATTAGGTAGTTAAAGTTAACCACATAATAATATTTTAGTTAAAGTTAACCACATAATAATATTTTATCTCCTTTAATTAAACGCATCAACCTCAGTAGAAAATGTCTAGGGTTTTATTACTTATTTAGACAAATGTGTATAATTAAAGGAGATGATATATTTATGTGATTAATTTAACTACCTAATGGACGTATGAGAACACACACACAAAAAAAATTCAAAAAATTTGAACTGAAAGTATCTAATTGTAAAACTTTATTAGGAACTAAGATGCTCAATTGGAACATAATTTAGTTCGAGTGTCTGAATGAAATATCCTTACAAGTTTAAGGGGCTTGCTATGTATTAAGCCTGCATAATAAGTAAAATAAAAATATTAGGTATAAATATGGAACACTACTTGTAATTATAGAAATTCATTAATTTGTTCACTTTTTCAAATATTAACACCGCTTATGAAAAATCTTATGCACGTAACTGCCACATACCTACCACCATGCAAGATGCCGTGCCTCGACATCTAACTCATCCACAACATAAGGCGTAGCTTCTGCTACTCCACGATAAGGGCTGATTTTCTTTTTCTTCCTTTTAGGGTTGAGTTTATTTTTGGAGTATATTTATATTTATTAAATATAAATGTGAACTGGCAAATCAATAACTATTGGTATTCATTCTGTATCTTTTTTACATTTGATAAGACCGATGCTCTGATAGTAATTTTCTTGAAATCCTTGATTAAATTGGGAGGAATTACTAGGGAAAAGAAAAAGAACCAACACTGTGTCATTGTTTTATCTGCACGGTCATGTACAAACTTGTACAAATGTTACTTTTACCCAAGTCCGTAAGGTTCTGCAAAACAAATGGCCAATAGAGTATTATAATGATTCTTTTTTTGAGGGGGGAGACACGTTCGTGAAAAGCGAAAAGCCTTGTTATGGTGATTGATCAATTATGAATAGATCTTATTTATATTTATGGGTAATAATAGATATATAATTCGTATTGTGGGTTTTCTTTGTTATCCTAAAAGACGAACATTTCATTTTCAAAATATTAACATAGGTTTTCAGACACACAACAAAAAGGAGGCAAAAAGAGTCTATTTATCTTTACAATACTTCAAATATATTAGCTTTACTTATTCATTCAAAACAAAAAAAAATTCTTGTCATCACTCTCTGGGACTAGGTAAACAAACAAGCATCAGGAAGAGCGAGAGGTGTCTATGAGTTCTCTCTCATTGTTGTTCCCGGACCACCAATCTCTTTCTTCCTTTTCACCCAGCTCCACGAGATCAGATTTCTAGGACCAAATAAAGTAATAAAAAGAGAATACATATTATAGGGGAAAACGAAATGTATTCCTTATATCCCCATTTGTTTGGTACTTAATCGATCATTTCATTTTAATTTAATCAAAATTTTGTTATTGAAAACTTATTACAAAATTATCGTAAGTTGTAATTTTTCACGCACTAAGATGACAAACGCATACATTTTAGAGCGTCGGTGAAAGTTTTACGAAGTTCAACTTTGACTCTTTGAGAAGTAAAAAGCTGACTAATATTTAGGGTCAACTCTCAAGTGGAGCATTTCGGTAGAAAGTTTATTTAACTGGAGCTTCACCACTTCACTTCATATATTTGTGCTATATATTTATGATTTAATTATCCACATAGGTGAATTTATAATTTTAATTTAAAGGCTTCAACCTCTAAGGTTTTTAGCATTGAATTTATTGTACATTTAAAATTATGGGTTTAGATTTAATATTTATTAAATTATTATGAATTTCACGTAAAAATCTTTAGTTGGCGTCGAAAATACTGAACTCGAATTTACGCACAACTTCGAAGCATTGGATCCGTCCCTACTTATTATCCACCTATTGAGTTATTCTTTTGATAAATCTCTCCTCTTGTGACACTTTTCTAGTTCCATTTTACAGTTTAATTAGTATATCTCTAACTATTTAGCAAGGTATGAATATACTGTAAATATCTATTGCTCATTTATTAAAAATATTATTTGCTTATATATATATATGATCTTTGTCGATGGTGTCTTTACTCTTAAAAAATAAGGGATCATATTATCATGTGTACTCTTACCAAATGTCATAATAGGAAAATAAGATGCCGCATATAAAACAGGGTTGTTTCCCTTTGTTCTTCTTCCACCCAAACCTTTCTGCTTTTGGTCAATTAAAAAGATTCAATTTGGAAATTCTTTTTCGTGTTACTCCAGTGTACATAAATGTAACTATGTAAGCATGCCATTTAGAATAATTTACACCGAATTTCATACCATTTCCAAACTTTATATGTATTGCAATTTTTTTGGACTTAAAGTTATATACAAGACTTTTTACACTAGTAGAATAATTTAGCATGTTAATTTTTATTGGGTTATTGCTGATTAATGTGATGACAATTGTATGCTTCTGAATTAAACATAAGAATCTCAAAAAGTGTGCCTTTTTCGAATTGTTTCATTCATCAATGTCCACTTGTGATGTTACCTAAGGTCTATTTAAGGATTATCACAGACGACTACTTCAATTTAATTAAAGGTTCCTACTCGAGTGCAGCCAACCGACCAAACGATCCTTCCAATGGGTTGATCGTGGACTGCCCTAAGGAAGAAGGCTAGTCACTTCCCTTATTCATAGGGGCAACCCCTTTCTATCGAGTAGACTTCCCTTATTCATAGGGGCAACCCCTTTCTATCGAGTAGTTACTCTTGATCTCTTATTGCCCCAACTCCGCAATGAACCTGATGGTCTTGCTGTTGCGGACTCAACACAATTCTGTCTATTTTCTCTTTCTTTTGCGTACAACCTGTGATGTTTTGATCATTTCTTTCTTTCTTGCTCTATTACTTTTTTTAAGACATAAAGATTATTTGTGATTACCTTATAAATGATCTGATTGTATAAATATTGTTTTATATGGTGAGTGCATAAATTTTAAATTCATTTAGTTATTGTTGGAGTAAACGATTAGGTCAGGCAATCAATGGCTTGTACTTCAAATCTGATTAGTACACATGTCCTAGAAGGATGAGTCATATCTATGGCTCCAAGGGCTCATTTACTAATTGCTTGGGTATATTGCTAGTCAATATTTTGAATTTTGAGCTAAATAAATTATTGTGAGTAACTTGGTATCCTATGGACTTTAGCATTCATAGGTATCACTGTTTCATCCTCCAATTTATGAAATAATGTACTTAATCTTCTTGTTGGGAGAATCTCGAAGGAAGCATTTTATTAAATGCCGTTTGGACATGCAATTTGAACTTTAAATTTGAAGTTTTGATTTGAAATTTGTGTTTGTTTATAATATTTGGACCAAAACTTCAACTTTAGCTTAGAAGTTTTGATTTCAAATTACAAATTCACCTAATTAAGAGGTAGAATTTCAATTCCAAATTTGTGATTTCAATTTTTACATAATTTAAAATCTAACTCATAATTTTAAATTTTGCAAAAAAAAAAAAAATCATATTTATTGCAAAAGTAATTAAGCAAACGTACTTTACTCTAAAAAAGAACATAGTGTACGCGCCTTGTTCTCCTATTGTTGTTGTATTGAAAAGAATGAGTAAACCACATGGTTCAAAAGGAAACGTTTACTTATAAAAGGAATATAGAATATAGATATATGTGATTTATTAATGCGGCATCTTAGAATATTCCAACACTCTTTTACGAACTATGATTTGCTCATTTGGTAAGATTGTATAAGAGTTGGGAAAGTTATGTTAGTTTTCGCAAATTGTGAGGTTTTCATGTTTATGAGAGAAAGTACAACTTTTAAAATTCAAATTGCATTTTCAAACATAATTTCAACTTCAATTCAACCTCTATACAAATCAATAATTTCAAGTCATGTCCAAATGCCTACTAAATTAATCAAGAATCTTTAAGGACATCTCGTGAGGACCATTATCTGATTTTCATGGTCAAAAGTTGAGTTGCAATATCTTTAGAGAGAGAAATGCGAGGGACATATATAAATGGTCAAAGCATGATTGGCTGGAAGAAGAAATACTGGACCAATTATTTTGGACCATAAATCAGAACTGTGCATATTTAAGATCTTTACTTTTACTTTTTTGAAGGAACACAGTCTTCTCCCATATTATAGCTTCAATGATTTTTTGTGTGTTTTAGTGTCACCATTTATGGCTTCTTGGTATTAGGCCTTCCCAACCAACATTATAACTTCTCACACATATCCGATATCTACATTAAATTAAGCAATTTAGTCTTAATTAATCATTAAATAGTACTCCCTCCGTTCACTTTTATCACTAGCATCGCGTTTTTGATTTTTCACGCTGTTTAAAAACAAATGATTAAGATAGGTATTTTACCACAATACCCCTATTAAATGGTGTATAATTGTATTGGAGTTGGAAAAATGATTTGAAATGAGTAATAAATGCTAAGGGTAAAACAAGAATTTTTTTTAATCTTACCTTGATATGTGAAAATTGATAAGTAAAAATGAAAATCTATAAAGGAAATAGTGGACAAGTAAAAGTGAACGGAGGGAGTAGTAAAATGAGAAACACATAACTATGATTAAATGGTCAATGTGAGTGTGGAGATCATATCTCTCATTCACTGATTTGATGCAAACCTCAAGTGTGAACAAGCTTTTTAATTCTTTAATTTATCTCAATTCTCAGCTCACACCGTCTCACTAGCATTCCCAACCTTGTCATTTTGAAAATCAACTCTACTTGTTGTGGGCAAAAAAAAAAGGAAAAAAAAACTTATCTGTACCGTGCATGCACCAATCTATCATTTGAAAATTTAAATTTGTCAATTTTTCCGTCTAACTTTAATTACTACTTAAACAATATGTACTTTGAATGTGATGTAAACGGAAAATGAAGAAAAGCGAATTTGTTAACAGTTGCAATCCTAGCATCTCCAGATTAAACACTAAACAAAGATGGATGGAGGAAAATAAACAAGCCCAGTTGTGATTGAGGCTAGCTATAATTTGTCCAGCCGGCCCAAACTAGGGCTAGGTATACCACTAGTACTTGATAATCAATTTTGGTATAGTTTAAGTTACCCATTTAAAAGGGGAAAAGGACACAAAGGGCCATCCGGCCCAAACTATTGTCAATCGGATGGCCCAAGAAGTTTAAAAGACATTTTTAGCCTTTTAAAATGGGAAAAGAATATAA